>NW_023994222.1:0-521803 GCF_015586225.1 Lucilia sericata | reverse complement strand
GGAAAGGAAAGGAAAGGAAAGGGAAAGAAGGAATAGGAAAGAAAGGAAAGGAAGGAAAGAAGGAAGGAAGGAAAAGGAACGAGAAGGAAGGAAAGGAAGGAAAGGAAGGAAAGGAAGGAAAGGAAAGGAAGGAAAGGAAGGAAAGGACAGGAAAGGAAAGGAAGGAAAGGAAAGGAAAAGGAGGAAAGGAAGGAAAGGAAGGAAAGGAAGGAAAGGAAGGAAAGGAAGGAAGGAAAGGAAGGAAAGGAAGGAAAGGAAGGAAAGGAAGGAAGGAAGGAAAGGAAGGAAAGGAAGGAAAGGAAGGAAAGGAAGGAAAGGAAGGAAGGAAGGAAGGAAAGGAAGGAAGGAAGGAAGGAAGGAAAGGAAGGAAAGGAAGGAAAGGAAGGAAATTAGAAGTCATTGAAAGTATCTCTTGAGAATCGATTGAAACAGTCAAATAGTGAATCAAAAGATCGAGTGGGAAACAATCACAGATCGATCGGAAACGATAAAAAGATCGTTTGGGAATCAAAAGATCAATTGGTAAACGATCAAAAGATTATTTTGGGAATCTATTAAAATATCGATTAGAAAACTATCAAACGATCGATATGGTATCGATGAAAAATGTCAAAACGTTCAGGATTGATTGGGAAATGATCAAAAGGAAATAAAGATCAAAATAAGTACAAGAAATCATTAAGAGAATCCATTTGGTATCGATGGAAATATCTATTATGAGACGATCCATTAGAACGTCGATGTTGGTGATTGATCAAAAGATCGATTGGAAAAATAACGGTTGAAGTTTTCCTAAGTGATATCTTTAAGGAGTAGCGTACACAAAATTCGTTGGTATTTGATCATATAGCTTTTCGATTTAGCCAACCAACTTCAATTTCTTAATAAGATTTTATTTCTTCCCCCAATTACCACAAACTGGTTAGATTTCAAACGTTACCCGGTGACTCATATGTTGCATGTAAAAGTTCAAATATTTAGTTTTCTTTAAACAATAATTTGGGGCATGCAACTGTGTTTTTATTGAAAAACATACAAATACATGTGTAATATTATCTTCATAATAGTAATGCAAAAAACTTGTATAATTTTTTATAGAACTTGTTAAGTTTTGTATAAAGTGATTGAAAAAAAGCGAGAGAAATAAGCATTTGAGAGATCAAAGGTAATAAAAACTTAATACCTCATCATTGGTGTGAGGAGATTTCACTTAAAAGGAAAGTTAATGAGGGGGAGTTAGATAAAGTGTTCAAAAAAGTAGACGTTAATCATGAAGGAGGAGTTTTCTTTCAGATAACATCATTTATAACAATTTGTGATCAACAATATTTTTTCTTCCTGCTAAAGTTGTCAGCTTAAGATTAATGTTATTTAAGACGAAATGTTTGTTTAAAAAAAAAAAGCTGGAAAAACAAATTAAGTTCACACACTTGATGGTCATTTATTAAGCAAACATAACAAGACATGTTCGTTTTTTTTCACTATTCATGTGAATTTGCACATGTGTATATGTTTTTTTTTTTTAACTGTGTGTAGGTCATGTTTAACTAACGTTTCATAAATGTTTTGGCCTTCTGACTAAATGGGTCAATCGTCAAGGTAACTTTCATTTGGTCTACTAAAACAGCCAACAACACAATGAATAAAAACAAAACTGAATCCACTCATGCCCACAAACAAACAAGGTGGCAAATAATAGTAAAATAAATCCACAAATCATTCAAGTGGTTAAATAAATACAAACACTTTGAAAACGCAGACAGTGACACAAAAACCTATACAAACTTACATACCATATTCATATACATCCATATGTCTGTGTAAATTTATACTATAGTCTCTTTAGAGCTATTTAATCTGATTAAATTTTAGCAGCATTTAAAAGGAGACCTGTTATAAAAAGTACTAGCAAAACATTAGGGGGGATCAGAGACTTTTAATGTGGAGTAAATAGAGTCAAAATATTCCCAACACTTTCTCCTTTGGCTTAGTTTTACGTTTTGGATTTGATTTCATAAATTTCTTGTGTTTTCTTTTAAGTTTCTAAGAATTTTTGAAAAAGTACTTTTTTTGGTACTTTTTTGAAAAATGCCATAATTTACTTTTCTTACACGAAAAATGTATCAGAAAGTTTAAATAGGCACATTTTTCAAAATTTTTAAAAAAGTACTTTTTTAGTACTTTTTTGAAATTTGCAAAATTTTCAATTCTGTACAAAAGAAATGTTACAGAGACTAAAAATATATTAAAAAGATAAATTTTGAGACTTTTTTAAAAAAGTACTTTTTTGGTACTTTTTTGATAAAGCTAAATTTTTTGTGTTTAACACCTAATAATAGCAACAGTGTATTCAAAATGGTTAAAAAGCCATATTTAATAACTTTTATCGCATTTTCTTTAAATTTTACGCAATTTTCTAAAAAAGTACTTCTTTTAATACTTTTTCCAAAATCGAAAATTTTTAGTTTAAAATCACTAAAAAAGAAAAAGAGACCTTAAAATGTTTAAAAATGAAAATTTAGAAACTTTTGTTTCACATTTATAACATTTTTTCAAAAAGTACTTTTTTGGTACTTTTTCCAAAAAACGAAATTTTTAGCTTAAAATGTCCAAAATGGTTACAAATAGCTAAAGAGACACATTTGGTAACTTTTCTTTAATTTTCCTTTAGGTTTATAAAATTTTTTAAAAAGTACTTTTTTGGTACTTTTCCCCAAAAAGCTAAATTTTTAGTTTAAAATCCACAGAATGGTAACTGAGAGCTAAAAATAGCTAAAGAGCCACATTTGGTAACTTTTTTGCAATTTCCTTTACTCTTATAAGATTTTCTCAAAAAGTACTTTTCTGGTACTTTTTTCAAAAAGCAAATTTTTAGGTTTAATAACCCTAAAACAGTGAAAGAGTCCTTAAAATGTTTAAAAATAAACCTTTGCTTCACATTTCGAACATTTTCTCAAAAAGTACTTCTTTGGTACTTTTTCCAAAATGGAAAATTTGTGTATTAAAACCCACAAAATGGTCACTGAGGTCCAAAAATAGCTAAGGGGACGAATTTGCTTTTTCAAATTTTTCTTTTCCTTTACGTTTTTAAAATTTTAAAAAAAGTACTTTTTTGGTACTTTTTTCCAAAAAGCTAAATTTTTAGTTTAAACCCCATAGAATAATAACTGAGAGTTGAAAATAGCTAAAGAGACACTTTTGGTACATTTTGTAGCATTTTTCTGTATATTTATAACATTTTTTCAAAAAGTACTTTTTTGGTACTTTTTACAAAAAGCTTAATTTTTATTTTAATAACCCTAAAATATTAAAAAATACCTTAAAATGTTTAAAAATATACATTTTATAACTTTTCCTTCACATTTATAATATTTTCTCAAAAAGTACTATTTTGGTACTTTTTTTTCAAAAAGCTAAATTTTTTGTTTTTAAACCCATAGAATGATAACTAAGGGTTAAAAATAACTAAAGAAACTCAATTGGTAATATTTCTTGCTATTTCCTTTACTTTTATAAGATTTTCTGAAAAAGTACTTTTTTGGTACTTTTTTGAAAAATGAAAAATTTTAATTTTTATGCAAAGAATATGGTTTAGAGGCATAAAATTGCTTAAAAACACATTTTGTGACATTTTTGAAAAAGTACTTTTTTGGTACTTTATTAAAAAGATGATAATTACAACTTCAGACTCCAAAAACACTAAAGTATCATAAAGTTGAGGAATTCTTTCAGGTTTTTGTTATCTTTTTTACTTTTATGTAAATTTTTTTATTTGTTTAAAATTCTGTTTAAAAATTCTTAAAAAAATATATTTGTTTAGAAAAAAAAAATCAACAGAGGCCCCTAGAAATTTATGTAAAATTTGGCCCATTTTAGCAACATGCAAAACCTTGGCTAAATGCAAAATAGTTTTAAGAAAAACACAAACTAAAGAAAGATCAACAAACAAAGTATCAAGTAACTAAGAAGTTTAACACAAATAATGTTGAAAATAAATAAAAATAAACCAGCAAACATTTTAATGTAAATTTAAAAAAATATATGAAAAATTTATACAAAATTATAAAAAAATAACATTTAAAAAGAAAACTATCAAAACATCAGTCAAATGAATGTGCTTTACATTTGAATGTTTGCTGGGTTATTAGCCTCTTAATATATGCCACCGCATCTTAAACAATGACAAACATATGCCACAACTCTGTTAAGCTTTAAAACAAAACAAAAAACAACAACAAATAGCAATGTTAAAGAAACATAATTTAATACTTTATTGCAATTAGAACATAAATAGAAATGAAATTAAAAGAGAAATAAATCAAAATTATGCCAAGTCACATTTAACCGAGTTACCTAAATTCTACCTATAGCACAACATAATAAATCTAGTAAAATAGCAACACAAACTATTTCGCAGCTTTATGTCCACGCATTGTAATGACCCAAAGATTCGCATCGAGAGAAAATCACAAGACAGTAACAAATGTCAAACTGACAGACAGACAGACATACGCTCACTCAAATACGTTAAGTCATTAAATGTTTTTCTCCTCGTTACTTTTGGGAATTATTTTCATATTATTTCGTTTATTTTTTTTTTCGTTGTTCATTTCTATGATGAAAAATGTTCATAATTATAGAAATTATAAGCTGCTTTAGTCTTTATCTTTTTATAGTGTGTAAGAAATTTCTTAAATTGTTGTACAATGGTTCAAACTAAGTATTTTTGCTGCTACTCTTTGGTTTCAGGTAATTTATTGTCACCTTATGGTAGATCATTTGTGTTGTTTTTTCTTTGTCAATTTTAGTAGTTTATTTGGTCAAATAATAGTTAGATAGACATTTCCAACAGTAATGAGTTTTTAACGAAAGTATACAAGTAATTTGCTTTAAATGCCTTAAGGTATTTTGTCAAAGAAATATAAATTTGTCAAATGGGTTTAAAAATTTAAACAAAAACTATGTGAACAAGAAAAACAGAACTCACTAGACTGCAGTCTAGTCTGTAGTCTAGACTAGAAACAGAACAAAACTAGAACAGAACTAGAACAGAACTCGAACAGAACAAGAACAGAACTAGAACAGAACTAGAACAGAACTAGAACAGAACTAGAACAGAACTAGAACAGAACTAGAACAGAACTAGAACAGAACTAGAACAGAACTAGAACAGAACTAGAACAGAACTAGAACAGAACTAGAACAGAACTAGAACAAAACTAGAACAGAACTAGAACAGAACTAAAACAGAACTAGAACAGAACTAGAACAGAACTAGAACAGAACTAGAACAGAACTGGAACAGAACTAGAACAAACTAGAACAGAACTAGAACAGAACTAGAACAGAACTAGAACAGAACTAGAACAGAACTAGAACAGAACTAGAACAGAACTAGAACAGAACTAGAACAGAACTAGAACAGAACTAGAACAGAACTAGAACAGAACTGAAACAGAACTGAACAGAACTGAAACAGAACTAGAACAGAACTAGAACAGAACTAGAACAGAACTAGAACAGAACTAGAACAGAACTAGAACAGAACTAGAACAGAACTAGAACAGAACTAGAACAGAACTAGAACAGAACTAGAACAGAACTAGAACAGAACTAGAACAGAACTAGAACAGACTAGAACAGAACCTAGAACAGAACTAGAAACAGAACTAGAACAGAACTAGAACAGAACTAGAACAGAACAGAACTAGAACAGAAACTAGAACAGAACTAGAACAGAACTAGAACAGAACTAGAACAGAACTATAACAGAACTAGAACAGAACTAGAACAGAACTAGAACAGAACTAGAACAGAACTAGAACAGACTAGAACCGAACTAGAACAAACTAGAACAGAACTAGAACAGAACTAGAACAGAACTAGAACAGAACTAGAACATAACTAGAACAGAACTAGAACAGAACTAGAACAGAACTAGAACAGAACTAGAACAGAACTAGAACAGAACTAGAACAGAACTAGAACAGAACTAGAACAGAACTAGAACAGAACTAGAACAGAACTAGAACAGAACTAGAACAGAACTAGAACAGAACTAGAACAGAACTAGAACAGAACTAGAACAGAACTAGAACAGAACTAGAACAAGAACTAGAAACAGAACTAGAACAGAACTAGAACAGAACTAGAACAGAACTAGAACAGAACTAGAACAGAACTAGAACAGAACTAGAACAGAACTAGAACAGAACTAGAACAGAACTAGAACAGAACTAGAACAGAACTAGAACAGAACTAGAACAGAACTAGAACAGAACTAGAACTAGAACAGAACTAGAACAGAACTAGAACAGAACTAGAACTAGAACAGAACTAGAACTAGAACAGAACTAGAACAGAACTAGAACAGAACTAGAACAGAACTAGAACAGAACTAGAACAGAACTAGAACAGAACTAGAACAGAACTAGAACAGAACTAGAACAGAACTAGAACAGAACTAGAACAGAACTAGAACAGAACTAGAACAGAACTAGAACAGAACTAGAACAGAACTAGAACAGAACTAGAACAGAACTAGAACAGAACTAGAACAGAACTAGAACAGAACTAGAACAGAACTAGAACAGAACTAGAACAGAACTGGAACAGAACTAGAACAGAACTAGAACAGAACTGGAACAGAGCTAGAACAGAATTGATCTGGATCAGAACTACAGCTTAGTGTTCAATCTAGATTAAAGCCTGAACTGGAACTTGCATTAAGTGAATCTATATAGTAAAATGCTTTGAATGTGTGGTATGCAATTTCCTGCCATATAATTTTCTAAGGTTTTTTTTTTGATCTTTACTAATTTGTAAATTTGAAACTCGACTTAAAATGAATTCATTTATTCTATTTTTAACTCCCCTTCACCTTGTTTTTTTCATTTTCAAATTCTTTTAATGTAAATTCCCACAATTTTGTTCAAGTTAATCAATGATTAGTCATGGGAATCTCTTTAGAGTAACAAAATTACCAACATTAAACCATCTAAACGAAGCACAAATTTGCATACATTACATACCAGCAACGCCAACTACGACAACAGCATGAGTTAGTTGTTGCATGCATTATAAATATTTTGTTGCACTCATACAAATTAGGGCAACATAAACGCCCATCCCAAGCACCTACAACCAGCTACTGCTTTTCAAAAAATGCTTGCATTAAAAAACACGATGATGATGAACGTTCAAATGAAACCACATATTACCCTTAATACACTCATGCAACTAGATGTGGCAAGATACAAGAAAACATACAATACAAGACAAAAGTATGCCATCTTGATGTTGCTGGTATTGTTGCAGCTAAAAGAAAACTTGAAAGATAATAAAACATTTCAGTTCTTATTTTTTCGATTTTGTTTTTGTTCAACACATTTAGTTTATGACTGGTGGCAGAAAGACAAAAAATGAAAAAAAAGATGCTGATTCGGCTACTTGTAGCAGCAACATTAAAAGCGGCAGCTTTACAAAAGTGGATTGATGAGTGTTTGTCAGTTAATAAGCTTTGACTTCTTGACAATACGCCACTCCAAAAAAATAGATGATGTTTTGAAATTTATGATGGCGATGACGATGTCGATAATGTCTTTGGCAATGATGAAGTGCAATTTCTGCATCCTAAAAGATTTTCGCACTTAAACGCTAATGCTGGCAAACTGACACACACTCACTTCTCTAAACCAAGTAAAATGCTTTCGAACACTATTATGGTTGTCAATAGCAGCAGTTTCATGATAGAAATTCTTGAGAATATTTGTTGAAGGAAGCTCTGATTGCCAGGCCCTTAACCACAATATTATATTTTGTAATTATGATTTCGCGATGAAAATAACAGCATGTTGGAAAACAGCAATGAAAAACAAAAATGATTTGAGCAGAAAATAAAATTAGAAAAATTACAACAAACAGTAAAAGTAATGGGGAGGTCTAATATATTGACTAAATGAGACCCTACAATAGGCAGCTAATACTGAATTGATTAGTAGTATATATAGTATAGTAGTATATAGTCTAGTCTATAGTCTAGTCTATAGTCTAGTCTATAGTCTAGTCTATAGTCTAGTCTATAGTCTAGTCTATAGTCTAGTCTATAGTCTAGTCTATAGTCTAGTCTATAGTCTAGTCTATAGTCTAGTCTATAGTCTAGTCTATAGTCTAGTCTATAGTCTAGTCTATAGTCTAGTCTATAGTCTAGTCTATAGTCTAGTCTATAGTCTAGTCTATAGTCTAGTCTATAGTCTAGTCTATAGTCTAGTCTATAGTCTAGTCTATAGTCTAGTCTATAGTCTAGTCTATAGTCTAGTCTATAGTCTAGTCTATTCTAGTCTATAGTCTAGTCTATAGTCTAGTCTATAGTCTAGTCTATAGTCTAGTCTAGTCTAGTCTATAGTCTAGTCTATAGTCTAGTCTATAGTCTAGTCTATAGTCTAGTCTATAGTCTAGTCTATAGTCTAGTCTATAGTCTAGTCTATAGTCTAGTCTATAGTCTAGTCTATAGTCTAGTCTATAGTCTAGTCTATAGTCTAGTCTATAGTCTAGTCTATAGTCTAGTCTATCTAGTCTATAGTCTAGTCTATAGTCTAGTCTATAGTCTAGTCTATAGTCTAGTCTATAGTCTAGTCTATAGTCTAGTCTATAGTCTAGTCTATAGTCTAGTCTATAGTCTAGTCTATAGTCTAGTCTATAGTCTAGTCTATAGTCTAGCTAGTCTATAGTCTAGTCTATCGTCTAGTCTATAGTCTAGTCTATAGTCTAGTCTATAGTCTAGTCTATAGTCTAGTCTATAGTCTAGTCTATAGTCTAGTCTATAGTCTAGTCTATAGTCCTAGTCTATAGTCTAGTCTATAGTCTAGTCTATAGTCTAGTCTATAGTCTAGTCTATAGTCTAGTCTATAGTCTAGTCTATAGTCTAGTCTATAGTCTAGTTATAGTCTAGTCTATAGTCTAGTCTATAGTCTAGTCTATAGTCTAGTCTATAGTCTAGTCTAGTCTATAGTCTAGTCTATAGTCTAGTCTATAGTCCAGTCTATAGTCTAGTCTATAGTCTAGTCTATAGTCCAGTCTATAGGTCTAGTCTATAGTCTAGTCTATAGTCTAGTCTATAGTCTAGTCTATAGTCTACTCTCTAGTCTAGTCTGCCGATTATAAGGCCACTCTGCTGCAGCAAAATAGTATTCCTTGATAATCAGAAATCATCACGTTTGAGGTTTATTTGTTTAGTTTTGCTTTTAGTCATGCAGGCCGGTAGGAAGGCATGTTGTTGACTGGTTGGCAGTCAGTCAGGCCAAATAGAAAATGAAAATATAAATGCGTTTTCTCTGTGCAGTGCAGAACATTTATTGTGGTTTGTTGAACTTTTTTTTTAAACTTACGTTAAACATTTTTCTTAATGCCTGCTGCATTTCAGTCTTGCAGTGCTATGCGAAGCTCTATTATAAATGATGGATGTGGTTTCTAGTTGATTTTTTTTCCATAAACAATAAATGGAAGGGAGCTGAGAAGTTGTCATTATAGTGAAATTATGTAGCTAGTCGTATATTCAAAGCATCAACATCATCATTGTGATTTTGAAAGCAAAAAAAGGAAATTTTCACAAAAGCTGTCATGTCCCTGGGCCTTGTAACACAATTTCTTTTAAGTCTAGAACTAGACTTTCTTTTGCCTAACAAAGCAATTTGTTTTGTGTTGTTGTTTTTCATCTTCATTTAAATGTCGTGCAGTAGCCAGTGGTAGTTGACACTAAAATTTCTAAAGTTTAACTAACTATGTACTTGCAACATTTAAAGGGCATCCTCTTTGGCTGTAACTACTGTTTCTTGGTCGGGCAGAAAATTGTTGCTGGGTTTGTTATAAATCATGAGAACATGTTTTATTGTGCCAATTTTTAATTTGCTTATGATTTTGTTGGATTTAAATCGTTTATATTTTCTTGTTTTACTTAAGGCTTTTTGTCAAGGTTTTTTTTTATCGAAATTTATAGTTCATATGAAAAGGGAAATGTGGCATATTTACAAACATGATGCCACCTCGTGCTGAGAAAAACACCTACCTCATGTTTTACACTTAAACGAAGTGACAATGGAAACATGTAAAATTTATGAGGAAAAAAAAACTGGAAACTTTCACTGAAAACAAAATGAAGAAATATGGCACAAACGAAGACTTTAAAGGAAACTTATGATGTCGATTATAGTTATTATTAAAATAGATTATAGTCTTGACAATAACCTAGAGTTTCGACCAGTAGTCTAGTCTATAGTCAGTTTTAGTTTTAATCTAGTTCTGTTCTAGTTGTTTTAGTCCTGTTCTAGTTCTGTTCTAGTTCTGTTCTAGTTCTGTTCTAGTTCTGTTCTAGTTCTGTTCTAGTTCTGTTCTAGTTCTGTTCTAGTTCTGTTCTAGTTCTGTTCTAGTTCTGTTCTAGTTCTGTTCTAGTTCTGTTCTAGTTCTGTGCTAGATCTGTTCTAGTTCTGTACTAGTTCTGTTCTAGTTCTGTTCTAGTTCTGTTCTAGTTCTGTTCTAATTCTGTTCTAGTTCTGTTCTAGTTCTGTTCTAGTTCTGTTCTAGTTCTGTTCTAGTTCTGTTCTAGTTCTGTTCTAGTTCTGTTCTAGTTCTGTTCTAGTTCTGTTCTAGTTCTGTTCTAGTTGTGTTCTAGTTCTGTTCTAGTTCTGTTCTAGTTCTGTTCTAGTTCTGTTCTAGTTCTGTTCTAGTTCCAGTTCTAGTTCTAGTTCTGTTCTAGTTGTTCTAGTTCTGTTCTAGTTGTTCTAGTTCTGTTCTAGTTCTGTTCTAGTTCTGTTCTAGTTCTGTTCTAGTTCTGTTCTAGTTCTGTTCTAGTTCTGTTCTAGTTCTGTTCTAGTTCTGTTCTAGTTCTGTTCTAGTTCTGTTCTAGTTCTGTTCTAGTTCTGTTCTAGTTCTGTTCTAGTTCTGTTCTAGTTCTGTTCTAGTTCTGTTCTAGTTCTGTTCTAGTTCTGTTCTAGTTCTGTTCTAGTTCTGTTCTAGTTCTGTTCTAGTTCTGTTCTAGTTCTGTTCTAGTTCTGTTCTAGTTCTGTTCTAGTTCTGTTCTAGTTCTGTTCTAGTTCTGTTCTAGTTCTGTTCTAGTTCTGTTCTAGTTCTGTTCTAGTTCTGTTCTAGTTCTGTTCTAGTTCTGTTCTAGTTCTGTTCTAGTTCTGTTCTAGTTCTGTTCTAGTTCTGTTCTAGTTCTGTTCTAGTTCTGTTCTAGTTCTGTTCTAGTTCTGTTCTAGTTCTGTTCTAGTTCTGTTCTAGTTCTGTTCTAGTTCTGTTCTAGTTCGTTCTAGTTCTGTTCTAGTTCTGTTCTAGTTCTGTTCTAGTTTCTGTTCTAGTTCTGTTCTAGTTCTGTTCTAGTTCTGTTCTAGTTCTGTTCTAGTTCTGTTCTAGTTCTGTTCTAGTTCTGTTCTAGTTCTGTTCTAGTTCTGTTCTTAGTCTGTTCTAGTTCTGTTTCTAGTTCTGTTCTAGTTCTGTTCTAGTTCTGTTCTAGTTCTGTTCTAGTTCTGTTTCTAGTTCTGTTTATAGTTCTGTTCTAGTTCTGTTATAGTTCTGTCTAGTTCTGTCTAGTTCTGTTCTAGTTCTGTTCTAGTTCTGTTTTCTAGTTCTGTTCTAGTTCTGTTCTAGTTCTGTTCTAGTTCTGTTCTAGTTCGTTCTAGTTCTGTTCTAGTTCTAGTTTAGTTCTGTTCTAGTTCTGTTTTAGTTCTGTTTCTAGTTCTGTTCTAGTTATGTTCTAGTTCTGTTCTAGTTCTGTTCTAGTTCTGTTCTAGTTCTGTTCTAGTTCTGTTCTAGTTCTGTTCTAGTTCTGTTCTAGTTCTGTTCTAGTTCTGTTCTAGTTTGTTCTAGTTCTGTTCTAGTTCTGTTCTAGTTCTGTTTGTTCTAGTCTGTTCTAGTTCTGTTCTAGTTCTGTTCTAGTTCTGTTCTAGTTCTGTTCTAGTTCTGTTCTAGTTCTGTTCGTAGTTCTGTTCTAGTTCTGTTCTGTTCTGTTCTAGTTCTGTTCTAGTTCTGTTCTAGTCTTGTTCTAGTTCTGTCTGTTCTAGTTCTGTTCTAGTTCTGTTCTAGTTCTGTTCTAGTTCTGTTCTAGTTCTGTTCTAGTTCTGTCTAGTTCTGTTCTAGTTCTGTTCTAGTTCCTGTTCTAGTTCTGTTCTAGTTCTGTTCTAGTTGTCTAGTTCTGTTCTGTTCTGTTATGTTCTGTTCTAGTTCTGTTCTGTCTGTTTCTGTTCTAGTTCTGTTCTGTTCTCGTTCTGTTCTGTTCTGTTCTAGTTCTAGTTCTAGTTCTGTTCTAGTTCTAGTTCTGTTCTAGTTCTGTTCTAGTTCTGTTCTAGTTCTGTTCTAGTTCTGTTCTAGTTCTGTTCTAGTTCTGTTCTAGTTCTGTCTAGTTCTGTTCTAGTTCTGTTCTAGTTTGTTCTAGTTCTGTTTAGTTCTGTTCTAGTTGTGTTCTAGTTCTAGTTCTGTTCTAGTTCTGTTCTAGTTCTGTTCTAGTTCTGTTTTAGTTCTGTTCTGTTCTAGTTCTGTTCTAGTTCTGTTCTAGTTCTGCTCTAGTTCTGTTCTAGTTCTGTTCTAGTTCTGTTCTAGTTTTGTTCTAGTTCTGTTCTAGTTCTTTTCTAGTTCTGTTCTAGTTCTGTTCTAGTTCTGTTCTAGTTCTGTTCTAGTTCTGTTCTAGTTCTGTTCTAGTTCTGTTCTAGTTCTGTTCTAGTTCTGTTCTAGTTCTGTTCTAGTTCTGTTCTAGTTCTGTTCTAGTTCTGTTCTAGTTCTGTTCTAGTTCTGTTCTAGTTCTGTTCTAGTTCTGTTCTAGTTCTGTTCTATCTCAGTTTTAGTTTAAATCTAGTGTAGTTCTATAGTATTATTTCTCTACTTTCTAATAAATATTAAAAACTTTCTTATTTTTTTTATAAGAACTTATAGTTATCTATAATTTTTCTATATAAAAAATTTCTATGGAAATCAATTAAAGATAATTGCAGCTTAACTGATTCAAAGTTTGTTCATCTTAAACTACAAAACACTTTAACAAACAATTATCGTTAATTTTCACACGCAACTTGTCTTAAGATTAAAGAATTACACGTCTCAAATTGAACAAATATTCATGAACATTTTTATAATAAAAGTGAAAACAAATTTACACATATTACATTAAAAATAAAGAAATGCTAAAAGCAAAAGAAAGAGAAAAAGGTCGGGTCAATAAAATACTTCCGTTAAAATTTCAAATCAAAAATGTAAAAAAATGATCGATAAGAAAAAATCTCATTAAAGAGGAAAAAATTATTTCTTTAAATTGATTTTGCTTTAAAAAAATCATCAAGAAGAAAGTGTTAGAAAGAATACAATAGAAATAAAACACAGGTTGATTAGATGATAAAAATAGAAATTTCAAAAGAATAAAAAAAGTATTTCTAATGCAATAAAACAGCAGCAAAAACAACAACAACAACAGAGGCAGTGGCAGCATCTAACATCAATTAGTGGAAACATCTTAATAAAAAGTGCATTAACCGCTTGGCTGGGCATGAGTATACAAAAAAACAAACACATACACACACGCTCTCAAACATATTTATAAACAACAACTTTATTTATAAATCATTAAACTAAATTATACACACAAAAAAATAAGAATTTCGATTCATCTGCTTTTTCTGTCTGTGTATACTCAATGTTAAATCTCTTTATTTACTCTATCTAACACTCTCATATATTTAACGCAAACATACAAAAAAAAAAAACAGTTGGTCTCTCAAAGGACTTTTTTCAAGGCGGCATTTCTAATTTTTACGCAAAATTATTATTTTGTATTATCCTTCAAAAGTTGGCAAAAGCAAAGCAGAGAAAAACAACAACAAAGTTGTTTATATTAAAATACAACAACAATTATTTACAAATGAGCAGAAAGCTTTTTTTCTGCAGAGAATACTTTTACAGGTTTCTTTTATTCAGTGATAGCAAAGCTCTTGGGTGGTTGTGGGAGCTAGCATGGGAGAGATCACATCTGTTTTTTTAATATAGTGAACGTGAGAGTAAGAGAGAGTAACACTCACGGAGTCGGCGCTTTGCTAGGCTTTTAAGTGGTTGCATTTAGAAAGCTCTTTGGATTACTTTAGCAGGGTAGAAATAACAAAGTATTAAAACACACGGTTGGATAAAGAAGGCAATTTAAAATAAGTACATTTTACAATTATTAAATAAAATTTAAATTTTTCATTAATTAATAGTTCAGTTCTAGTTCTGTTCTAGTTCTGTTCTAGTTCTGCTCTAGTTCAGTTCTAGTTCTGTTCTATTCCTGTTCTAGTTCTGTTTTAGTTCTGTTCTAGTTCTGTTTTAGTTCTGTTCTGTTCTAGTTCTGTTCTAGTTCTGTTCTAGTTCTGTTCTAGTTCTGTTCTAGTTCTGTTCTAGTTCTGTTCTAGTTCTGTTCTAGTTCTGTTCTAGTTCTGTTCTTGTTCTGTTCTAGTTCTGTTCTAGTTCTGTTAGTTCTAGTTCTGTTCTAGTTCTGTTCTAGTTCAGTTCTAGTTCAGTTCTAGTTAAGTTCTAGTTGAGTTCTAGTTCAGTTCTAGTGCAGTTCTAGTTCTGTTTTAGTTCTGTTCTAGTTATGTTCTAGTTCTGTTCTAGTTCTTTTCTAGTTCTGTTCTAGTTCTGTTTTAGCTCTGTTCTGTTTTAGTTCTGTTCTAGTTTCGTTCTGTTCTTTTCTAGTTTCGTTCTGTTCTGTTCTAGTTCTTTTCTAGTTCTGTTCTAGTTCTGTTCTAGTTCAGTTCTAGTTCAGTTCTAGTTGAGTTCTAGTTGAGTTCTAGTTCAGTTCTAGTGCAGTTCTAGTTCTGTTCTAGTTCTGTTCTAGTTCTGTTCTAGTTCTGTTCTAGTTCTGTTCTAGTTATGTTCTAGTTCTGTTCTAGTTCTGTTCTAGTTCTGTTCTAGTTCTAATCTAGTTCTGTTCTAGTTCTGTTCTAGTTCTGTTCTAGTTCTGTTCTAGTTCTGTTCTAGTTCTGTTCTAGTTCTGTTCTAGTTCTGTTCTAGTTCTGTTCTAGTTCTGTTCTAGTTCTATTCTAGTTCTGTTCTAGTTCTGTTCTAGTTCTGTTCTAGTTCTGTTCTAGTTCTGTTCTAGTTCTGTTCTAGTTCTGTTCTAGTTCTGTTCTAGTTCTGTTCTAGTTCTGTTCTAGTTCTGTTCTAGTTCTGTTCTAGTTCTGCTCTAGTTCTCTTCTAGTTCTGTTCTAGTTCTGTTCTAGTTCTGTTCTAGTTCTGTTCCAGTTATGTTCTAGTTCTGTTCTAGTTCTGTTCTAGTTCTGTTCTAGTTCTGTTCTAGTTCTGTTCTAGTTGTGTTCTAGTTCTGTTCTAGTTCTGTTCTAGTTCTGTTCTAGTTCTGTTCTAGTTCTGTTCTAGTTCTGTTCTAGTTCTGTTCTAGTTTTAGTCTATAGTCTAGTCTAGTCTATAGTCTAGTCTATAGTCTAGTCTATAGTCTAGTCTTTATTCTAGTCTATATTCTAGTCTATAGTCTAGTCTATAATCTAGTCTATAGTCTAGTCTATATTCTAGTCTATAGTCTAGTCTATATTCTAGTCTATAGTCTTGTCTACAGTCTAGCCTATATTCTAGTCTATAGTCTAGTCTACTGTCTGGCCTATAGTCAAATATATAGTCTATATTCTAGTCTATAGTCTTGTCTACAGTCTAGCCTATATTCTAGTCTATAGTCTAGTCTACTGTCTGGCCTATAGTCTAATATATAGTCCATTCTAGTACATAGTTTAGTCTATAGTCAAGTTTATAGTCTAGTCTATAGTATTTTCTATAGTCTGGTCTATAGTCTATTCTACAGTCCAGTCTAAAGTCTAGTTTATGGTCCAGTCTATGTCTATAGTCTAGTCTATAGTCAAGTCTATAGTATTGTCTATTGTCTAGTCTGTAATCTAGTCTATAGTTTGGTGTATATTCCAGTCTATATTCTAGTCTATTGTCTAGTCTATAGTTTAGTCTTAAAGTCTATAGTCTTGTCTACAGTCTAGCCTATATTCTAGTCTATAGTCTAGTCTACTGTCTGGCCTATGGTCTAATATATAGTCCATTCTAGTGCATAGTTTAGTCTATAGTCAAGTTTATAGTCTAGTCTATAGTATTTTCTATAGTCTGGTCTATAGTCTATTCTATAGTCCAGTCTTAAGTCTAGTTTATGGTCCAGTCTATGTCTATAGTCTAGTCTAGTCTAGTCTATAGTCAAGTCTATAGTATTGTCTATTGTCTAGTCTATAATCTAGACTACAGTCTAGTCTATAGTTTGGTGTATATTCCAGTCTATATTCTAGTCTATTGTCTAGTCTATAGTTTAGTCCATAGTAATATAGTATATTCTATAGTCTAATATATAGTCAAGTATATATTTTAGTCTATATGCTAGTCTATAGTCTATTCTGTAGAAAAAATTTCTACTACTTTTTCATTACAACTCTGTTTAAAAAGCTTTTTCTCAGCAAGTATTTTCCCTTAAAGCTTTTTTGCTTATCTGATTTTCCTCAACTATATTTGCAGCTTTAATGAGCACGTAGCAAATGTATAGAACTCAGTGTCCGTGTGGCATAAACTCGAATAAATTGTGACGTGCACAGTAGAAACGAAAAACTGCGGAATTACTGTGAAAAAAAATTTTTTGCACAAAATAAAAAATAGATAAGATTAATTATAATAAAAAGTAAAAATCTATAAAACCATTAAATTATTAAAAATGTATAAAAAGAGCAGCAGTGAGTGATTTGTTTAATTTATTACAGAAAACAAAGCCATGAATTGCTTAAGAAAAAGAAAATTTTTATTGTGGAAAGAAAAAAAGTGAAGAAGAAAAAATTTTTTTTAAGAAAAAAATTTCAGCTGCGTTGGGAAAAAAAGAAAAACTTGCTGCTGCTCAAGTGTTTAAAAAAGCGAAAAAAAACGGGAACGGGGAAAATAAAAGGAATTATGTATGTATTTAAAATAAAATTAAAAATGAAAAAAAAAAAAATTAATAAAAATTGTAATCAAAAACGTATAAAAAATTTGCCAAAATAATTAAAAAGAAATTTTAAATAATAAAAATTTAAAATAATTAAATATCAGTTTTAAAAGTGCTATAAAAATTATTTTTAAATTTGCAAAAAAAAAAATCAATTGAAAATTTGCTGAAACAAAAAAAAAAAAAAAACTGCATGCCAGCACAAAATAAGTGAACTAGCAAAAAATTTCAAAAAATACTCATGGAAACAAAGTCTAATAAACACATTATTTTAATGGAAATTAAATATCAAGTTAAATAAAAAAAGTCATCATCATTAAACAAATGCCACCATTATCAGCTATACAAAACCCCTAAAACAAACCCTAGACCTACACCTTGACCATCAGATAATTCTAACTCAAGCCAACAGTCTCTCCCCCAACCCACGAAAAATATCTAAATGGTCAAACAGGAAAATTTTTCAATTTACTGCAAAAAAAAAAAAAAATACAACGAAATTTTTGCTTAAAATAAGCAGAAACCTTAAAACCTAAACTTAAACACAGGGTATGGGGGCGGGGCAAGGACCTTTAGTAATACTAACGCCCCATTTATAACGCCAAACATCATCATAATTTCTGTATATTTTACAAACACAGCAAAACAAAAAAAAAAAAAAAACAATAAAAGTCCTTTTTCTACTCTCACACACATACACACCAACACCTACAAACAAAGAATAAAGCAGCAAAAACAACAATAACAACATATCCCTGTACTTGGGTTAAACCCAGTATTTTACTTTAGTCTTTCAGTGTTTTTAATGGTGGTAGACAGAAGCAAGAGTAGCAAGAAGCAAAAGACACAATCACATACATATACATATAAATACTAACAAACCTCCTCCTCTCTCATGGCCCACTGCTGCAATGGTAACATATTTGACCTTAGACACATCAACGTTGTATTTAAAAATCATCAACAACAGCAAAAACAACAGAGAACACACCAACAAAAAAAAAACAACCAGCAACAACAGCCAAATGCGACAACAACCACAAATAGCAACAACACAACAACAATAATCAGCATAATAATAAGAATATGAAAATCAGCAAAAATAACGACAACAACAAAGACAGGAAAAAATAAATGGAGAGCACACACCGTTAAATTAAAAAGTGGCCATATTTGAATGGGAACTATGTCCAAAATTTCCAAAGTTAAATATCTTGTAAAGTAAATAATTTTAGACTAGACTATAGACTAGACTACACTATAGACCAGACAATAGACTAGCCTATAGACTAGACTATAGACTAGCCTATAGACTAGACTATAGACTAGATTATAAACAAGACTATAGGCTAGACTATAGGCTAGACTATAGGCTAGACTATAGACTACACTATAGACTAGACTACAGACTAGACTATAGACTACACTATAGAATACACTATAGACTAGACTATAGACTAGACTATACACTAGACTATAGACTAGACTATAGACTAGACTATAGACTAGCCTATAGACTAGACTATAGACTAGACTATAGACTAGACTAGACTATAGACTAGACTATAGACTAGACTATAGACTAGACTATAGACTAGACTATAGACTAGACTATAGACTAGACTATAGACTAGACTATAGACTAGACTATAGACTAGACTATAGACTAGACTATAGACTAGACTATAGACTAGACTATAGACTAGACTATAGACTAGACTATAGACTAGACTATAGACTAGACTATAGACTAGACTATAGACTAGACTATAGACTAGACTATAGACTAGACTATAGACTAGACTATAGACTAGACTATAGACTAGACTATAGACTAGACTATAGACTAGACTATAGACTAGACTATAGACTAGACTATAGACTAGACTATAGACTAGACTATAGACTAGACTATAGACTAGACTATAGACTAGACTATAGACTAGACTATAGACTAGACTATAGACTAGACTATAGACTAGACTATAGACTAGACTATAGACTAGACTATAGACTAGACTATAGACTAGACTATAGACTAAGACTAATTCTGTTCTAGTTCTGTTCTAGTTCTGTTCTAGTTTCATTTCTAGTTCAGTTTCTAGTTCTGTTCTAGTTCTGTTCTAGTTCTGTTCTAGTCTGTTCTAGTTCTGTTCTAATTTTGTTCTAAAGTTCTGTTATAGTTTCTGTTAGTCTAGTTCTGTTCTAGTTCAGTTCTAGTTCTGTTCTAGTTCTGTTCTAGTTCTGTTCTAGTTCTGTTCTAGTTCTGTTCTAGTTCTGTTCTTAGTTCTGTGCCTAGTTCTGTTCTAATTCTGTCTAGTTCTGTCCTAGTCTGTTCTAGTTCTGTCCTATTCTGTTCTAGTTCTGTCTAGTTCTGTTCTAGTTCTGTTCTAGGTCTGTTCTAGTTCTGTTCTAGTTATGTTCTAGTTCTGTTCTAGTTCTGTTCTAGTTCTGTTCTAGTTTCTGTTCTAGTTCTGTTCTAGTTCTGTTCTAGTTCTGTTTCTAGTTCTGTTTCTAGTTCTGTCTAGTTCTGTTCTAGTTCTGTTCTAGTTCTAGTTCTGTTCTAGTTCTGTTCTAGTGCTGTTCTAGTTCGGTTCAGTTCTGTTCTAGTTCTGTTCTAGTTCTGTTCTAGTTCTGTTCTAGTTCTGTTCTAGTTTGTTCTAGTTCTGTTCTAGTCGTTTCTGTTCTAGTTCTTTTCTAGTTCTGTCTAGTTGTTCTAGTTCTGTCTAGTTCTTGCTCTAGTTGCTTAGTTTGCTCTAGTTCTGTTCTAGTTCTGTTCTAGTTCTGTTCTAGTTCTGTTCTAGTTCTGTTCTAGTTCTGTTCTAGTTCTGTCTAGTTCTGTTCTAGTTCTGTTCTAGTTCGGTTCTAGTTCTGTTCTAGTTCTGTTCTAGTTCTGTTCTAGTTCTGTTCTAGTTCTGTTCTAGTTCTGTTCTAGTTCTGTTCTATTTCTGTTTTAGTTCTGTTTCTAGTTCTGTTCTAGTTCTGTTCTAGTTCTGTTCTAGTTCAGTTCTAGTTCAGTTCTAGTTCAGTTCGAGTTCAGTTCTAGTTCAGTTCTAGTTCAGTTCTAGTTCAGTTCTAGTTCTGTTCTAGTTCTGTTCTAGTTCTGCTCTAGTTCTGCTCTAATTCTGCTCTAGTTCTGTTCTAGTTCTGTTCTAGTTCTGTTCTAGTTCTGTTCTAGTTCTGTTCTAGTTCTGTTCTAGTTCTGTTCTAGTTCTGTTCTAGTTCTGTTCTAGTTCTGTTCTAGTTCTGTTCTAGTTCTGTTCTAGTTCTGTTCTAGTTCTGTTCTAGTTCTGTTCTAGTTCTGTTCTAGTTCTGTTCTAGTTCTGTTCTAGTTCTGTTCTAGTTCTGTTCTAGTTCTGTTCTAGTTCTGTTCTAGTTCTGTTCTAGTTCTGTTCTAGTTCTGTTCTAGTTCTGTTCTAGTTTTAGTTCTGTTCTAGTTCTGTTCTAGTTCTGTTCTAGTTCTGTTCTAGTTCTAGTTCTGTTCTGGTTCTGTTTCTGTTCTAGTTCTGTTGTAGTTCTGTTCTATTTCTGTTCTAGTTCTGTTCTAGTTATGTTCTTCTTCTGTTCTAGTTCTGTTATAGTTTTGTTCTAAACTATAGACTTAACTATTAGACTAGACTATAGACAACAGTATCGACTAAATAGAAATTCCCACATTGTAGTTATTCCAACGTACAACCATATGGCAGCCCTTGTTGTGTAAAAAGGCCAACAACAGCTAAACTAACAAAAACAAGAAGATACCAAAACGTATTCACTAAGAAAACAACCAACACCCACCACCACCCTTGACAATCACTCATAAAACGACAGACAAACAATTAAAAAGACTTTTTTTGTTTGATTTTGAATGAATTCTACTGGAATTTTATTTTCATTCACATTTTCATCAAATGTATGGAATTTTTATAAAATAAAAATTTATTCAAACAAATTTTTCAAATTCTCTGAAAAGCCATATGTTTAATGTTTTTTTCCCCAAATGTTTAATTATATTTTGTTTAGCACAAAAGTTAATAAATTATTTGTTTTTATGGAATAAGACAATAAAATCAAATAATTTTTATAGTTTTTTTTTTTGTATTTTTTGCCATAACAAGAATTTTTCAAATAATTTTCCCATATTTTTGTTATTGCTGTAGTTGATATCGTTTAGATATTTATTCATTGCTTTTAATCAAACAAATTATTGTTGTTGCTGTTGTCGTTGCTGAAATTATGTGTGTGTGTGTGTGTGTGTGTGTGTGTGTGTTTGAGATTTCCATTCTTTTTGTGTTCATGGATTTGTGTATACACTTTTAAAAGAAAAACAAAATAAGTAAATCTCTTGTTATTTATTATCTCTATAATTAAATTTATGGTGCTTTCTAATGCTCATTTACTCATTTTCTTTCTAAAAAAAATACTCACTCTCTCATTTGAACTCTTTTGTAGATTCCTTTTTATCAACTGCACCTCTAACCCCCTAGATATAGCACCAAAAAGCTTACTTTGCAGAAAAACTTTGTGACAGAGTGTTTGTGTATGTTTTTTGCAGGAGTTGTTTACCGCTATATCTATTCTCTCCCTCTCTTTCTCTGTCATTCATTTTTTTATCACATAAACAAATTCTGTGATATATTGCCATTGTTGCCATATTGTTTATATAAACAAACAAAACATGGCATATGTTTTGTTTTTGCAAATTTTTTTAATATTTATTTGTTAAAAATCCTTGAAATTTTAACATGTTGTTATTGTTCTTTTTTTTTGTAGATAAAACAAATATGTAGCATAAAACACTAAAAAAAGTTCTAACTACGTCAGTTGGTTTTATGTTCATGGACTATGGGTAACTTTTTTTTGACAATATTAAATCACAAAATGCATAATGTCAAAAAAGGAAATGATATTAAAGATTAAACAAAGGATTTGCAAAAGAATATATATTTTTGAGGGAAAAATATTAAATTAAGAAAACCATTAAATTTAAAAATTTAATAAACTTAGCCTAGTGTATAGTTTACACATTAGTCTAGTCGATAGCCCAGAGTGTAGGCTAGTGCAAAGTTCAAACTATAGTTCATAATGTAGTCCTATCAGCAGTCTAGTCAAATTTATAGACTGGAATATAATCTTAACAATAACATAGTATATAGTCCGACCTATATTCTGGACTATAGACTGGACAAAGTATAATGTATAACATAGTCTAGACTATAATTTAGTTTATACTATAAACTATAATTCAGACTATAGTGTAGTCTATAGTCTGGACTTTAGACCTATCTGTATTCTGGTTCATAATTTAGTATATAGTCTGGTCTATAGTCTAGCCTATATTGTCTGCCGTCTAGTCTTTAGTCTTAACTATGTATTGTCTAATCTATAGTCCACTCTATATCATAGCCCATAGTCTTACTATAATCAAGTCTATAGTCTAGTCTATACTCTCGTCTATACTGCAGTTTATAATCTAGTCTATGGTATAAATTGTCTATAGTCTAGTGTCATGGTCCATAAACCTGTCTAGAGTGTAGTATATAGTCCAGCCTACAGTCTAAATTGACTATAATCTAGTCTAAAGTGTAGTCTACATTCTAGCGTATATTATATTATATAGTTTATTTTATACCCCAGTCCATAGCCTGGTCTATAGCCTAGTCTGTATTGCAGTCTAGTTAATAGTCTAGTCTATGGTCTAGTCTGCAGTCTAGACTGCAGTGTATTCTATAATTCTATAGTATAGTCTAGTCTACAGTCAAGTCTATAGTCTAGTCTATAGTCTAGCCTATAGTCTAGTCTATAGTCTAGTCTATAGTCGAGTATATAGTCTAGTATATAGTCTAGTATATAGTCTAGTCTATAGTCTAGTCTATAGTCTAATCTATAGTCCAATCTATAGTCTAGTCTATAGTCTAGTCTATAGTCTAGTCTATAGTATAGTCTATAGTCTAGTCTATAGTCTAGCCTATAGTCTAGTCTATAGTCTATAGCTTAGTCTATAGTCTAGTCTACAGTCTAGTATATAGTCTAGTCTATATATAACAATACTATACACTAGACTATAGTCTAGTCTATAGTCTAGTCTATAGTCTAGTCTATAGTCTAGTCTATAGTCTAGTCTATAGTCTAGTCTATAGTCCAGTCTATAGTCTAGTCTATAGTCTAGTCTATAGTCTAGTCTATAGTCTAGTCTATAGTCTAGTCTATAGTCTAGTCTATAGTCTAGTCTATAGTCTAGTCTATAGTCTAGTCTATAGTCTATAGTCTAGTCTATAGTCTAGTCTATAGTCTAGTCTATAGTCTAGTCTATAGTCTAGTCTATAGTCTAGTCTATAGTCTAGTCTAGTCTATAGTCTAGTCTATAGTCTAGTCTATAGTCTAGTCTATAGTCTAGTCTATAGTCTAGTCTACAGTCTAGTCTACAGTCAAGTCTATAGTCTAGTCTATAGTCTAGTCTATAGTCTAGTCTATAGTCTAGTCTATAGTCTAGTCTATAGTCTAGTCTATAGTCTAGTCTAGTCTAGTCTATAGTCTAGTCTATAGTCTAGTCTATAGTCTAGTCTATAGTCTAGTCTATAGTCTAGTCTATAGTCTAGCTATAGTCTAGTCTATAGTCTAGTCTATAGTCTAGTCTATAGTCTAGTCTATAGTCTAGTCTATAGTCTAGTCTAGTCTAGTCTATAGTCTAGTCTATAGTCTAGTCTATAGTCTAGTCTATAGTCTAGTCTATAGTCTAGTCTATAGTCTAGTCTATAGTCTAGTCTATAGTCTAGTCTATAGTCTAGTCTATAGTCTAGTCTATAGTCTAGTCTATAGTCTAGTCTATAGTCTAGTCTATAGTCTAGTCTATAGTCTAGTCTATAGTCTAGTCTATAGTCTAGTCTATAGTCTAGTCTATAGTCTAGTCTATAGTCTAGTCTATAGTCTAGTCTATAGTCTAGTCTATAGTCTAGTCTATAGTCTAGTCTATAGTCTAGTCTATAGTCTAGTCTATAGTCTAGTCTATAGTCTAGTCTATAGTCTAGTCTATAGTCTAGTCTATAGTCTAGTCTATAGTCTAGTCTATAGTCTAGTCTATAGTCTAGTCTAGTTAGTCTAGTCTAGTCTATAGTCTAGTCTATAGTCTAGTCTATAGTCTAGTCTATAGTCCTAGTCTATAGTCTAGTCTATAGTCCTAGTCTATAGTCTAGTCTATAGTTCTAGTCCTATAGTCTAGTCTATAGTCTAGTCTATAGTCTAGTCTATAGTCTAGTCTATAGTCTAGTCTATAGTCTAGTCTAGTATAGTCTAGTCTATAGTCTAGTCTATAGCTAGTCTATAGTCTAGTCTATAGTCTAGTCTATAGTCTAGTCTATAGTCTAGTCTATAGTCTAGTCTATAGTCTAGTCTATAGTCTAGTCTATAGTCTAGTCTATAGTCTAGTCTATAGTCTAGTCTAGTCTATAGTCTAGTCTATAGTCTAGTCTATAGTCTAGTCTAGTCTATAGTCTAGTCTATAGTCTAGTCTAGTTTATAGTCTAGTCTATAGTCTAGTCTATAGTCTAGTCTATAGTCTAGTCTATAGTCTAGTCTATAGTCTAGTCTATAGTCTATAGTCTAGTCTATAGTCTAGTCTAGTCTATAGTCTAGCCTATAGTCTAGTCTATAGTCTAGTCTATAGTCTAGTCTATAGTCTAGTCTATAGTCTAGCCTATAGTCTAGTCTATAGTCTAGTTTATAGTCTAGTCTATAGTCTAGTCTATAGTCTAGTCTATAGTCTAGTCTATAGTCTAATCTATAGTCTAGTCTATAGTCTAGTCTATAGTCTAGTCAATAGTCTAGTCTTTAGTCTAGTCTATAGTCTAGTCTATAGTCGAGTCTATAGTCTAGTCTATAGTCTAGTCTATAGTCTAGTCTATAGTCTAGTCTATAGTCTAGTCTATAGTCGAGTCTATGGTCTAGTCTATAGTCTAGTCTATAGTCTAGTCTACAGTCTAGTCTATAGTCTAGTCTATAGTCTAGTCTATAGTCTATTCTATAGTCTAGTCTATGGTCCAGTATATAGTCTAGTCTATAGTCTAGTCTATAATCTATAGTCCAGTCTAGTCTATAGTTTAGTCTATAGTATTGTCTATAGTATTGTCTATAGTTTTGTCCTTAGTCTTGTCATAAGAAATTGCTGTAAATTATCTAAACTGTGTGCTATTTGGTGTTTCACTACTGTAGTCATAACTTTAAGATTCAAATTTAAAATCTAGGCTATGTTTACAATTATTTTGCTTATTCTGTTTTTGGATTCTTTGTTTGAAATATTATATACTTTTGGTTGTATGAAATAACAAATTTTATAAAGAAGATGTTTACACTAGACATATGAAAACTTATTTTACACACACTCACAAATTGTTTATACTTTATTTGGAAAAATACTATGCATTTTAAGCAGCACAATTACTAAACAAGTGTCCAAAAATAACACAACAACAAAAAATTTAATTAAACATTTTAGAAAAAAATAATCTTGTAATTTCCAGTGGCTACTTTTTTTAAGATAAAGAGTTAGAGGAGCAATTTTGGAAGAAAGTATTTTTAGAATTTTGTTTTTGTTATTACAACTCTCATGTTTTCAAATAAAACGTACAAATATTTGAAATGTTTACATTGTAATGGCTAAATATAAAATTGTAGCAAAAGTAAGAAAAGCGGTTTGCAATATTTGCTCATGATGATGATGATAATGATGTCGATGATGACGATAATGAAGTCGATATTGATGTATGAGTATGATGATGAGTATACAAAATACGCAATTCCTAAATTCCCTGAAATTATGCATTTGGTTTGACTACTTGTTTGTTTTCTTTTCGATATGAGAAGAAGGAAATTGTTTTCGTTAAAACATCAAAATGTTTCTTTTGATTTTTATTCTTTCAACGTATTGTGAGTTAATGACGCAAAGTTGCAAGAGTTTATTTTTTCATAAGATTTTATATGCATTTGAAAAAATAGAAAACTCAAAGAAATATTAAGTGTTAAACATTATAATTAGTTTCGATTTGATGGATTTGAAATTTAGAAAAACACATGGCTTTTGAGTATGTCAATCATTGTTTTACAAATTGGGGAAAAAAATCGAAATATAAAAGTTATAAATCTAAAAGACTTTCATATTAAAAAAAAAAACACTTGAAAAAAATTTCTTTAAAATTTAGTAAAAAAAAAAACAACGTTCAGAGAAGCTTTTAAATAAGATCCAAAGAACTTTTTCTAATAAAAATCTTTTTTGCAATAAAATTTTTATACAAATTATATTTAATTTCAAACAGTATGCTTCAAAATAGCTTACAAAGCTTTGACATTTAAAAAGCTTTTAAAGAAACAATTTTTAACTTAAGAGCCTTTAGAAAATATAAAAATTTTAAATAATCAAAAGCTTTTAGTTAAATATTTCTATAGTCTAGTCTATAGTCTAGTCTAGTCTATAGTCTAGTCTACAGTCTAGTCTATAGTCTAGTCTATAGTCTAGTCTATGGTCAAGTCTATAGTCTAGTCTATAGTCTAGTCTATAGTCTAGTCTATAGTCTAGTCTATAGTCTAGTTTAGTCTAGTCTATAGTCAAGTCTATAGTCTAGTCCATAGTCTAGTCTATAGTCTATAGTCTAGTCTATAGTCTAGTCTATAGTCTAGTCTATAGTCTAGTCTATAGTCTAGTCTATAGTCTAGTCTATAGTCTAGTCTATAGTCTAGTCTATAGTCTAGTCTATAATCTAGTCTACAGTCTAGTCTATAGTCTAGTCTATAGTCTAGTCTATAGTCTAGTCTATAGTCTAGTCTATAGTCTAGTCTAGTCTATAGTCTAGTCTATAGTCTAGTCTATAGTCTAGTCTAGTCTATAGTCTAGTCTATAGTCTAGTCTAGTCTAGTCTAGTCTATAGTCTAGTCTATAGTCTAGTCTATAGTCTAGTCTATAGTCTAGTCTATAGTCTAGTCTATAGTCTAGTCTATAGTCTAGTCTATAGTCTAGTCTATAGTCTAGTCTATAGTCTAGTCTATAGTCTAGTCTATAGTAGTCTATAGTCTAGTCTATAGTCTAGTCTATAGTCTAGTCTATGTGTCTAGTCTAAGTCTAGTCTATAGTCTAGTCTAGTCTAGTCTATAGTCTAGTCTATATCTAGTCTATAGTCTAGTCTATAGTCTAGTCTATAGTCTAGTCTATAGTCTAGTCTATAGTCTAGTCTATAGTCTAGTCTATAGTCTAGTCTATAGTCTAGTCTATAGTCTAGTCTATAGTCTAGTCTATAGTCTAGTCTATAGTCTAGTCTATAGTCTAGTCTATAGTCTAGTCTATAGTCTAGTCTATAGTCTAGTCTATAGTCTAGTCTATAGTCTAGTCTATAGTCTAGTCTATAGTCTAGTCTATAGTCTAGTCTAGTCTATAGTCTAGTCTATAGTCTAGTCTATAGTCTAGTCTATAGTCTAGTCTATAGTCTAGTCTATAGTCTAGTCTATAGTCTAGTCTATAGTCTAGTCTATAGTCTAGTCTATAGTCTAGTCTATAGTCTAGTCTATAGTCTAGTCTATAGTCTAGTCTATAGTCTAGTCTATAGTCTAGTCTATAGTCTAGTCTATAGTCTAGTCTATAGTCTAGTCTATAGTCTAGTCTATAGTCTAGTCTATAGTCTAGTCTATAGTCTAGTCTATAGTCTAGTCTATAGTCTAGTCTATAGTCTAGTCTATAGTCTAGTCTATAGTCTAGTCTATAGTCTAGTCTATAGTCTAGTCTATAGTCTAGTCTATAGTCTAGTCTATAGTCTAGTCTATAGTCTAGTCTATAGTCTAGTCTATAGTCTAGTCTATAGTCTAGTCTATAGTCTAGTCTATAGAGTCTATAGTTGTCTATAGTCTAGTCTATAGTCTAGTCTATAGTCTAGTCTATAGTCTAGTCTATAGTCTAGTCTATAGTCTAGTCGTCTAGTCTATAGTCTAGTCTATAGTCTAGTCTATAGTCTAGTCTATAGTCTAGTCTATAGTCTAGTCTATAGTCTAGTCTATAGTCTAGTCTATAGACTAATCTATAGTCTATAGTCTAGTCTATAGTCTAGTCTATAGTCTAGTCTATAGTTTAGTCTAAAGTCTAGTATATAGTCTTGTCATAAGAAATTGCTGTAAATTATCTAAACTCGGTGCTATTTGGTGTTTCACTACTGTAGTCATAACTTTAAGATTCAAATTTAAAATCTAGGCTATGTTTACAATTATTTTGCTTATTCTGTTTTTGGATTCTTTGTTTGAAATATTATAATTTTTTTTTTGGTTGTATGAAATAAAAAATTTTATAAAGAAGATGTTTACACTAGACATATGAAAACTTATTTTACACACACTCACAAATTGTTTATACTTTATTTGGAAAAATACTATGCATTTTAAGCAGCACAATTACTAAACAAATGTCCAAAAATAACACAACAACAAAAAATTTAATTAAACATTTTAGAAAAAAATAATCTTGTAATTTCCAGTGGCAATTTTGGAAGAAAGTATTTTTAGCATTTTGTTTTTGTTATTACAACTCTCATGTTTTCAAATAAAACGTACAAATATTTGAAATGTTTACATTGTAATGGCTAAATATAAAATTGTAGCAAAAGTAAGAAAAGCGGTTTGCAATATTGGCTCATGATGATGATGATAATGATGTCGATGATGACGATAATGAAGTCGATATTGATGTATGAGTATGATGATGAGTATACAAAATACGCAATTCCTAAATTCCCTGAAATTATGCATTTGGTTTGACTACTTGTTTGTTTTCTTTTCGGCATGAGAAGAAGGAAATTGTTTTCGTTAAAACATCAAAATGTTTCTTTTGATTTTTATATTGTGAGTTAATGACGCAAAGTTGCAAGAGTTTTTTTTTCATAATATTTTATATGCATTTGAAAAAATAGAAAACTCAAAGAAATATTAAGTGTTAAACATTATAATTAGTTTCGATTTGATGGATTTGAAATTTAGAAAAACACATGGCTTTTGAGTATGTCAATCATTGTTTTACAAATTGGGGAAAAAATCGAAATATACAAGTTAGAAATCTAAAAGACTTTCATATGAAAAAAAAAAAACACTTGAAAAAAATTTCTTTAAAATTTAGTTAAAAAAACAACGTTCAGAGAAGCTTTTAAATAAGATCCAAAGAACTTTTTCTAATAAAAATATTTTTTGCAATAAAATTTTTATACAAATTATATTTAATTTCAAACAGTATGTGTTAAAATAGCTTACAAAGCTTTGACATTTAAAAAGCTTTTAAAGAAACAAATTTTAACTTAAAAGCCTTTAGAAAATATAAAAATTTTAAATAATCAAAAGCTTTTAGTTAAAGATTTAAGTATACAAATCTTCAATTAAAAGTTTTTTTAAAGATTTCTATAAAAGTTTCACACATAAAAAGCTTTCATGTTTATTCTAAGATAAACTTCTTACCAAAAAACAAAAATAAAAGCTTAATAAAATTAAGAGCTTTTTTATTATATAAAGAAACTTTTACTCATATAAAATAAAGCATTATTACTAAAGCTTTTAATGAAATCATTTTAAATGAAAAGCTTTTACAAGAAATTATTTTAATTAAATACAAATATGTATAAATATAAAGGCTTTTAAAGAGCACTTATTAAAGTTTAGAGCTTTTAAAAGTTTTCGTAAAAGCTTTTAACAAATTATAACGTTGTATAATGGAAAATATTGTCTAATATAAAAGTTTTTAAATATAATATGAAATAGAACTAATGTCTTTTAAAAGCTTTCCAAGAAAACTTTCAAAATCTATAAGAATATAAAGGCTTTCAACAAAATATTGCCTACAAAGAAAGCTAATCGATATGAAAACTTTTATGAAAAAGTTTAATAATTACATACAAAAAAGCTTTTGTATCTTTTTTGAAGCTTAATCTATATGAAAGCTTTTGGAAAACACTTAAAAAACACGAAAGCTTTTAACCTAAACTTTTAAATAAAGTTTGCTTAAGACATACTTTTGTAGTTCAAAGAGAAACAAGATTTTCTATAAAAAGCTTTTCCATAAAGCTTTCAAAGTTTATAAGAATATAAAAGCTTTCAAAAAAACTTTAAGTGAAGCTTTTTAAATATGAGGAATTTCGATGAACGTTATATAAATATTTTTTAAAGCTTAATATATATGAAAGCTTTTAGAAAATACTTAAGAAATACCAAAGATTTTTGCCTAAGCTTTTAAATAAACTTTGCTTAAGACATACCTTTGTAGTTCAAAGATAAAATTAAATTTATTTTCTATAAAAAGCTTTTCCAGAAAATCGATATGAAAACTTTTATAAAAAGTTTAATAATTACATACAAAAAAGCTTTCTAATGGTAAGAGCTTTGTGAAGTAAAGCTTCGTAAATATGAAGAGTTTCGATGAACGTTATATAAATCTTTTTTGAAGCTTAATATATATGAAAGCTTTTAGAAAACACTTTAAAAATACGAAAGCTTTTAACCTAAACTTTAAAATAAAGTTTGCTTAAGACATACTTTTGTAGTTTAAAGGTAAAATTAAATTTATTTTCTATAAAAAGCTTTCCAAGAAAGTTTTCAAAGTTGATATGAATACAAAAGCTTTCAACAAAATATTGCCTACAACGAAAGCTAATCATTATAAAAACTTTTATAAGAAAGTTTAATAATTACAAAAAAGCTTTCAACAAACTATTGCCTATAAAGAAAGCGAATCATTATAAAAACTTTTATAAGAAATAATAACTTACAAAAAAGCTTTCTATAGAATATAAAAACTTTAAGTAAAGCTTTCTAAATATGAGAAGTTTCGATGAATGTTATATAAATCTTTTTTAAAGATTAATATATATATAAAAGCTTTTAGAAAATACTTAAGAAATGAGAAAGCTTTTAACCTAAACTTTTAAATAAATTTTCTTTAAGAAAATTAACTTAATTCTCTACAAAAAATCCCTTGCTTCATTTCCAATACAATTTGTTTTTGCAAATTTTAGTAAGAAACTATGACGCCTGCATGTGCGAGCCCATAAATTTTCCAAAATTTTTATTTGCAGTTGTAGGTGGTGGTGGTGGCATTTGAAACAAACAAAACAGAAACATAAAACATTTAAAATTATTAACAAATTGTGGGGTTAAATACTAAACAATTAAAGAAAAAGCCTCTCACAATTATAAATGAAAAGTTTTAGGGTTTTTGGAAAAGAAAAAACGTGGGCTGAAGTCAAGGTTTGCCAATTTAAATAAATAATTTTTTTCTCTCTTTTTATGGTATCATTTCAGCTTTGCACACAGATTACTAAGCGAACGGAAAATGCCAGCAATATTTAAAAGCAATATGTATAATAGAAGGAAAGGAACATAAGGAGAAAAAAGGGAAGCAAGCTGGAGAGCAAATAAGAGTCTTTAAGAAAAGCATAAACTAAAGGAATTTGAAGCTTAGAGTTAAAGAAACGAAATTTCAAAGAAATAACTAAAGGTTTCCTCAACAAACACCATTCCCTGGCAGAGATTTGTAAGAGATTTTTGGAATTTTCCCCTAAACACTAGCTTTAAACGACTGGATTTGTTGTTCGGAAGCCCATTTCATTTTGGGTGTTTGGTTAGTTAATTGTATTGAAACATTCCTCCACATAGTATGGCCTCGGTCGCCGCTTGGCTGCCATTCGCACGGGCGGCGGCCATTGGTTGGGTGCCCATAGCCACTCATCCCCTGCCACCGGCTCCCATACCCAAAGATAGACGCAAAACCGATGATGAGAAACTATTAATCAATGTCTCCGGGCGACGTTTTGAAACCTGGCGCAATACTCTCGAAAAATATCCCGATACTTTGTTGGGCTCGAATGAACGTGAGTTCTTTTACGATGAGGACTGTAAAGAATATTTCTTTGATCGAGATCCGGATATATTTCGTCATATATTGAATTATTATCGCACGGGTAAACTGCATTATCCGAAACATGAATGTCTCACCAGTTATGATGAGGAATTGGCCTTTTTTGGCATTATGCCGGATGTTATAGGCGATTGTTGTTATGAGGATTATCGTGATCGTAAGCGTGAAAATGCCGAGAGACTTATGGATGATAAATTGTCTGAGAATGGTGATCAAAATTTGCAGCAATTAACAAATATACGCCAGAAAATGTGGCGGGCCTTTGAGAATCCGCACACCTCTACAGCAGCCTTGGTATTCTACTATGTGACGGGCTTCTTCATTGCCGTCTCGGTGATGGCCAATGTGGTGGAGACGGTGCCTTGTGGACATCGACCCGGACGTGCTGGTACACTGCCCTGTGGCGAACGCTACAAAATTGTTTTCTTCTGCTTGGATACCGCCTGCGTTATGATCTTTACCGCCGAATATCTGCTGCGTTTGTTTGCGGCACCCGATCGCTGCAAATTTGTGCGCAGTGTCATGAGTATCATCGATGTGGTGGCCATTCTGCCCTACTATATAGGTCTGGGCATAACAGACAACGACGATGTGAGCGGAGCGTTTGTAACGTTGCGCGTCTTCCGCGTATTTCGTATCTTTAAGTTTTCACGTCACTCGCAGGGTCTCAGAATTTTGGGTTACACTCTCAAATCGTGTGCTTCCGAATTGGGTTTTCTGGTATTCTCACTGGCCATGGCCATCATTATATTTGCTACCGTCATGTTCTATGCTGAGAAAAATGTCAATGGTACCAATTTCACATCAATACCAGCGGCCTTTTGGTATACAATTGTCACTATGACCACACTGGGGTAAGTATTTGCGTAGCCAGCTGCGTAAGATGTCACACACTCACACATACACACCGAGAAAGTGTTACCGTGTTAGAGCTCCCTCTCTCACGCTCTGTTATTCCTCGTATAACCACTTAATTTGCTCTTTTAGTTATGGTGATATGGTACCGGAGACTATAGCTGGCAAAATAGTTGGTGGTGTTTGTTCATTGAGTGGTGTCCTTGTGATCGCCTTACCCGTACCTGTTATTGTATCTAACTTTAGTAGAATTTATCATCAAAATCAACGAGCTGATAAACGAAAAGCACAAAGAGTAAGTGGTTACTTTGGTTTTGGTTTTCGTTACCAAATCCCCAGAAAAATGTCTCTATATAAAAACAGTAACTTGAAAACTATAAAAATTTTTTGGATCTAAAAAAAACAAACAATCCGCTTAGCAAATTGCTAGTATCTTCTTTTTTTTAATTTTTCCTATAAGTGGATGCTGGTTAAAAGATGTGTCAGTTTATTATTAAGTTATATTATTTTTTAATTACTACCTATATAATTTGCTTTAATAAAATATGCACCAATTTTTGCTGCTATTTGTTTTATGAAACAAATATATTAATTTTTTATTGAGCACGCTTTAAAGCCAAAAAGCCTTTTTCCTACTAACTGTATAATACCTAAAATTTTATTTAATTTTTGTCTCCAAATAATGCTCGCTTGAAGGCTAGATTTAAGCTGCTATTTAAGCAAATATTTACTTAACAAAATGCTATTAACTGTCTATAAATATACTTGCTATATGTATCAGTCTAACTTTTACTTTAAGCTCTAAACTTTAATGACAAATCACTGCTTATTTTTGCTGTTACCTTTCAACTGCTTCCTATCTGCTTATTTTACTTAATACTTATTAAGAGAATTGTATAAATTTCCCTCTCTGCTAGTTTTCAATAAAACTAATAATTGAGTGAGAACTAGAACTTAACTAGAACAGAACTAGAAAAGAACTAGAAAAGAACTAGAACAGAACTAGAACAGAACTAGAACAGAACTAGAACAGAACTAGAACAGAACTAGAACAGAACTAGAACAGAACTAGAACAGAACTAGAACAGAACTAGAACAGAACTAGAACAGAACTAGAACAGAACTAGAACAGAACTAGAACAGAACTAGAACAGAACTAGAACAGAACTAGAACAGAACTAGAACAGAACTAGAACAGAACTAGAACAGAACTAGAACAGAACTAGAACAGAACTAGAACAGAACTAGAACAGAACTAGAACAGAACTAGAACAGAACTAGGACAGAACTAGAACAGAACTAGAATTGAACTAGAACATAACTAGAACAGAATTAGATCTGAACTAGAACAGAACTAGAACATACCTAGAACTGAACTAGAACTGAACTAGAACTGAACTAGAACTGAACTAGAACTGAACTAGAACTGAACTAGAACTGAACTAGAACTGAATTAGAACTGAACTAGAACTGAACTATAACTGAACTATAACTGAACTATAACTGAACTATAACTGAACTATAACTGAACTATAACTGAACTATAACTGAACCAGAACTGAACTAGAACTGAACTAGAACTGAACTAGAACTGAACTAGAACTGAACTAGAACTGAACTAGAACTGAACTAGAACTGAACTAGAACTGAACTAGAACTGAACTAGAACTGAACTAGAACTGAACTAGAACTGAACTAGAACTAACTAGAACTGAACTAGAACTGAATTAGAACTGAACTAGAACTGAACTAGAACTGAACTAGAACTGAACTAGAACTGAACTAGAACTGAACTAGAACTGAACTAGAACTGAACTAGAACTGAACTAGAACTGAACTAGAACTGAACTAGAACTGAACTGAACTGAACTAGAACTGAACTAGAACTAACTAGAACTGAACTAGAACTGAATTAGAACTGAACTAGAACTGAACTAGAACTGAACTAGAACTGAACTAGAACTGAACTAGAACTGAACTAGAACTGAACTAGAACTGAACTAGAACTGAACTAGAACTGAACTAGAACTGAACTAGAACTGAACTAGAACTGAACTAGAACTGAACTAGAACAGAACTAGAACAGAACTAGAACAGAACTAGAACAGAACTAGAACAGAACTAGAACAGAACTAGAACAGTACTAGAAAAGAACTAGAACAGAACTAGAACAGAACTAGAACAGAACTAGAACAGGACTAGAACAGAACTAGAACAAAAATAAAACAGAATTAGAACTTAACTAGAACAGAACTAGAACAAAACAGAACTAGAGCAGAACTAGAACAGAACTAGAACAGAACTAGAACAGAACTAGAACAGAACTAGAACTGAACTAGAACTGAACTAGAACTGAACTAGAACTGAACTAGAACTGAACTAGAACTGAACTAGAACTGAACTAGAACTGAACTAGAACTGAGCTAGAACTGAACTAGAACTGAACTAGAACTGAACTAGAACTGAACTAGAACTGAACTAGAACTGAACTAGAACTGAACTAGAACTGAACTAGAACTGAACTAGAACTGAACTAGAACTGAACCAGAACTGAACTAGAACTCAACTAAAACTGAACTAGAAGATCGGTTTTAAGATTTCCTTTACTTTAGTTTTTATTGTTTTGATTCTGAACCTCATATATCGTGTGCCAGATCGAGGTGTTAAAATGGAGCATATTTTGGATCCTAGTGAATCAGTTTAAACTGTATATTTCGAAAGGTTACCTGTTTTCAAGCGAATTCCTCCTTTAAAAATAGTTTTAAAGAAAATTTTTTTTATATGAATATATTCAGTAGTTTTGAAATAGTAAACAGTTTTTTAAACTCTTTTAATAGTATATTTAAAAAATTTTTTATAGAAAAACTTATGTCGCTTGTATTTCTTTAACCCCTATAATTTTCTACTAACCCCTTTCCTTTTTAATAACTTTATAAGCCTTTGTAACAGCAAGTTAAACCCCTATTTTTCTGTTTTCCACTAACAACTAACATTCTATATTTTCTACTAATATTTGACACATTTTTTAAAAAGTTAAGTAATTTAGTCAATTTGTTTTTGTTTACAAAATATAAGCTTTTTCTTCACTCTAAAGAAAAAGCATATATTTTGAGTAGAAACTACTATTTTTAGCTTAAACTTTTTTATGCTATATATATTTTTGTTAAAGACATTTTTCTACCTTTTCAAAACTATTATGTGGTTAGTTAAAGGAAAATAAAAGCTTTTTAGCAATTTTTAAAGAAAAGCTTTAAAGCTTTCCCTTACAGTGTAAATATTTTTTAAAAGTTTTCCCCAAACTAAACACATAATAGCCGCCGCTTGAGAGTATCTTTTGCAAGCGGTTCAAGCAGTTACAAAATTTTCCATCAAAATACTTTTTTTTAACCACTAAAACACTCTTTGTGCAGATTGGTTAGCTTTTGAGAGGGTTCTTTAATAGACAAAGTAAGGACGCATACTTTAACTATTTCCGAACCCTGCATTGCTATTACCAATCTAAAAAACAACAAATTTTTACATTTGTTGAGTGGTGTTATTGCTAATTGATTTTTTTTATAAATCAGAGTCGAATATTCACTAAGTGAAAATTTTACTCTTAGCTATATGGTCTAGTGGATGTTTTCTTTTAAAATTTCTTAGCCAAATTTGGAAAACCTAACCGGTTTTCTGGAAAATTTGTGTGTTATTTTTAAAGAGATTTTAGGAAAATATCTAACTAACCTTAGGAACTAAACTATATTAATTAATAAAAAAAAACTATCTTTTAAGTTCTTAAATTTTCAGCAAATATATAATATCACCAAATGATCAAATGTATTTTTGCATGTTTGAAAAACTTTAACTATAATTATAGCTTTCATTTTTAGCCTTAATTTATATATTACTAAATAAGAACAATAAAACTCAAATTTCTAAATATTTGCATGTTTACGGATATAATTTTATGATGAACAGAAGTAGAACAGAACTAGAACAGAACTAAAACAAAACTAGAACAGAACTAGAACGGAACTAGAACAGAAGTAGAACAGAACTAGAACAGAAAAAGAACAGAACTAGAACAGAACTAGAACAGAACTAGAACAGAACTAGAACAGAACTAGAACAGAACTAGAACAGAACTAGAACAGAACTAGAACAGAACTAGAACAGAACTAGAACAGAACTAGAACAGAACTAGAACAGAACTAGAACAGAACTAGAACAGAACTAGAACAGAACTAGAACAGAACAGAACTAGAACAGAACTAGAACAGAACTAGAACAGAACTAGAACAGAACTAGAACAGAACTAGAACAGAACTAGAACAGAACTAGAACAGAACTAGAACAGAACTAGAACAGAACTAGAACAGAACTAGAACAGAACTAGAACAGAACTAGAACAGAACTAGAACAGAACTAGAACAGAACTAGAACAGAACTAGAACAGAACTAGAACAGAACTAGAACAGAACTAGAACAGAACTAGAACAGAACTAGAACAGAACTAGAACAGAACTAGAACAGAACTAGAACAGAACTAGAACAGAACTAGAACAGAACTAGAACAGAACTAGAACAGAACTAGAACAGAACTAGAACAGAACTAGAACAGAACTAGAACAGAACTAGAACAGAACTAGAACAGAACTAGAACAGAACTAGAACAGAACTAGAACAGAACTAGAACAGAACTAGAACAGAACTAGAACAGAACTAGAACAGAACTAGAACTAGAACAGAACAGAACGAAACTAGAATAGAACAGAACGAAACTAGAATAGAACAGAACGAAACTAGAACAGAACAGAACGAAACTAGAACAGAACTAGAACAGAACAGAACTAGAACAGAACTAGAACAGAACTAGAACAGAACTAGAACAGAACTAGAACAGAACTAGAACAGAACTAGAACAGAACTAGAACAGAACTAGAACAGAACTAGAACAGAACTAGAACAGAACTAGAACAGAACTAGAACAGAACTAGAACAGAACTAGAACAGAACTAGAACGGAACTAGAACAGAACTAGAACAGAACTATAACAGAACTAGAACAGAACCAGAACAGAACTAGAACAGAACTAGAACAGAACCAGAACAGAACTAGAACAGAACTAGAACAGAACAGAACAGAACGAAACTAGAATAGAACAGAACGAGACTAGAACAGAACAGAACGAAACTAGAACAGAACTAGAACAGAACAGAACTAGAACAGAACTAGAACAGAACTAGAACAGAACTAGAACAGAACTAGAACAGAACTAGAACAGAACTAGAACAGAACTAGAACGGAGTTCGAACAGAACTGGAATAGAACTTCCATTAAAACTTAACTAAACTAATCTTGAACTGAACTAGATTTGATCTAAAACTGAACTTGACTTTAACTAGTTAATGAGCGAATTAATGCAGTTTTTATCGTTTTATTGTTAATTTAGTTTTTATTCTAAATTCAAGTCTATAGACGTAAAATTTATTTTTACTCTTAATAGTTAATTTGATGAAATGACAAAAATTTATAAGAGAATCTTTTTTAATTGTGTATTATTTTTGTTAACTAAATATTTATTAAAAAGATGGGACTATAGTCAAAATGGCAACAAGTTATTAAGTTTATTTGACTATAGTTATTCAAAAGCTTTCTTAGTTATAGCTATTATAAGCTAAATATTTAAAAGCATGTTAGTTTAAGTGTTTTTTTAATTGAAAATTTTGATAGTTAGAGAGGCTTTGTAAGCTAAAACTGAATTGGCAAATGCTATAGTAAGGTTTCATATTAATAGTACGACTAATATAGGAAGTGATAAATATATTTGTTTTTCTTTTTCATTTTATGGGTTCTCTTACAGAAAGCCCGCTTGGCACGCATACGCATTGCTAAAGCGTCTTCGGGTGCTGCCTTTGTTAATAAAAAGAAGGCTGCCGAGGCGCGTTGGGCAGCCCAAGAGTCAGGAATTGAATTGGACGAGAATATACGCGATGAGGACATTTTCGAGTTACAGCATCATCATTTGCTAAGATGTTTAGAAAAAACAACGGTAAGTTTTTGTAACTCTTAACTATTTGCAGAGACTATTTAAACTACAACAAACACTTTGTTTTAAACATTTTTATTTAAAATTTAAATTTTTTAAATTAAATTTTGTTGATTTTTTCTTTAATATACTTTTTTTCTTATTTTTTATATTTTTTCTTTATTTTTCGTATACTTTTTCCCCGGGGGCAACAAACAGATGTAGCAACCATTTGTTATAATTACAAAAAGCAATGACAACATATGTATTTTTTATAAAATTTAAATTTTAAAGAAAAAACCTCTACAATTTAAAACACAAGATAGTAAAATGAACTAAAACTAAATTTTTTAACAAAAAGTTTATAATTAAATCACGTTTTTAAACTAAATCAGTTTTGTTGACCGTTAGAAGCCCAGCAATTCTACCATATTAGTAAAACTATGGCCAAAAGTGCGTAAATAATTTTTAAAATTTGTTTTCTATAAATTCTTTGTAATTTTTGTGTGTAATTTATTTTTACAAAAAAAGAAGAAAAATATTTAATATTATTGTTATTTATTGTTTTATTTCTCTTCTAAAACTTGTATTTAGTTTTTAAGTTTGTTAATCTTAACTCTGACTTAATAATAGTGAAAAAAACAACTAAAATATTGTAAAAAATTTATATATAATTTTACTAATTTTTAATTTTAAAAAATTTATTTTAATTGTAAAGAAATTCTTTTTTTATATATATATAATTATTTAAAATAAATATTTTTATTTTGTAAAAACAAAAAATTTATACGAAATTTTATTGTTTACTATAAAAATTTTTCAAAAAACTAAATTTTAAAAACTTTATTTGATAATAATGTTAAAGAAATTTTTCAAAAAGTCCAATCCGACTCTAATTTTATGTTAATAAGTGGATAGTCATTCGAAAACCGTGACTATAGTCGTAGAAATATGCTTAACTAAAAAATAGCAATGCTAATATAGCAAAACAAATTTCGAATAACTTCAATCCAACTAAATATTTTTGATGTTAAAGAAATAGTCATTCGAAAACCGTGACTATAGTCGTTAAAATGTACTTGACTAACAAATAGCAGTGCTAATATAGCAAAAAAAAAATCGAATAATTTTAATTATATATTTTCGATGCTAAAGAAATAGTCATTCTATATCCGTGACTATAGTCGTTGAAATGTGCTTAACTAAAAAATAGCAGTGCTAATATAGCAAATAAATTTGAAATTAATTTCAATCTGAATACATATTTGTAATGCTTAGTGAATAGTCATTCGAAAACGCTGACTATAATCGTCAAAATGTGCTTAACTAAAAAATAGCTGTGCTAATATAGCAAAACTTTTTCGAATAATTTCTATCCAACTACATATTTTTGATGCTAAAGAAATAGTCATTCCAAATCCTTGGCTATAGTCGTAAAAATATACTTAACTAAAAAATAGCAGTGCTAATATAGCAATTAGTTTTCTTTAAATTCCACTATAACCACATATTATTTATTCTTAGCACATAAGTATTGCAAAACCGTGACTATAGTCGTTAAAATTAGCTTAGCTAATAATAGCAGTGACTAATATAGCAAACGGTTTTTGAAATTTTTCAATTTGACTATATATTTTTCATCCTTAGTAAATAGTCAATCGAAATCCGTGACTATAGTCGTTGAAATATGCTTAACTAAAAAATAGCAGTGCTAATATAGCAATTAGTTTTATTTTAATTCCACTATAACTACATATTATTTATTCTTAGCAACTAAGCATTGCGAAATCGTGACTATAGTCGCTAAAATCTGTTTAGCTAAAAATAGCAGTGACTAATATAGCAAACAGTTATCGAAAATTTTCGATATTTTTTGTTCTTAGTAAATAGTCATTCGAAATCCGTGACTATATTGGTTAAAGTAAGCTTAACTAAAAAATAGCAGTGCTAAAATATAGCAATTGGTTTTCTTTTAATTCCACTATAACTACATATTATTTATTCTTAGCACATAAGCATTACAAAACCATGACTATAGTCGTTAAAATGTGTTTTACTAAAAATAGCTATGACTAATATAGCAAACAGTTTTCGAAATTTTTCAATTTGACTATATATGTTTCATCCTTAGTAAATAGTCATTCGAAATCCGTGACTATATCGGTTGAAGTATGCTTAACTAAAAAATAGCAGTGCTAATATAGCAAACAGTTTTCGAAAATTTTCGATTTGACTATACATTTTGTATGCCCGGTAAATAGTCAATCGAAATCCTAGACTATAGTCGTTAAATTTAGCTTAGCTAATAATAGCAATGACTAATATAGCAAGTAGCTATTAAAAAATTTGACTATTACTACATTTTATTCATGCTTGGCACAAAAGTATTACCAAACCATGACTATAGTCGTTAAATTTAGCTTAGCTAAAAATAGCAATGACTAATATAGCATATAGTTTTACCTATTTTTGATCTAACTATAAAATATCAATACTGAGTTAAGAGTCTTTACAAAACCGTGGCTATAGTCGTTAAATTTAGCTCAGCTAAAAATAGCAATGACTAATATAGCAAGTAGCTATTAAAAAATTTGACTATTACTACATTTTATTCATGCTTAGCACAAAAGTATTACCAAACCATGACTATAGTCATTAAATTTAGCTTAACTAAAAATAGCAATAACTAATATAGCATATAGTTTTAGCAAATTTTTGATATAATTATATAATATTATAGCTGAGTTAATAGTCTTTACAAAATCGATACTATAGTCGTTAAATTTAGCTTAGCTAAAAACAGCAGTGGCTAATATAGCAATTATTTTTTGAAAAATTTGACTATAACTACATATTATTAATGCTTAGCACATAAGCATTACAAAACCATGACTATAGTCGTTAAATTTAGCTTAGCTAAAAATAGCAGTGGCTAAAATAGCAAAAAAAAATTAGGATTTGTACTATATTTTTTGTATAAATTTTAGCTTTTATTTTCTAATATTTTTATAAATTTTATTTAGAATTTATTAAATATTTTTGTTCTATAATTTCGTTTATGTTTAATTTTCTTAAATGTTCGCTCGTTCTCTACTCCTTTAGACTCCTCTCTCTCTCTCTCTCTCTAACTCTCTTTGTCTCTCTCATAACAATCATGAGCAAAATTCATATATTCAGAATACAAAACAAAAATCAATTTGTCAAACATTTGAATGACTAGAAAGCATCATTCATAGTGTTTGTTGCTATTATACTATTTTCTATTTGTTTCTGTGTGTGTGCGTGTTCATATGTATATGTGTGTGAATATATTTCTCCTGATTAATTACATGTTTAGAAAACTTTAATCAACAGCAAATAAACCATCTCCTCTATGCAAATTGGAAGTTTAAAATAAAAACTAAACACAAAGTTTCCGTAACCTGCCTTCAATAAAAAACTACAAACAAGAAAAACTAACTAACTGTTATTGATCATTTTTAGTTTGAAACCTTTTAAATTTAAAAAAAAAGAACTAAAACTTTGAAAAAAAACTGTCTCCAGTTGTTTGTAAATTATACTCATATATTAAAAATTTAAAAAAATAATCATTTAAAGTAATTAAATGTTGTTTTTGTTGTCAATTGCTTCTCAAAAAAACTGTAAAAAAAGAATTAACTAATTTTTCTTTTGCTTTTTGTATTTGTGTTCTTTTATAACAAACTGTAGCTATAAATAGTTGCTAAAAAATTTCTACTCTAACTTGATTTTATTACAATTTCATTTTGTTTTAAACAGGATCGTGAATTTGTTGAGCTAGAAATACCTTTTAATGGTCAACCTAAGCGTCCTCGTTCACCCTCACCGATGGCCAGTCCGGCTCATTCCACCAACAGTGCCATGGGTCTAGTGCAGTCATGCTGTGGCCGTTGCTGTTCTCAGCGTTATCAGGTAATTTGATTTTCGCCTAAAAACTATTTAAATTACTATTTAATATTTCTTATTATCCTAGGCCTGTGGGAAGTATATGCCCGCCACCAGCAATGCCCAAAATAATCAAAGCAATCAACCCATGGATGGCACCTATTTAGTGGAGGCCTCATTTTAAGTGTATGTGCGTGTGCGTATTTGTGTTTTTTAAAAAAAGCACTGAAATTTATACCCTTAAGAAAGAAAATTTAAACCAAAAACTACTTTATCTAGTTATGTAGTCATTAAACTAAAAAACAAACAGAATCTAGTAATTTAAAATAGGAAAAACTAGGCAAACAGCTAAGCACAGTTTTGTCAACAGCAAAGTCATATAAATTATAAAAAAATAGCCAAAAAATCTGTAAAAATGTGTGAGTAAAGCAAAAAATATGATTATAGTCGAAAAATCTTAACTGTGCTAGAAATAGCATAGCAAATATTGAAAAAATGTTGACTATATTACTATTGTTTTTATAATTAAGAAACTGGCTTTCCAAAAATATGACTATAGTCGAAGAATATTAGCTCAGCTAAAAATAGCAATAGCATGTTTTTTAACATTCACAAAAATGTTGACTATATTAGCATAGTTTTTATGTGTACAAAATTTCCATTTCAAAACTATGACTATAGTCAAAAAATATTAACTGTGCTATAAATAGCAATGGCATATTTTTTAAAACTTACAAAAATGTTGACTATATTAGCATAGTTTTTATGCGTACAAAATTTCTATTTCAAAAATATGACTGTAGCCAAAAAACATTAGCTGTGCTAGAAATAGCCAAGCAAATGTTAGAAAAAAATTAAAAAAATATTGACTATATTGACATAATTTGTATGCTTAAGTAACAGGCTTTCCAAAAATATGACTATAGTCGAATGATATTAACTCGGCTAAAAATAGCCATGGCATATTTTTTAAAATTCACAAAAATGTTGACTATATTAGCATAATTTTTATGTGTACAAAATTTCCATTTCAAAAATATGACTATAGTCAAAAAATATTAGCTGAGCTAGAAATAGCCAAGCAAATGTTAGGAAAAAGGTTAAACAAATAATGACTATATTGGTATAATTTGTATGCTTATGAAACAGTCTTTCCAAAAATATGACTATAGTCAAAAAATATTAGCTGTGCTAGAAATAGCCAAGCAATTGTTAGCAAAAAAATAATAAAATATTGATTATATTGGTATAGATTTTTTCTTAAAAAACAAGCTTTCCAAAAATATGACTATAGTCGCAAAATATTAACTAGGCTAAAAATAGCCATTGCATATTTTTTACAACTTACAAAAATGTTGACTATATTAGCTTATTTTGATTACCTAAAAAATTTTAATTTCAAAAATATTCAGCTTAACTAAAAATAGCATAGCAAATGTTTGAAAATCGTTTTAAAAATGTTAACTATATGGGTATAACTTTTATACTTAAGAAATAGTCTTTCCAAAAATATGACTATAGTCGAGAAAAATTAGCTGTGCTAGAAATAGCTATAGCAAATATTGCAAAAAGGCTAGAAATATGATGACTATATTAGCATCTTTTGAATACCTAAATAATTTTGTTTGCAAAAATATGACTATAGTCAAAACTTATTAACTTAACTAAAAATAGCATAGCAAATGTTTGAAAATAGTTTTAAAAATGTTAACTATATGGGTATAACTTTTATACTTAAGAAATAGTCTTTCCAAAAATATGACTATAGTCGAGAAAAATTAGCTGTGCTAGAAATAGCTATAGCAAATATTGCAAAGAGGCTATAAATATGATGACTATATTAGCATATATTGAATACCTAAATAATTTTGTTTGCAAAAATATGACTATAGTCAAAACATATTAACTTAACTAAAAATAGCATAGCAAATGTTTGAAAATAGTTTTAGAAATGTTGACTATATTGGTATAACTATTATGCTTAAGAAATAGTCTTTCCAAAAATAAGACTATAGTAGAAAAATATTAGCTGTGTTAGAAATAGCTATAGCAAATATTGCAAAAAAGCTTTAAAAACTTTGACTATATTAGCATATTTTGAATACTTACACAATTTTAATTTGAAAAATACGACTAAAGTCAAAAAATCTCAAAGTGCTATAAATAGCTATAGCAATTTTTTTAGAAAAAATGTAAAAACTTTGACTATATTGGTATACATTTCATCCTCATGAAATTGTTTTTTTAAAATTAAGACTATATTCGATAAATATAAGCTGTGCTAAAAATAGCAATAGCAAATATTGTGTTTAAGCTATAGAACATTGACTATATTAGCATATATTTAATACTTAATGAATTCTGTTAACAAAAACATGACTATAGTCGCTAATAGATCTTAGTGCTAAAAATAGCATTAACAAAAATATTGACTATATTAGCGAAGTTCATATTGTTGAATAATATTAATTAGGAAAACATGACTATAGTCGCTAGATTCTTTAAAACTTTTGAGAAAATTGCTAAATTTAATAAAACTGACAGTTTTTAGAGATTTTTTTAAACTCTGTCTTTATGACTTTGTTTTTGTGCATAAGAACTGTGTTGCTGTTTTGCTACTACTCATTTTATTTATAATTTTAGACTATTTTAGTTAAAATATTTTCTTTAAAACAACACAAGTTAAACTATTGGTAATTGATAAAAAAATAATAACAACAAACTAAATTTAGATAAACAACAAAAACAGTAAGAAATTTTTAGGATGAAGGACTAAAGCAAAAATAAGATTTTTATCTCTTTTATATAGAGAAATGTTAGCAGAACGTAAGCTTATGTTATGCTGCTGACTTTGTAATGTAAGAGACATCATGTTTGTTATGCTTTTTGCATTGGCATGTAAAGGGAAATTTTCTTTGAAGCCTTGAAATTTCTTGCTGTTAACCATAATTTTATTAAAACGAAAACAAAATGAAAATATTATTAAACAAAAACAATTCTTAGAAACCAGTGAACAAATAAACTATAGGAAAAAATTATTAAAAAAAATAAGATTTAAAACAAATAATAAGAAAAACTGTTTCAAATTTTAGTAAAAAAGAAACAATTAAAACACTAAGGAAAGACTAAACTTAAAAGTTTTTAAAGAAAAACAACAACAACAACATTCTTCTTACAAAAAGCTTTCCATTATGAGAGCTTAAAATGTGCTTAAGTTTAAACTTGCCAAACAAGTCAAAACTTTTGTTTTAACAAAGCAATTTTTAAGAAATTTAACTTAAGTGTTACTAATGACCTAAAGAAACTAAATATGTCAAAGGAAGGTAGGGTGCCTAAACAAATTCTCCTGAGAAAAGGGAGTTTTTCCAAAAATTCTCTTTCAAAACTGTTTTTAAAGGTTAACTTGCAAAATTTGTTATAATTTTTGTAAATTTGAACCGATTTGAAAGATATTTCTCACAGTGTATCCTAAGACTTGAGCAATATAAAAACTGTTAAACAAATGTAGGGTGTCTAAGCAAGATCTCTCTATAACAACAGTTTTTACAAAATGTTTTTTAAAAACCATCAAAAGTTTTCTTAAAGTTTATCCAGGAAACTGTGTTCTAACTTTTGTAAATATTAACCGATTTTAAAGAAATTTAACACAGGTACAAGACTATGCGGAAATTAAATATTGTGGAAAAATGTAGGGTACTTAGGCAATTTTTCTTATAAAAAGACCATTATGTTAGTGTTTAAAGTTCTTCAAATGTTTCTCAAGGTAGCATTAGAAAACTTCCTATAACTTTTTTATATATCAACCGATATCTGAAATATTTGATATCTATATAGAAAACACTTTAAGAATTTAAAATATGGTTGTAGGGTGTTCAAACAAATTTGTTCAAAAATTACATTTGTTTCCAAATAATCAAATTACAGTTCATTAAAAGTTGTTTTGGTATAAAGCCTATAACTCTAAGATATATAAACCGATTTGGAAAATATTTTGCCTAGCTGTAGCCAAGACTAGGAAAAACTAAAATATTGCAAGAAAATGTAGGATACTTGAACAATTTTTCTGACAAAATGTGCTTTTGCTTAATATAAGTATTCAAATTAATTTGGAAATTGCTTAGAGAACACTTGTAAAACTTCCTATAACTTTGATATATATCAACCGATATCTGAAATATTTGATATCTTTATAGAAAACAATTTAAGAATTTAAAATAAGGTATTATATTGTAGGGTATTTGAACGAATTTGTTCACAAATTTCATTTGTTTCCAAATAACCAAATTAAAGTTCGTCAAAAGTTGTTTTGTTTAATAGTCTATAAATCTGAGATATAGAAACCGAAATGGCAAATATTTTGCCTTGCTGTAGCCAAGACTAGGAGAAATTAAAATATTGCCAGAAAAAGTAGGGTACTAGAACATTATGTCTGACAAAATGTGCTTTTGCTTAATATAAGTATTAAAATTAAGTTGGAAATTGCTTAGAAAACACTTGTAAAACTTCCTATAACTTTGATATATATCCACCGATATGTGAAATATTTGGTACTTGTATAGAAAACACTTTAAGAATTTAATATAAGGTACTATATTGTAGGGTATTTGAACGAATTTGTTCACAAATTTCATTTGTTTCCAAATAACCAAATTAAAGTTTGTCAAAAGTTGTTTTGTTATAAAGTCTATAACTCTAAGATATATAAACCGATATGGTAAATATTTTGCCTAGCTGTAGCCAAGACTATGAGAAACTAAAATATTGCAAGAAAATGTAGGGTACTAAAGCAACTTGTCTGACAAAATGTGCTTTTGCTTAATATAAGTATTAAAATTAAGTTGGAAATTGCTTAGAAAACACTTGTAAAACTTCCTATAACTTTGATATATATCCACCGATATGTGAAATATTTGGTACTTGTATAGAAAACACTTTAAGAATTTAATATAAGGTACTATATTGTAGGGTATTTGAACGAATTTGTTCACAAATTTCACTTGTTTCCAAAAAAAATAGTTTTCAAGTTCGTTAAAAGTTGTTTTGTTATATAGTCTATAACTTTAAAATATATGAACCGATATGTTAAATATTTTGTTTAACTGTAGCTTAGACTATAAAAAAGGTAGGGTACTTGAGCAACTTTTGTGACGAAAAGAGAATTTTCTTAAAATAGGGTACTAAAGCAACTTGTCTGACAAAATGTGCTTTTGCTTAATATAAGTATTAAAATTAAGTTGGAAATTGCTTAGAAAACACTTGTAAAACTTCCTATAACTTTGATATATATCCACCGATATGTGAAATATTTGGTACTTGTATAGAAAACACTTTAAGAATTTAATATAAGGTACTATATTGTAGGGTATTTGAACGAATTTGTTCACAAATTTCACTTGTTTCCAAAAAAAATAGTTTTCAAGTTCGTTAAAAGTTGTTTTGTTATATAGTCTATAACTTTAAAATATATGAACCGATATGTTAAATATTTTGTTTAACTGTAGCTTAGACTATAAAAAAGGTAGGGTACTTGAGCAACTTTTGTGACGAAAAGAGAATTTTCTTAAAATAGGCAAAGCAAACTCCTAAAGATACTAGAAGTTTGGGAAACTTGTTATAACTCGGTTATATATCAACCGATTTCTAAGATATTAAGCACTTGTATAGGGAATGCTTTACAGATGTTGAATATAACAACATTTCTTAGGGTGTTCGAACAAAATTTTTCAGAAAATTTAGTTTGAATCTTAAATCATTTTGACATATTTTTACAAGTTATTTTAAAAAAGAATCCATAACTTTAATGTATAATAAACGATTTAACAGATATTTAGCACAATTATGCCCAAGACTTTGAGAAACTCAAATATTGCAAAAAAGTGTAGGGTACTTAAGCAATTTTCTTTAACTAAGTGAGTTTAATTCGTAAAAACTTTATCAAATCGATTTAAACATGAATTGAGTTTATTAAAGAAAACTTCATATAACTTTTCTATATCTCAACCGATTTATACCAAATTTGAAAATAATATACAAAATATGAAAAGGATCTTGAAAATATTAAAATATTAAAAAGTTTTCGAACAAAATTTAAAGTTTATAAAGTTTTCGAACAAAATTTGTTTGCTTAAAGGTTTCAACAATTTTTTTTTGTCAAACTTCTTTCAGTGTTTTAATTGTTTTATAAAAAAATATAAAACAATTTTAAGTAAAACAATCTAGATTTGAAACAAACTGAATGAAGTTAATCTTCAAAAAAATTTATTAAAAAACGAAAAGAAAATAAATTGTTTGAATAAAAATATTAAACAAAAATCATGTCACAGATAAATAAATTAATTAATTTTATAAAATTCTTAATTAAGTAGTGAATTTTTCAATTAATGTCTAATTTAAAGAAACAAAAAAAAAAAAACTTTAGTTTCAGTTTTTTTTTGTAAAACCATTAAACAAATTAAAAAAAAACACTAAAATTTTCTATCATAGTTTTTAGACAAAAAAAAAAAAAAAAATTAAAAAAAATTAAACATTTTTATTATAGAACAAAACAAAAAAAAATCATAAATAAAATCCTATTAAGTTAAAAATTAAATAAAATATAATTAACTTAAACTAAATCAAAACTTTCAGTCAGTCAGACACCATTTTCTTTTTTTGTTTGATTTTTGTATTTTAAGAACGTCAAAAGTAACAATTGTTGTAACAAAATTTTTGTGCTCGTATTCTTGTTTTTATATAAAATTGTTTAATGTTCTAATTTTAAACAAAAAAAAAAAAAAAAAGAATTAAACTAAACAACAACAACAAAAAAAGAGAAGAATGCTGCCAAAACAAACAAAAAAAAATTATTAATAAAACAAAACTCCTAAAAATTTACTCGACACCAACTTGTATAATTTTCTCCCCATTGAAAACAATTTATAACTTAAAAAACATTAAATTAACTATAAAACATTTAACAACAAAATACACTTAAAGAAAAACTATATGAAAAAAAAAACAACTAAATAATTAATTTAAACTTCCATGCTCTAAGCTGTTCTTAAAACAAACAAAGAAAAAACAACAAAACGTAATTAAACATTAATTTTTTTGTGTGTGTCTGTGTCTATAAAAAAAAACAAATTACAAAAACAACAACAAAACCATGTAAAAAATTAATAATTAAATAAAAGAAAACAAAATAATTATTACTTTAGTGTAAATGTTAATAAGAATTAAAAAGAGTTTAATTTCCAACAAAGTCTTAAAAGATAGAAAAAGGTAAGAAAGGTATAATATAAGTTGAAAACTCGAAATATTGACTATAGTCTTACCTACAGACTGGACTTTAACATAGTTATAACTTGGACTATAGACTACACTATAGTCTGGACCAGAGCCTATTCAATAATACGGACTGTAGTCTAGCCTATAGTATAGTTCTAGTCTGTACAATTATACGGAGTCTATTCTATAGTCTGGACTAAGTATAATGTAGTCTATAGACTGAACCATAGTCTAGTCTATAATATGGGCCATAATCTAGTCTATAAACCAACCAATAGTCTAATCTATAGTCGGCACAATATTCTAGTCTGAAATCTGCACTATAGTCTAGTTGAGTCTTATCTATAGTTTAGTCGATAGTCTTGTCTATAGTTTAGTCTTCAGTCTAGTCTATCGTTAAGTCTGTAGTCTAGTCTGAAGTTTAGGCTATAGTCTAGTCTATAGCTTAGTCTGTGGTCTAGTCTATAGTCTAGTCTATAGGTTAGTCTGTGGTCTAGTCTAAAGTCTAGTTTATAGTCTAGTCTATAGTCTAGTCTATAGTCTAGTCTATGGTCTAGTCTATAGTCTATAGGTTAGTCTGTGGTCTAGTCTAAAGTCTAGTTTATAGTCTAGTCTATAGTCTAGTCTATAGTCTAGTCTATGGTCTAGTCTATAGTCTAGTCTATAGTCTAGTCTATAGTCTAGTCTATAGTCTAGTCTATAGTCTAGTCTATAGTCTAGTCTATAGTCTAGTCTATAGTCTAGTCTATAGTCTAGTCTATAGTCTAGTCTATAGTCTGAAGTTTAGGCTATAGTCTAGTCTATAGCTTAGTCTGTGGTATAGTCTACAGTCTAGTTTATAGGTTAGTCTGTGGTCTAGTCTAGCCTAGTCTAGTCTATAGTCTGTAGTCTATAGTCTAGTTTATAGGTTAGTCTGTGGTCTAGTCTAAAGTCTAGTTTATAGTCTAGTCTATAGTCTAGTCTATAGTCTAGTCTATAGTCTAGTCTATAGTCCAGTCTATAGTCTAGTCTAGTCTATAGTCTAGTCTATAGTCTAGTCTATAGTCTACTCTATAGTCTAGTCTATAGTCTAGTTTACAATCTAGTCTATAGTCTAGTCTATAGTCTAGTCTGTAGTCTAGTCTATAGTCTAGTCTATAGTCTAGTCTATAGTCCAGTCTATAGGCTAGTCTATAGTCTAGTCTATAGTCTAGTCTACAGTCTAGTCTATAGTCTAGTCCATAGTATAGTCTACAGTCTAGTCTATAGTCTAGTCCATAGTCTAGTCTATAGTCTAGTCTATAGTCTAGTCTATAGTCTAGTCCATAGTCTAGTCTACAGTCCAGTCTATAGTCTAGTCTATAGTCCAGTCTATAGTCTAGTCTATAGTCTAGTCTATAGTCTAGTGTATAGTCTAGTGTATAGTCTAGTGTATAGTCTAGTCTATAATCTAGTCTATAGTCTAGTCTATAGTCTAGTCTGTAGTCTAGTCTATAGACTAGACTATAGTCCAGTCTATAGTCTAGACTATAGTCTATTCTATAGTCTAGTCTATAGTCTAGTCTATAGTCTAATCTATAGTCTAGTCTATAGTCTAGTCTATAGTCTAGTCTCTTCTAGTCTATAGTCTAGTCTATAGTCTAGTCTATAGTCTAGTCTATAGTCTAGTCTATAGTCTAGTCTATAGTCTAGTCTATAGTCTAGTCTAGTCTAGTCTAGTCTATAGTCTAGTCTAGTCTATAGTCTAGTCTATAGTCTAGTCTAGTCTATAGTCTAGTCTATAGTCTAGTCTATAGTCCAGTCTATAGTCTAGTCTATAGTCTAGTCTATAGTCTAGTCTATAGTCTAGTCTATAGTCTAGTCTATTGTCTAGTCTATAGTCTAGTCTATAGACTAATATCTAATATTGTCTATAGTCTAATCTATAATATAGTATAAAGTCTAATCCATTGTCTTGTTTATAGTCTAGGTTATTATATAATCGGTTCTTCAGTCATATGTCTAGTTTATTGTTTTTGTTCTAGTCAATAGCTAATAGTATTTTTTAAAATCTAGTCTATAGTCCAGTCTGAGGTTTAGTCTGTAGTTTGGAGTAAAACTATAGTCTAGTCTATAGTATTATCTATAGACTAGTCTATATTGTAGTCTGCAGTGTAGTCTATTGTCTAATCTATATTATAGTATAAAGTCCAATCTATAGGTATTGTTTTTAGTCTAGCCTATAATCTAGTCATTTGTCTAGTCTATAGTGTAATCTATATTATAGTATACAGTCCAATCTATAGACTTGTTTATAGTCTAGTCTATAATCTAGTCATTTTTCTAGTCTGTAGTCTAGTCAATAGTCTAGTCTATAGTCTAGTCAAGAGTCTAGTCTATAGTCTAGTCAAGAGTCTAGTCTATAGTATAGTGTACAGTCCACTGTATAATCTAGTCTATAGTCCAGTCAACAGTCCACTGTACAGTCTAGTCTATAGTCTAGTCTATATTCCAGTTTTTATTCTAGTTTATAGTCTAGGCGGTATTCTAGTTTATAGCCTTATTTATAATCTAGTCAATAGACTTGTTTATAGTCTAGTCTATAAACCATTCTATAGTCTAGTCTATAGTATTATCAATAGTATATTCTATAATCTAGTTTTTAGTTGGAAATATAGTCTAGTCTACAGTCTGGACTATAATCTAGTCTATAGTTTAGTCTATTGTCTATCCTATAATATATTCTATCATATGTCGTAACATTAGCATTTCTTGATATAATAAAGCTTCTCTTTTCCTATTTAAGCTTTTGGCTTGCTTCTTTTCGTTGTTAAGGTTTTAATTTGATAAAAAAAAATTAATAAAAATTCAATTTTTAAATTAAATTCAAATTTGTCATTAACATGTTTACTAAAAATCTGATTCTGCAGAAAAAGTCATCATAAACTTTAGGTTTCACTAAGAAATAATTGGAATTCTCTTACCTTTTCATATTCCAACAAAGAGTACTTGCTAACAAATTATCCATCACTGTTTAAATTTGTTCTGTTAAAACAATAAAATGTGATTAATATACAAACATATTTATTATTATATTTTTACTTACGTTTATCTTTGTTGTTGTTGTTTCTTTCTTATTTTACAGCAAAAACACGTTGACTTTTTTTTACATTTTGCCGCCATACTCTATTAAGCTGAATGATTTTGCTTCTTATTAAATTCTTCAAATAATTGTAATAACAACTCCACCTCTTGCCCACTCGCAAAAAATCATTCACTTTCTGTCCATAACTCTCCACTGTTGTTCTGCTTACGAATGGCCATGGAAACAAAAAACAGCGATCGCATTTTAACAATTACATTAATAAATTTGGCAAATTACGCTTTTTTTGGTTTTGCAAATTTTCTAACACTTTTTTCACTAATTTTAAAAACACTTTTCATTAATATTTTTATATACAAATATAAATTAACATTTTCTTAATAATATACAACAAAAATATTTTAATATAAACAATTAATTAACGCGTTAGATTAATTTAAATGAGAATATTAACATTAAACAACCGAATACTTAAGAAATTTAAAGAAAACTAAGGCAAACGAACAAGAACGAAAGCATCACTTGTTGCAGTTGTTGTTATTGTTTTTTTTAGTAGGAGAGTTATAATAACAACAATAACAATACTATTGTCATTTGTTTCTTTAGTTATTTGTCTTCTTCTTTGGTTTTCTACAAATTTGGCAAATCACACTTTTTTCGGTTTTGCAAATTTTCTAACACTTTTTTCACTAATTTCAAAAACACTTTTCTTTAATATTTTTATGTACAAATATAAATTAATATTTTCTTAATAATATACAACAAAAATATTTTAATATAAACAATTAATTAACGCGTTAGATTAATTTAAACAGGAGTAATAACACAAAACAACCGAACACTAAAGAAATTACAAAGACAACTAAAGCAAAAGAACAATAACAAAAGCATCACTTGTTGCAGTTATTGGTGTTGTTGTTATTATTTACTCTTTAAGTAGTAGAACAATAACAAATACTATTGTCATTTGTTCCTTTAGTTATTTGTCTTCTTCTTTGGTTTTCTATAAATTTCTTAAATGTTCGGTTGTTTAAATTTTAATAAATCATTAATAAGAATGTAATAAGCAAAAGCATTAAGCTTAATAGAATAGGGCGAAAAAATGTGCGAAAAAAAGCCAACAACAACAAAGATAAAGTAATGTTATTAGAAATAAGTTGTTACATTAATAACATTTTATTGTTTTAATAAAATACATATTTCGATTTAAACAGTGATGGGTAGTTAGTTGGCACATAGTTTTTGCAAGAATAGTCTAATCTATAGTCTAGTCTATAGTCTAGTCTATAGTCTAGTCTATAGTCTAGTCTATAGTCTAGTCTATAGTCTAGTCTATAGTCTAGTCTATAGTCTAGTCTATAGTCTAGTCTATAGTCTAGTCTATAGTCTAGTCTATAGACTAGTCTATAGTCTAGTCTATAGACTAGTCTATAGTCTACTCTTTAGTCTAGTCTATAGTTTAGTCTATAGTCTAGTCTATAGTTTAGTCTATATTCTAGTCTATAGTCTAGTCTATAGTCTAGTCTACAGTCTAGTCTACAGTCTAGTCTATAGTCTAGTCTATAGTCTAGTCTATAGTCTAGTCTATAGTCTACTCTATAGTCTAGTCTATAGCCTAGTCTATAGTCTAGTCTATAGTCTAGTCTATAGTCTAGTCTATAGTCTAGTCTATAGTCTAGTCTATAGTCTAGTCTATAGTCTAGTCTATAGTCTAGTCTATAGTCTAGTCTATAGTCTAGTCTATAGTCTAGTCCATAGTCTACTCCATAGTCTAGTCTAAGTCTAGTCTATAGTCTAGTCTATAGTCTAGTCTATAGTCTAGTCTATAGTCTAGTCTATAGTCTAGTCTATAGTCTAGTCTATAGTCTAGTCTATAGTCTAGTCTATAGTCTAGTCTATAGTCTAGTCTATAGTCTATTCTATAGTCTAGTCCATAGTCTAGTCTATAGTCTAGTCTATAGTCTAGTCTATAGTCTAGTCTAAAATCTAGTCTACAGTCTAGTCTATAGTCTAGTCTATAGTCTAGTCTTTAGTCAAGTCTATAGTCTAATCTATAATCTAGTCTTTACACTAACCTATAGTCTTGTCTATAATCTGGTCTAGACTCTAGTCTATAGTCTAGTCTAGTCTAGTCTTAGTCTAGTGTATGGTCTAGTGTATGGTCTAGTCTATAATCTATAATCTAGCCTATAGTCTAGCCTATAGTCTAGTCTATAGTCTAGTCTATAGTATAGTCTATAGTCTAGTCTTTAGTCTAGTCTATAGTCTAGTCTATAGTCTAGAGTATAGTCTAGTCTATAGTCTAGTCTAGTCTAGTCTAGTCTATAGTCTAGTCTATAGTCTAGTCTATAGTCTAGTCTATAGTCTAGTCTATAGTCTAGTCTAGTCTAGTCTATAGTCTAGTCTATAGTCTAGTCTATAGTCTAGTCTATAGTCTAGTCTATAGTCTAGTCTATAGTCTAGTCTATAGTCTAGTCTATAGTCTAGTCTATAGTCTAGTCTATAGTCTAGTCTATAGTCTAGTCTATAGTCTAGTCTATAGTCTATCAGTCTAGTCTAGTCTAGTCTATAGTCTAGTCTATAGTCCTAGTCCTATCAGTCCTAGTCTATAGTCTAGTCTATGAGTCTAGCCTATAGTCTAGTCTATAGTCTAGTCTCTAGTCTAGTCTATAGTCTAGTCCTATAGTCTAGTCTATAGTCCTAGTCTATAGTCTAGTCTATAGTCCTAGTCTATAGTCCTATCTATAGTCTAGTCTATCGTCTAGTCCTATAGTCTAGTCTATAGTCCCTATAGTCTAGTCGATAGTCTAGTCTATAGTCTAGTCTATGTCCCTAGTCCTATAGTCTAGTCTATAGTCTAGCTATAGCCTCTAGTCCTATAGTCTAGTCTATAGTCTAGTCTATAGTCTAGTCTATAGTCTAGTCTATAGTCTAGTCTATAGTCTAGTCTATAGTCTAGTCTATAGTCTAGTCTATTAGTCTAGTCTATAGTCTAGTCTATAGTCTAGTCTATAGTCTAGTCTATAGTCTAGTCTATAGTCTAGTCTATAGTCTAGTCTATAGTCTAGTCCCTATAGTCTAGTCTATAGTTTAGTCTATAGTCTAGTCTATAGTCTAGTCTATAGTCTAGTATATAGTCTAGTCTATAGTCTAGTCTATAGTCTAGTCTATAGTCTAGTCTATAGTCTAGTCTATAGTCTAGTCTATAGTCTAGTCTATAGTCTAGTCTATAGTCTAGTCTATAGTCTAGTCTATAGTCTAGTCTATAGTCTAGTCTATAGTCTAGTCTATAGTCTAGTCTATAGTCTAGTCTATAGTCTAGTCTATAGTCTAGTCTATACTCTAGTTTATAGTCTAGTCTATAGTCTAGTCTAGTGTATTGACTAGTCTATAGTCTAGTTTATAGTCTAGTCTATAGTCTAGTCTATAGTCTAGTCTATATAGTCTAGTCTATAGTCTAGTCTATGGTCTAGTCTGTAGTCTAGTCTATAGTCTAGTCTATAGTCTAGTCTATAGTCTAGTCTATAGTATAGTCTATAGTCTAGTCTTTAGTCTAGTCTATAGTCTAGTCTATAGTCTAGAGTATAGTCTAGTCTAGTCTATAGTCTATAGTCTATAGTCTAGTCTATAGTCTAGTCTAGTGTATTGACTAGTCTATAGTCTAGTTTATAGTCTAGTCTATAGTCTAGACTAAAGTCTAGTCTATAGTCTAGACTAAAGTCTAGTCTATAGTCTAGTCTATAATCTAGCCTATAGTCTAGTCTATAGTCTAGTCTATAGTATAGTCTATAGTATAGTCTATAGTCTAGTCTATAGTCTAGTCTATAGTCTAGTCTATAGTCTAGTCTATAGTCTAGTCTATAGTCTAGTCTATAGTCTAGTCTATAGTCTAGTCTATAGTCTAGTCTATAGTCTAGTCTATAGTCTAGTCTATAGTCTAGTCTGTAGTCTAGTCTATAGTCTAGTCTATAGTCTAGTCTGTAGTCTAGTCTATAGTCTAGTCTATAGCCTAGTCTATAGTCTAGTCTATAGTCTAGTCTATAGTCTAGTCTATAGTCTAGTCTATAGTCTAGTCTATAGTCTAGTCTATAGTCTAGTCTATAGTCTAGTCTATAGTCTAGTCTATAGTCTAGTCTATAGTCTAGTCTATAGTCTAGTCTACAGTCTAGTCTATAGTCTAGTCTATAGTCTAGTCTATAGTCTAGTCTAGTCTAGTCTAGTCTATAGTCTACTATACATGTAGTATTGTCTAGCCTATAGTCCAGTTTTTAGTTTGAACTACAGTCTAGTCTAAATGAGTAAAAATAAAGTTTTCAAATACCTATAATTAAAATATTTCTTTAACAGTTTTGCTTAAAATCTGATTTTGAAGTAAAAAGCCTTATAAACTTAAGGCTTCACTAAAAAATATTGAATTCTCTTACCGTTTCATGTTCAAACAAAATCAGTTCTGTTAAAACAATAAAATGTAATTAATAAACATACATTTTTCTTATTACTTACTTACCTTTCATTATATTTGTTGTTGTTTGTTGTCGTTGCTTCCTTATTTTACAACAATAACACTATTATTTTTTTCACATTTTGCCGCCATATACTATTAAGCTCAATGCTTTTGCTTATTAAATTCTTCAAATAATTGTAATAACAACAACAATGCTTTATTAAAATATGTATACTCCCTCCTAAAAAAAACACTCTCTTTCTATCCACAACTCTCCATCAGTTTGTCTGCTTACGAATGGCCCTGTAAACAAAAAACCAATTGTATTAATATATTTGGCAAATTGCATTTTTTTGGTTTTGAAAATTTTCTCACACTTTTTCATTATTTTCAAAAACACTTTTTAGTTATATTTTTGTATATAAAAATAAATTAACATTTTCTTAATAATGTACAACAAAAATATTTTAATATAAACAATTAATTAACCCGTTAGATCAATTTTAACAGGAGTAATAACACAAAACAACCGAGCATTAAAGAAATTGTAAGAAAACTAAAACAAAAGAAATAGAACAAAAGCATCACTTGTTGCAGCTATTGATGCTGTTGTTATTGTTATTATTTACTCTCTAAGTGGTAGAGTAATAATAACAACAAAAACAATCTCAAATACTAATGTCATTTGTTCCTTTAGTTATTTGTCTTCTTCTTTAGTTTTCTACAAATTTCTAAAGTGTTCGGTTGTTTAATGTTAATAGTGCCCCTTTAAATTAATCTAACGCGTTAATTAATTGTTTATGTTAAAATATTTTTGTTTAATATTATTAAGAAAATGTTAATTTATATTTGTATATAAAAATATTAATGAAAAGTGTTTTTGAAATTAGTGAAAAAAGCATTAGAAAATTTGCAAAACCAAAAAAGCAGAATTTGCCAAATATATTCATGCAATTGTCGCCGTTTTTTGTTTCCATGGCCCTTCGTAAGCCGGCAAACAGTGGGAGAGTTATGGACAGAAAGAGAGTGTTGTTTAGTGACAGTGCAAGAGGGGCTAAAGCATTAATATTATGTTGTTGTTATTACAAATTTTTGAAGAATTTAATAAAAAGCAAAATCATTTAGCTTAATAGAATATGGCGGCAAAATGTGAGAAAAAAAGTAGTAGTGTTTTTGCTGTAAAATAAGGAAGCAACGACAACGACTACAACAATGATTGAGGTAAGTTATTAGAAATAAGTTTGTACATTAATTAATTTTTATAATTTTAACAAAATACATATTCTGACTTACACAGTGATGGGTAGTTGAGTAGCATGTACTTTTTGTAAGAATATAAAGAGGGTAGAGTTAGGGTTCAGTTAGTTTCTACGTCTCGCAGCGTGATGAATTCAGTTGATTCATTTTTGGCTTACGTAAACCAGTGTAAGTAGTTAGCTGGACCGTGAGGTTGCCGTTACGTTGTTGTATAAAAAACAACACGGAACGGAACGTAGAAACTAATTCTTGCTTTACATATAGGACGACAGTAATTCAGATTTTTTATGAGGACTATAGACTAGACTATAGGATAGACTATAGACTAGACTATAGACTAGACTATAGACTAGACTATAGGCTAGACTAGACTAGACTATAGACTAGACTATAGACTAGACTATAGACTAGACTATAGACTAGACTATAGACTAGACTATAGACTAGACTATAGACTAGACTATAGACTAGACTATAGACTAGACTATAGACTAGACTATAGACTAGACTATAGACTAGACTATAGACTAGACTAGACTAGACTATAGACTAGACTATAGACTAGAATAGACTAGACTATAACTAGACTAGACTATAGACTAGACTATAGACTAGACTACACTATAGACTAGACTAGACTATAGACTAAACTATAGACTAGACTATAGACTAGACTATAGACTAGACTATAGACTAGACTATAGACTAGACTATAGACTAGACTATAGGCTAGACTATAGACTAGACTATAGACTAGACTATAGGCTAGACTATAGACTAGACTATAGACTAGACTATAGACTAGACTATAGACTAGACTATAGACTAGACTATAGACTAGACTATAGACTAGACTATAGACTAGACTATAGACTAGACTATAGACTAGACTATAGACTAGACTATAGACTAGACTATAGACTAGACTATAGACTAGACTATAGACTAGACTATAGACTAGACTATAGACTAGACTATAGACTAGACTATAGACTAGACTATAGACTAGACTATAGACTAGACTATAGACTAGACTATAGACTAGACTATAGACTAGACTATAGACTAGACTATAGACTAGACTATAGACTAGACTATAGACTAGACTATAGACTAGACTATAGACTAGACTATAGACTAGACTATAGACTAGACTATAGACTAGACTATAGACTAGACTATAGACTAGACTATAGACTAGACTATAGACTAGACTATAGACTAGACTATAGACTAGACTATAGACTAGACTATAGACTAGACTATAGACTAGACTATAGACTAGACTATAGACTAGACTATAGACTAGACTATAGACTAGACTATAGACTAGACTATAGACTAGACTATAGACTAGACTATAGACTAGACTATAGACTAGACTATAGACTAGACTATAGACTAGACTATAGACTAGACTATAGACTAGACTATAGACTAGACTATAGACTAGACTATAGACTAGACTATGGACTAGACTATAGACTAGACTATAGACTAGACTATAGACTAGACTATAAACTAGACTATAGACTAGACTATAGACTGGACTATAGACTAGACTATAGACTAGACGATAGACTGGATTATAGACTAGACTATAGACTAGAATATAGACTATAGACTAGACTATAGACTATATACTAGACTATAGTCTAGACTATAGACTAGACTATAGACTAGACTATAGACTAGACTAAAGACTAGACTATAGAATAGAATATAGAATAGAATATGGAATAGAATGTAGTTTAGGCTATAGTTTAGAATATAGAATAGAATATAGACTAGACTGTAGTTTAGGCTATAGACTAGACAATAGACTAGACTATAGACTAGATTATAGACTAGACTATACACTAGACTATAGACTAGACTATAGACTAGACTATAGACTAGACTATGGCCTAGACTATAAACTATACTTCAGAGTAGACTATCGACTAGATTATAGACTAGACTATATCGATAATGTGTTATTAGCTCAATTTCTAGCACAAATCCATTTTATGAAAAACTTAACGGTTCTTACGAAAGTTCAGGAAAATTGTCTACTTTTGTCTTTGAAAAATCACCTGCTGCTCTCTTTTCTTTAAATCTAATAATAAGTTTTTAATTACTCCATAAAAATTATTAAAAATTCTTTTCTTACACCTAATTTATAAATAAAGAAATAAACTACAAGTAACACAAATTACCCACCGTATAATTAGAGAAATTCATCTGTTTTTTATTACGTTTATAACTATGAAAGTCAGTGTAAAAATTCTCATGCAGTTGACCTAAATTTGTTACACAAAATGTTAATTTTGATTTAAAACTACGAAAACTACTTTTATTTTTATAGGTCTCCTCTTAAAACAAAGTTAATAAATATTTTAATAATATCTAAACAAACGGTGCTTTAATAAAAACTGCATTACTTAGCTTAAATAAATAAATATAAGAAAATATAAGAATGATTAGGTGGCTGAACTTAAGACCTATAGGTAGATTACCAGCAAAATTGTATAGGTAATGATTTTGTTTAAACAAAAAAGAAACATTAATCATGCTGTGTTTGAACAAAATTGTTTAATTTTTGAAAAATGATTTGCGTTTTTTGGAGTCGTTTTTGTTTTAGGCTTTAAGCTCCAGAAATTAGTTATTAAATAGCTTAAGTACTTTTTGATACTGTTAACATTCGTTATAGCTTTTAGGTTAATTATAGAACTAATTTGGTTCAAACTTCAGAAATGTTTTCAAAACAGGTTTTTGTGTTAAAATTAAGTTTATTTCCTGAGGAATGTGTATTATAAGGGTCAAAAGCTATAGAACTTATTTTAGCATAATTCAATAGCCTACAGACAGTGTTGCCAGACAAGACTATAGTCTGGACTATAGACTAGACTATAGACTAGACCATAGACTAGACTATAGACTAGACTATAGACTAGACTATAGACTAGACTATAGACTAGACTATAGACTAGACTATAGACTAGACTATAGGCTAGACTATAGACTAAACTATAGACTAAACTATAGACTAGACTATAGACTAGACTATAGACTAGACTATAGACTAGACTATAGACTAGACTATAGACTAGACTATAGACTAGACTATAGACTAGACTATAGACTAGACTATAGACTAGACTAGACTAGACTATAGACTAGACTATAGACTAGACTATAGACTAGACTATAGACTAGACTATAGACTAGACTATAGACTAGACTATAGACTAGACTATAGACTAGACTATAGACTAGACTATAGACTAGACCATAGACTAGACTATAGACTAGACCATAGACTAGACTATAGACTAGACTATAGACTAGACTATAGACTAGACTATAGACTAGACTATAGACTAGACTATAGACTAGACTATAGACTAGACTATAGACTAGACTATAGACTAGACTATAGACTAGACTATAGACTAGACTATAGACTAGACTATAGACTAGACTATAGACTAGACTATAGACTAGACTATAGACTAGACTATAGACTAGACTATAGACTAGACTATAGACTAGACTATAGACTAGACTATAGACTAGACTATAGACTAGACTATAGACTAGACTATAGACTAGACTATAGACTAGACTATAGACTAGACTATAGACTAGACTATAGACTAGACTATAGACTAGACTATAGACTAGACTATAGACTAGACTATAGACTAGACTATAGACTAGACTATAGACTAGACTATAGACTAGACTATAGACTAGACTATAGACTAGACTATAGACTAGACTATAGACTAGACTATAGACTAGACTATAGACTAGACTATAGACTAGACTATAGACTAGACTATAGACTAGACTATAGACTAGACTATAGACTAGACTATAGACTAGACTATAGACTAGACTAGACTATTGACTAGACTATAGACTAGACTATTGACTAGACTATAGACTAGACTATAGACTAGACTATAGACTATACACTAGACTATAGACTAGACTATAGACTAGACTATAGACTAAACTATAGACTAGACTATAGACTAGACTATAGACTAGACTATAGACTAGACTATAGACTAGACTATAGACTAGACTATAGACTAGACTATAGACTAGACTATAGACTAGACTATAGACTAGACTATAGACTAGACTATAGACTAGACTATAGACTAGACTATAGACTAGACTATAGACTAGACTATAGACTAGACTATAGACTAGACTATAGACTAGACTATAGACTAGACTATAGACTGGACTATAGACTAGACTATAGACTAGACTATAGACTAGTCTATAGACTAGACTATAGACTAGACTATAGACTAGACTATAGACTAGACTATAAACTAGACTATAGACTAGACTATAGACTAGACTATAGACTAGACTATAGACTAGACTATAGACTAGACTATAGACTAGACTATAGACTAGACTATAGACTAGACTATAGACTAGACTATAGACTAGACTATAGACTAGACTATAGACTAGACTAGACTAGACTATAGACTAGACTATAGACTAGACTATAGACTAGACTATAGACTAGACTATAGACTAGACTATAGACTAGATTAGAGACTAGACTATAGACAACGTTATAGGCTAGACTATAGATTAGGTTATAGACTAGACTATACTATTCTATAGAATAGACCGATTTCCCTGAAAGGATTTAATTCAAATTGATTGTTCTCTACAATCTCCAGCGAGATCCGTAAAGACATTTTATAAAATTATTCAAGTAATCTGTGGTCTGCAAAAGTGCAAATTATTGCTACTTGTGTTATATATTATTTATGCTTAAAATGAGTGATATTTACTTGCTAAGTACTACACATAAATCATGTTTATCTCAGTCAGCAAAAAAAATAATGCAAACTGGCAAAATATGGTTTGCAGCCATACTTAGTTAGACTTACACTAAGATAAACGTTAATAATGGCATTAACAGGCCGGTATCATTTAATCAATATTTTCAAGAATGTTAAATGGAGTAGACAACTGAGAAAAGTTACAGAAAGACAACTACTTAAAGTTGTAGCAAACTAGCAATAGTTGGTGGCACACTAACAGAACTTTTGCAAGTCTTAAGCTTTTAGTTTTTTGGTAATATTACCCTTTTTTCTCTTCCAGTGTGCCTGGGTTTAAAGTCATAAATTTCTTTCTCCTTTAAGCCAAATACCTTTAGAAGACATCATTACCTAATCATGGGTGTTAGTTTTCCAACTGCCACTATTATGCCTTGTTAACCGTCTGTTTTCTATATGCAAATCGTGTCGCAAATCTTTTTGCCACCACCATACATCATCATTTTCTTAGTTTGTCTTTTATGGCCTTAATATCTTTGCCTGCATATCTCCTGTACTGCTGCTACTAAAAGGCTTTTAAGACCAAATGCTGCTTTGTTAAACATCAATAGTTTTCCAATAGCATTTCTACCCGCAGCTTGTTAATTTAACATTGTATAGTTGCTTAAAGAGAAAAACTATTGATCGATCATAATGTTGTAGGAATTTATGTTTTATTCAATATTTATGCCGCTTAAATAGACACAAGAATACACTTTAGGTAAAAATCTATTAGAAATGGAAGTTGATTTAATAGGGATTTACATGGACTCAATTGGAAGATAGTATGAAACAAAATGAAATATAGTCCAACTATTATTTTTTTATAATAAAGCTCAGTCTATTATCAGACTAAATCTGGTTTATTCTCAAGTACAAAGTCAAAAATTTGCTCGCAACTAGTTAAGGATTACTTCAGGAATAGACAGAGAGGCACACGGACATGTGAATGTGCGAGAGCAATAGAGTTGCAAGAGACAAAGAGAAAGAGAGCGAGAGCTCTTTGCCTCAATCTATAAAACTCTAGTCTATAAAGTAGTCTATGATCTAGTCTTTAGTTTAATCTATAGTCTAGCCTTAAGTATAGTCCATAGTGCACTCTATAGTCTAGTCTATAGTCTAGTCCATAGTCTAGTCTATAGTCCAGTCTATAGTCTAGTTTATAGTCTAGTCTATAGTCTAGTCTATAGTCTAGTATATAGTCTAGTATATAGTCTAGTCTATAGTCTAGTCTATAGTCTAGTCTATAGTCTAGTCTATAGTCTAGTCTATAGTCTAGTCTATAGTCTAGTCTATAGTCTAGTCTATAGTCTAGTCTATAGTCTAGTCTATAGTCTAGTCTATAGTCTAGTCTATAGTCTAGTCCATAGTCTAGTCTATAGTCTAGTCTATAGTCTAGTCTATAGTCTAGTATATAGTCCAGTCTATAGTCTAGTCTATAGTCTAGTCTATAGTCTAGTCTATAGTCTAGTCCATAGTCTAGTCTATAGTCTAGTCTATAGTCTAGTCTATAGTCTAGTCTATAGTCTAGTCCATAGTCTAGTCTATAGTCTAGTCTATAGTCTAGTCTATAGTCTAGTATATAGTCTAGTCTATAGTCTAGTCTATAGTCTAGTCTATAGTCTAGTCTATAGTCTAGTCTATAGTCTAGTCTATAGTCTAGTCTATAGTCTAGTCTATAGTCTAGTCTATAGTCTAGTCTATAGTCTAGTCTATAGTCTAGTCTATAGTCTAGTCTATAGTCTAGTCTATAGTCTAGTCTATAGTCTAGTCTATAGTCTAGTCTATAGTCTAGTCTATAGTCTGGTCGATAGTGAATTTTATTTTGGACTACATTCTAATCTATAGTTTAATCTACATTCTAGTCTATAGTTTAGTTTTCTGCTAAAATCCAAATATAGTTTGCTTTGTATTATTCCAAATTATCCATTTGTTAATCATTAACAACATGATTGTTAAAATTATTTCTAAAGAATTTTTTAATTTCTTTAAACAAAATTCTTAATTTTCTTGTAATTGTTCTATAAAATTGGCCATTTTTCTCTAACATTCTATTCTTTTTGTTTTACAAAATAATTGTTATTGAATTGGAATTGGAATTGGAAAAAATAAAATTTTCAAGCGATTTCTCTTAAGAATTTCCCACCAAATGTCATGGCATCTATTTCTTTTGTCGTTCTTTTGCAATTGCAACTATTTTCCTTTACAACTTCTACATCTAACGATTATTTGCTGCAAACGAACAAAAACCAAAATAACAACAACGCCTAACATTGACACCAAAACTCCAAAATAAGAAGAAAATAATTGACCAGAATCAAATAGAATATTGTGGCACACACAATGGACCAAAATAGTAATAAATACGAATAGAGACAGACATACAGACGGGCGACTAATGTATGTGTGTGTGTGTGTCTAAAGCCATGATGCCAGTACAACCTATCAACTGTAAACACACTGACCCACAAAACTGCCAATACTTGGACATACACAAACATATACGGCTCCATGCTCAAAACGATAGATAACCAATTGAGGAAATCAGGAAAAGAATCAAAAAAAATCTAGAGAAAACTTCACGAGGAATGACTGAACAGCAAAAAAAAATTATAAAATTCTACCATAACTTTTGAAATTAATTGTACGTAGTATTTTATATTGTTGGGAAACAAGTTTTTGCTTGTCATTGCTTAAGATTTCTTTTTGGCCAAATCAATTGGCTAATGTGTAGGAGCCTAAAATGTGTAAATGTCCAGGCATAAGGTGTCAATGCGTTTTCAATGATAAAAGCCAAAAGGGAAGCCTGCTTGAGAAATAACTAACGCTTTAGGAACAACACTGAATAATAAGATCCAATGATGATCAATTACGAAAACTTTTGCCATGAAGTGAACTAGAACAGAACTAGAACAGAACTAAAACAGAACTAGAACAGAACTAGAACGAACTAGAACAGAACTAGAACAGAACTGGAACAGAACTAGAACAGAACTAGACAGAACTAGAACAAAACTAGAACAGAACAGAATAGAACAGAACTAGAACAGAACTAGAACAGAACTAGAAACAGAACTAGAACAGAACTAGAACAGAACTAGAACAGAACTAGAACAGAACTAGAACAGAACTAGAACGAACTAGAACAGAACTAGAACAGAACTAGAAGAGAACTAGAAAAGAACTAGAACAGAATTAGAACAGAAGTAGAAGAGAACTAGAACAGAACTGGTACAGAACTAGAACAGAACTAGAACAAAACTAGAACAGAACTAGAACAGAACTAGAACAGAACTAGAACAGAACTAGAACAGAACTAGAACAGAACTAGAACAGAACAAGAACAGAATTAGAACAGAACTAGAACAGAACTAGAACAGAACTAGAACAGAACTAGAACAGAACTAGAACAGAACTAGAACAGAACTAGAACAGAACTAGAACAGAACTAGAACAGAACTAGAACAGAACTAGAACAGAACTAGAACAGAACTAGAAACAGAACTAGAACAGAATTAGAACAGAAGTAGAAGAGAACTAGAACAGAACTGGTACAGAACTAGAACAGAACTAGAACAAAACTAGAACAGAACTAGAACAGAACTAGAACAGAACTAGAACAGAACTAGAACAGAACTAGAACAGAACTAGAACAGAACTAGAACAGAACTAGAACAGAACTAGAACAGAACTAGAACAGAACTAGAACAGAACTAGAACAGAACTAGAACAGAACTAGAACAGAACTAGAACAGAACTAGAACAGAACTAGAACAGAACTAGAACAGAACTAGAACAGAACTAGAACCGAACTAGAACAGAACTAGAACAGAACTAGAACAGAACTAGAACAGAACTAGAACAGAACTAGAACAGAACTAGAACAGAACTAGAACAGAACTAGAACAGAACTAGAACAGAACTAGAACAGAACTAGAACAGAACTAGAACAGAACTAGAACAGAACTAGAACAGAATTAGAACAGAACTAGAACACAACTAGAACAGAACTAGAACAGAACTAGAACAGAACTAGAACACAACTAGAACAGAACTAGAACAGAACTAGAACAGAACTAGAACAGAACTAGAACAGAACTAGAACAGAACTAGAACAGAACTAGAAAGAACTAGAACAGAACTAGAACAGAACTAGAACAGAACTAGAACAGAACTAGAACAGAACTAGAACAGAACTAGAACAGAACTAGAACAGAACTAGAACAGAACTAGAACAGAACTAGAACAGAACTAGAACAGAACTAGAACAGAACTAGAACAGAACTAGAACAGAACTAGAACAGAACTAGAACAGAACTAGAACAGAACTAGAACAGAACTAGAACAGAACTAGAACAGAACTAGAACAGAACTAGAACTAAACTAGAACTGAACTAGAACAGAACAGAACAGAACTAGAACAGAACTAGAACAGAACTAGAACAGAACTAGAACAGAACTAGAACAGAACTAGAACTAGAACAGAACTAGAACAGAACTAGAACAGAATTAGGACAGAACTAGAACACAACTAGAACAGAACTAGAACAGAACTAGAACAGAACTAGAACAGAACTAGAACAGAACTAGAACAGAACTAGAACAGAACTAGAACAGAACTAGAACAGAACTAGAACAGAACTAGAACAGAACTAGAACAGAACTAGAACAGAACTAGAACAGAACTAGAACAGAACTAGAACAGAACTAGAACAGAACTAGAACAGAACTAGAGCAGAATTAGAGCAGAACTAGAGCAGAACTAGAACAGAACTAGAACAGAACTAGAACTGAACTAGAACTGAACTAGAAAACTAGAACTGAACTAGAACTGAACTAGAACAGAACTAGAACAGAACTAGAACAGAACTAGAACAGAACTAGAAAGACTAAACAGAACTAGAACAGAACTAGAACAGAACTAGAACAGAACTAGAACAGAACTAGAACAGAACTAGAACAGAACTAGAACAAAACTAGAACGGAACTAGAACAGAACTAGAACAGAACTAGAACAGAACTAGAACAGAACTAGAACAGAACTAGAACAGAACTAGAACAGAACTAGAACAGAACTAGAACAGAACTAGAACAGAACTAGAACAGAACTAGAACAGAACTAGAACAGAACTAGAACAGAACTAGAACAGAACTAGAACAGAACTAGAACAGAACTAGAACAGAACTAGAACAGAACTAGAACAGAACCAGAACAGAACAGAACTAGAACAGAACTAGAACAGAACTAGAACAGAACTAGAACAGAACTAGAACAGAACTAGAACAGAACTAGAACAGAACTAGAACAGAACTAGAACAGAACTAGAACAGAACTAGAACAGAACTAGAACAGAACTAGAACAGAACTAGAACAGAACCAGAACAGAACAGAACTAGAACAGAACTAGAACAGAACTAGAACAGAACTAGAACAGAACTAGAACAGAACTAGAACAGAACTAGAACAGAACTAGAACAGAACTAGAACAGAACAAGAACAGAACTAGAACAGAACTAGAACAGAACTAGAACAGAACTAGAACAGAACTAGAACAGAACTAGAACAGAACTAGAACAGAACTAGAACAGAACTAGAACAGAACTAGAACAGAACTAGAACAGAACTAGAACAGAACTAGAACAGAACTAGAACAGAACTAGAACAGAACTAGAACAGAACTAGAACAGAACTAGAACAGAACTAGAACAGAACTAGAACAGAACTAGAACAAACTAGAACAGAACTAGAACAGAACTAGAACAGAACTAGAACAGAACTAGAACAGAACTAGAACAGAACTAGAACAGAACTAGAACAGAACTAGAACAGAACTAGAACAGAACTAGAACAGAACTAGAACAGAACTAGAACAGAACTAGAACAGAACCAGAACAGAACAGAACTAGAACAGAACTAGAACAGAACTAGAACAGAACTAGAACAGAACTAACAGAACTAGAACAGAACTAAACAGAACTAGAACAGAACTAGAACAGAACAGAACAGAACTAGAACAGAACTAGAACAGAACTAGAACAGAACTAGAACAGAACTAGAACAGAACTAGAACAGAACTAGAACAGAACTAGAACAGAACTAGAACAGAACTAGAACAGAACTAGAACAGAACTAGAACAGAACTAGAACAGAACTAGAACAGAACTAGAACAGAACTAGAACAGAACTAGAACAGACTAGAACAGAACTAGAACAGAACTAGAACAGAACTAGAACAGAACTAGAACAGAACTAGAACAGAACTAGAACAGAACTAGAACAGAACTAGAACAGAACTAGAACAGAACTAGAACAGAACTAGAACAGAACTAGAACAGAACTAGAACAGAACTAGAACAGAACTAGAACAGAACTAGAACAGAACTAGAACAGAACTAGAACAGAACTAGAACAGAACTAGAACAGAACTAGAACAGAACTAGAACAGAACTAGAACAGAACTAGAACAGAACTAGAACAGAACTAGAACAGAACTAGAACAGAACTAGAACAGAACTGAACAAACTAGAACGGAACTAGAACAGAACTAGAACAAACTAGAACTGAACTAGAACTGAACAGAACTAGAACAAAACTAGAACTGAACTAGAACTGAACTAGAACTGAACTAGAACTGAACTAGAACTGAACTAGAACTGAACTAGAACTGAACTAGAACTGAACTAGAACTGAACTAGAACTGAACTAGAACTGAACTAGAACTGAACTAGAACTGAACTAGAACTGAACTAGAACTGAACTAGAACTGAACTAGAACTGAACTAGAACTGAACTAGAACTGAACTAGAACTGAACTAGAACTGAACTAGAACTGAACTAGAACTGAACTAGAACTGAACTAGAACTGAACTAGAACTGAACTAGAACTAAACTAGAACTGAACTAGAACTGAACTGAACTGGAACTTAACTAGAACTGAACTGAACTGGAACTTAACTAGAACTTTACTAGAACTGATGTTAATTAGAATTGAAATGAATATATAGTTCACAGCTATTGTTAAGCTTTCTTAAACTCGTCTTCTTATCACCTTAAAAGTTTAACAATTTATCACCACTTACTATAAAAATCGTTAACATACCGATTCCTACAACAACAATATTTAAATGTCATCACTGTGGGTAATAAAATAAAACTACAAATTTTGTAATAAATATTTCTAACAACAAACATTGGCAACATTTCTAGTAAAAATAATTTCCGAAAAATTTCTTTACTTTACCCAAAGAATCTATTCTAATCTTTCTTAAACATCATCATTTTCAATGTTCTTTCTTTGTAACTACAATTGACATTAAAATATTTTTAGTTTAATTCATTTAACAGGAAAAAACGAATTACACACTTCACATTAAACCAAAAACCCACAATTTTCTAAACAGCAGGCAGCAATTTGCAGCAGTCAGCATAAAAAGTCTCTTTCGCTAGCAATGCTGCAGTGACAATAATAACAATTTCCTTATTTTTGTTAAAGTCAAATTCTACAATATTTTTTCTGAAATTTTTAGCAACCTCTTGTCTTTTAAGAACATCAAATGCATTTTGGTTTAAATAAAGATATTTAAGCCATTTAAAGTTAAATGTTTGTCAGTCACAATTTACAGGCAAAATTGCTAGCATACTGCTGCTATGCTAGAAGAATAAAATTTTAGACAAACATACGTACATGTGTATGTATGTATTTACAATCATACTTACAACAATAGTCATTCATGGACTTTACAAGTTATTCATTGAGATTTAAGAATGAAGGGAGGGATAGGAAATCCACGAAAGGGAAGTATTCTAGAAATCTACATGAAGGCAGATAACTAGAAACCGTACTAGACCAGCTAAACATAACTAGAACAGAACTAGAACATAACTAGAACAGAACTAGAACAGAACTAGAACAGAAACTAGAACAGAACTAGAACGAACTAGAACAGAACTAGAACAGAACTAGAACAGAACTAGAATAGAACTAGAACAGAATAGAACAGAAATAGAACAGAAATAGAACAGAACTAGAACAAAACTAGAACAGAACTAGAACAGAACTAGAACAGAACTAGAACAGAACTAGAACAGAACTAGAACAGAACTAGAACAGACTAGAACAGAACTAACAGAACTAGAACAGAACTAGAACAGAACTAGAACAGAACTAGACAGAACTAGAACAGAACTAGAACAGAACTAGAACAGAACTAGAACAGAACTAGAACAGAACTAGAACAAACTAGAACAGAACTAGAACATACTAGAAACAAACTAGAACAGAACTAGAACAGAACTAGAACAGAACTAGAACAGAAATAGAACTGAACTAGAACAGAACTAGAACAGAACTAGAACAGAACTAGAACAGAACTAGAACAAACTAGAACAGAACTAGAACTAGAACAGAACTAAGAACAGAACTAGAACAGAACTAGACAGAACAGAACTACAGAACAGAACGAACAGAACTAGAACAGAACTAGAACAGACTAGAACAGAACTAGAACAGAACTAGAACAGAACTAGAACAGAACTAGAACAGAACTAGAACAGAACTAGAACAGAACTAGAAAGAATAGACAGAACTAGAACAGAACTTAGAACAGAACCTAGAACAGAACTAGAACAGAACTAGAACAGAACTAGAACAGAACTAGAACAGAACTAGAACAGAACTAGAACAGAACTAGAACAGAACTAGAACAGAACTAGAACAGAACTAGAACAGAACTAGAACAGAAACTAGAACAGAACTAGAACAGAACTAGAACAGAACTAGAACAGAACTAGAACAGAACTAGAACAGAACTAGAACAGAACTAGAACAGACTAGAACAGAACTAGAACAGAAACTAGAACAGAACTAGAACAGAACTAGAACAGAACTAGAACAGAACTCGAACAGAACTAGAACAGAACTAGAACAGAACTAGAACAGAACTAGAACAGAACTGGAACATAACTAGAATAGAACTAGAACAGAACTAGAACAGAACTAGAACAGAAATAGAACCAGAACTAGAACAGAACTGGAACATAACTAGAATAGAACTAGAACAGAACTAGAACCAGAACTAGAACAGAACTAGAACAGAACTAGAACAGAACTAGAACAGAACTAAAACAGAACTAAAACAGAACTAGAACAGAACTAGAACAGAACTAGAACAGAACTAGAACAGAACTAGAACAGAACTAGAACAGAACTAGAACAGAACTAGAACAGAACTAGAACTAGAACAGAACTAGAAAGAACTAGAACAGAACTAGAACAGAACTAGAACAGAACTAGAACAGAACTAGAACAGAACTAGAACAGAACTAGACAGAACTAGAACAGAACTAGAACAGAACTAGAACAGAACTAGAACAGAACTAGAACAGAACTAGAACAGAACTAGAACATAACTGGAACAGAAATAGAACTGGAACGGTTTCCTTCCCAGCTTCTTTTTAGTCAGTTCAATCAGTCAAATCTTTAGACTAAAGTTTCATAACGGCACAACGCTATAAAGAAAAATCAAGAAATTTTACATTATACTAACAGCAATAACAAGAGTAGGTCTTATTATTAATGTGAACACAGAAATATACTCTTTTTTTTCATACAACAATGCCCAGAGATTCTTTTAAACCATATTAAGACAGCAACAACAACATAATTTTCTTACTAGAGTACTGCTATCAGCAGTTTCAGACAACTGCTGCTCATAACTATGCCACACCATAAACGAACTACATATATGTATATGACTATTACTATTTTTTGTAGAGAGTTCATCTTCATTGTCAGCCGCAACTTACAATTGTTTTAAGTTGGGAAGTAAAAGAATAAAGATTTTTAAGCAGGGATGGGCAGAGGGAGAATGTGAAGCACTCTTACTAAGATATTTATGCTAAAATTAGATTGAGTGGGATTTGTTGAAGTAAGGAAGAAGAGAGTATGTTTTGAGTTGTACTAGTATATCTCTCTCCTTGCCGTGCACTGTTTTAAGTTAAGCAGTTAGTAGTTATGTGTTTAGTATTAAGTTAGCTAAAGATTTAAAGAGAGTGGGGGTGTTTTAAATGATATCTTTTCATTTGATTTGAAATGAATTTGAATTTGCATGTTTGTTTGTGTTTTCTGTTTGTTTCTATTGCCTTCATCTAAGATATCATTTCCTCTACGAATGGGTATGTAAACCCCATACGAAATTGATATTCTGTTGGCAAACATTTATGGTTTTATTTGGATTTTTTTTTGCAGTTTTTCTATAACATGCTACTGGTTTAGAATTTGCATTGCTTCTTTAACATCAGCTCTTTTATTTAATCAAAAAAGTAGAGGAAAAATATCTTATAGAAAGTAGCCGACTTTTGGCTGTAATATGCATTTGAACTGCTAATGTAAATTGAGTTTAGTATGGAATGTTTAAAGCATATAAATTTATGGTTGCAAAAGTTGACATTCTTTGAAACTAAAGACATGATTAAGGAATTTACTTAATAATAGCAAACCAAAAGGGGGAAAAATGCTAAAGTATCCAAAAATTTGGAATAAATTTGAACATTTGTTTTAAACATTTTAAACTTTAACTTTAAAACTATTTTAAACTTGCTTTAAAACACTTTTTTTTCCAAAAATTAGGTGAAATTTTCCTCACGTTTATGGGTTATTTATAACATGATGATATTAACTATTTTTTTAAAAAATCAAATAAATTATTTTAAACTAACTTAAATAAAATAAAGGTTAATAACATAATTTCAAGTTCAAATATTGGAAAAAACCTAAAAAACATTGTTTAAACTATAAATCTTCTAGAAAATCATTAAAAACAATCTGGTTTAAAACTCAACCTCATCCCACATTTTCCTTAAAACGCCTAAAGCTTTGAAAACTAGCTGAAACAAAGTATTTTTCTTATTAGATTTAAAGTGAAAAGATTACACTTAGTAAATGTTTAAAAACACATTTTTCTAAAATTAGTTTAACATATAGCAACATACCATAAGCTACAGCGAAAAAAATCAACTAAAAAGAAATAAAGCAATATTGTCATAAAATTGTGTTAAAGTAACAAACCAACAAAGTCATGAATTAGTTTTATTTAATTTTTTTTTCTTTATTCAACCTCCTTAAACTCGTGACCACATGAATTTAAAATTCGTAACAAAACAAAAAATTAATTCAACTCCCTCTTTTAAAAAAAAAAAAACGAAAATTAAATGAAACAAAGTCAATAAATATTTTTAAAAAACAAATAGGCAGTAGTATTAAACAACAAAAGGAGCTACAGAACTAGAACAGAACTAGAACAGAACTAGAACAGAACTAGAACAGAACTAGAACAGAACTAGAACAGAACAGAACTAGAACAGAACTAGAACAGAACTAGAACAGAACAGAACTAGAACAGAACTAGAACAGAACTAAAACAGAACTAGAACAGAAACTGAACAGAACTAGAACAGAACTAGAACAGAACTAGAACAGAACTAGAAACAGAACTAGAACAGAACTAGAACAGAACTAGAACAGAACTAGAACAGAACTAGAACAGAACTAGAACAGAACTAGAACAGAACTAGAACTAGAACAGAACTAGAACAGTAGAACAGAAATAGAACAGACTAAAACAGAACTAGAACAGAACTAGAACAGCACTAGAACAGAACTAGAACAGAACTAGAACAGAACTAGAACAGAACTAGAACAGAACTAGAACAGAACTAGAACTAGAACAGAACTAGCACTAGACAGAACTAGAACAGAACTAGAACAGAACTAGAACAGAACTAACAGAACTAGAACAGAACTAGAACAGAACTAGAACAGAACTAGAACAGAACTAGAACAGAACTAGAACTAGAACAGAACTAGAACAGAACTAGAACAGAACTAGAACAGAAACTAGAGCAGAAACTAGAACAGAACTAGAACAGAACTAGAACAGAACTAGAACAGAACTAGAACAGAACTAGAACAGAACTACAACAGAACTACAACAGAACTACAACAGAACTACAACAGAACTACAACATAACTACAACAGAACTACAACATAACTACAACATAACTACAACAGAACTACAACATAACTACAACAGAACTAGAACAGAACTACAACACAACTAGAACAGAACTAGAACAGAACAGAACAGAACAGAACTAGAACAGAACTAGAACAGAACTAGAACAGAACTAGAACAGAACTAGAACAGATCTAGAACAGAACTAGAACAGAACTACAACAGAACTACAACAGAACTACAACCGAACTACAACAGAACTAGAACAGAACTAGAACAGAACTAGAACAGAACTAGAACAGAACTAGAACAGAACTAGAACTAGAACAGAACTAGAACAGAACTAGAACAGAACTAGAACAGAACTAGAACAGAACTAGAACAGAACTAGAACAGAACTAGAACAGAACTAGAACAGAACTAGAACAGAACTAGAACAGAACTAGAACAGAACTAGAATAGAACTAGAACAGAACTAGAACAGAACTAGAACAGAACTAGAACAGAACTAGAACAGAACTAGAACAGAACTAGAACAGAACTAGAATAGAACTAGAACAGAACTACAACAGAACTACAACAGAACTACAACAGAACTACAACAGAACTACAACAGAACTACAACAGAACTACAACAGAACTACAACAGAACTACAACATAACTACAACAGAACTACAACAGAACTAGAACAGAACTACAACACAACTAGAACAGAACTAGAACAGAACTAGAACAGAACAGAACAGAACTAGAACAGAACTAGAACAGATCTAGAACAGAACTAGAACAGAACTACAACAGAACTACAACAGAACTACAACAGAACTACAACAGAACTACAACAGAACTAGAACAGAACTACAACACAACTAGAACAGAACTAGAACAGAACTAGAACAGAACTAGAACAGAACTAGAACAAAAGTAGAACAGAACTAGAACAGAACTAGAACAGAACTTGAACAGAACTAGAACAGAACAAGAACAGAACAAGAACAGAACAAGAACAGAACAAGAACAGAACAAGAACAGAACAAGAACTAGAACAGAACTAACAGAACTAGAACTAGAACAGAACTAGAACAGAACTAGAACAACAGAACAACTAGAACAGAACTAGAACAGAACTAGAACAGAACTAGAACAGAACTAGAAACTAGAACCAGAACTAGAACAGAACTAGAACAGAACTAGAACAGAACTAGAACAGAACTAGAACAGAACTAGAACAGAAATAGAACAGAACTAGAACAGAACTAGAACAGAACTAGAACAGAACTAGAACAGAACTAGAACAGAACTAGAACAGAACTAGAACAGAACTAGAACAGAACTAGAACAGAACTAGAACAGAACTAGAACAGAACTAGAACAGAACTAGAACAGAACTAGAACAGAACTAGAACAGAACTAGAACAGAACTAGAACAGAACTAGAACAGCAATAGAACAGAACTAGAACAGAACTAGAACAGAACTAGAAACAGAACTAGAACAGAACTAGAACAGAACTAGAAACAGAACTAGAACAGAAACAGAACTAGAACAGAACTAGAACAGAACTAGAACAGAACTAGAACAGAACTAGAACAGAACTAGAACAGAACTAGAACTGAACTAGAACAGAACTAGAACAGAACTAGAACAGAACTAGAACAGAACTAGAACAGAACTAGAACAGAACTAGAACAGAACTAGAACAGAACTAGAACAGATCTAGAACAGAACTAGAACAGAACTAGAAGAGAACTAGAACAGAACTAGAACAGAACTAGAACAGAACTAGAACAGAACTAGAACAGAACTAGAACAGAACTAGAACAGAACTAGAACAGAACTAGAACAGAACTAGAACAGAACAAGAACAGAACTAGAACAGAACTAGAACAGAACTAGAACAGAACTGGAACAGAATTAGAAGAGAGCTAGAACAGAACCAAAATAGAACTTTCTTATATTCTTAAGAAAACTTTCATACATTTTTACTAATTAACTTTTTTAAAATATCTCCATTGCTTCCTTTTTAATTTAAAAACCATAATGACCAGCCATCAATTTGTAAATTTATGGCTATAAAACAAAAATTAACAAAAATCCAATTGTCGTTAACAAAAAAAAATAAAAAAAACCAAGCCACTAGATTTATAAGTCTTGTTTCGGTAGTGTTTCATTTATTATATGTATTAACAACAATCTCAACAACAACAACTCCTAACTACCGGTAAATTAAGGTTCACAATATTTTGTTTTTCTTTTTTTATTATTTCTAAATTTTGTTTGTACGCCAAACCGAAACATGATGATAAACACGCTACTACAAATTGCACACGAATTTAGCCAAGTTTTACATTTAGTTGTGGGTTCATTAGTTCGTTCAGTAGCTGGTAAAATGACTAAGTTGACTACTGATTTTGTAGTGTTTTTTTTCTTCTTCGTCTTGGGCGCAACAAACATATATTTTTGGTTCAATAAGTTGTAAATGAAGTTCAATACTTCGACAGCAACAACAACAGTAGCAATATTAACTGGAAACAAAAGTAATTTAAAACTGTTGAACTTTTGTGGGTACTTCTTTTTGGATGCTTAGGTACTTTACTATAAAAGTACAAAAATAAAACTTGTTTATGTCTATTTTCTAGTGTAGGCTATAACCTAGTCTTTAGTATAGTCTGTAGTCTCGTCTTTAGTCTGGTCTTTAGTCTGGTCTTTAGCCTAGTCTTTAGTCTGGTCTTTAGTCTGGTCTTTAGTCTGGTCTTTAGTCTGGTCTTTAGTCTGGTCTTTAGTCTGGTCTTTAGTCTGGTCTTTAGTCGGGTCTTTAGTCGGGTCTTTAGTCGGGTCTTTAGTCGGGTCTTTAGTCGGGTCTTTAGTTGGGTCTTTAGTCGGGTCTTTAGTCGGGTCTTAGTCGGGTCTGTAGTCGGGTCTTTAGTCTAGTTTATAGTCTAGTCTATAGTCCAGTCTATAGTCTAGTCTATAGTCTAGTCTATAGTCTAGTCTATAGTCTAGTCTATAGTCTAGTCTATAGTCTAGTCTATCTAGTCTAGTCTATAGTCTAGTCTATAGTCTAGTCTATAGTCTAGTCTATAGTCTAGTCTAATAGTCTAGTCTATAGTCTAGTCTATAGTCTAGTCTATAGTCTAGTCTATAGTCTAGTCTATAGTCTAGTCTATAGTCTAGTCTATAGTCTAGTCTATAGTCTAGTCTATAGTCTAGTCTATAGTCTAGTCTATAGTCTAGTCTATAGTCTAGTCTATAGTCTAGTCTATAGTCTAGTCTATAGTCTAGTCTATAGTCTAGTCTATAGTCTAGTCTATAGTCTAGTCTATAGTCTAGTCTATAGTCTAGTCTATAGTCTAGTCTATAGTCTAGTCTATAGTCTAGTCTATAGTCTAGTCTATAGTCTAGTCTATAGTCTAGTCTATAGTCTAGTCTATAGTCTAGTCTATAGTCTAGTCTATAGTCTAGTCTATAGTCTAGTCTATAGTCTAGTCTATAGTCTAGTCTATAGTCTAGTCTATAGTCTAGTCTAGTCTAGTCTATAGTCTAGTCTATAGTCTAGTCTATAGTCTAGTCTAGTCTATAGTCTAGTCTATAGTCTAGTCTATAGTCTAGTCTATAGTCTAGTCTATAGTCTAGTCTATAGTCTAGTCTATAGTCTAGTCTATAGTCTAGTCTATAGTCTAGTCTATAGTTTAGTCTATAGTCTAGTCTATAGTCTAGTCTATAGTTCTAGTCTATAGTCTAGTCTATAGTCTAGTCTATAGTCTAGTCTATAGTCTAGTCTATAGTCTAGTCTATAGTCTAGTCTATAGTCTAGTCTATAGTCTAGTCTATAGTCTAGTCTATAGTCTAGTCTATAGTCTAGTCTATAGTCTAGTCTATAGTCTATAGTCTAGTCTATAGTTAGTCTATAGTCTAGTCTATAGTCTAGTCTATAGTCTAGTCTATAGTCTAGTCTATAGTCTAGTCTAGTCTATAGTCTAGTCTATAGTCTAGTCTAGTCTATAGTCTAGTCTATAGTCTAGTCTATAGTCTAGTCTAGTCTAGTCTAGTAGTCTAGTCTATAGTCTAGTCTATAGTCTAGTCTATAGTCTAGTCTATAGTCTAGTCTATAGTCTAGTCTATAGTCTAGTCTATAGTCTAGTCTATAGTCTAGTCTATAGTCTAGTCTATAGTCTAGTCTATAGTCTAGTCTATAGTCTAGTCTATAGTCTAGTCTATAGTCTAGTCTATAGTCTAGTCTATAGTCTAGTCTATAGTCTAGTCTATAGTTAGTCTATGTCTAGTCTATGTCTAGTCTATAGTCTAGTCTATAGTCTAGTCTATAGTCTAGTATAGTCTAGTCTATAGTCTAGTCTATAGTCTAGTCTATAGTCTAGTCTATAGTCTAGTCTATAGTCTAGTCTATAGTCTAGTCTATAGTCTAGTCTATAGTCTAGTCTATAGTCTAGTCTATAGTCTAGTCTATAGTCTAGTCTATAGTCTAGTCTATAGTCTAGTCTATAGTCTAGTCTATAGTCTAGTCTATAGTCTAGTCTATAGTCTAGTCATAGTAGTCTAGTCTATAGTCTAGTCTATCAGTCTATAGTCTAGTCTATAGTCTAGTATAGTCTATAGTCTAGTCTATAGTCTAGTCTATAGTCTAGTCTAGTCTAGTCTATAGTCTAGTCTATAGTCTAGTCTATAGTCTAGTCTATAGTCTAGTCTATAGTCTAGTCTATAGTATAATCTATAGTCTTGTCTATAGTCTAGTGTATAGGCTAGTCTATAGCTAGTCTTTAGTCTTGTCTATAGTCTAGTCTGTAGGCCAGTCGATTCTATTCTATTCTTTAGTCTAGTCTATAGTCTGTTCTATAGTTTGGTCTATAGTCAAGTCTACAGTCAAGTTTTTAGTCTGGTCTTTAGTCTAGTCTTTAGTCTAGTCCATAGTCTAGTTTATATTATAGTTGTAGTTTAAAGTACTTTTGTTTTTGTACTTTCTGAAAGTTTCTGTTTTACTTTTTGCTTATTTAACGCCAATCGAACTCTTTAGCTTAATAATTCATCTTAAAACCCTAGTTTTAAGCAAATTATTCTCTTATGGCTAAAATGTAGAAAAAAGATATGCTGTAAAGTGGAAAATTAGCAGTTACATGCTATTAGAAAAAAAAATCAACTAAAATGAAAAGGATTCCAGGGAAAAGTTAACCTCAATTGTTGAAGTTTTTTGTGTGGGGCTTTATGAAAAATAAAACAGTTAATTAGAAAAACTATAGGAAAAGAAATTAGGTTGGCGGGAAATCAACGCAAATGTCTATAGGTTTTATGTAAAGGGAAAAGAAAATTTGTTAAATTATGTGCAAAGTTGTAGATATAAAAACCTTAAAAGGTAGTAGACAGATGACCTTTATTGAGAAGGAGAAAAAGAGGTTCCCACAAAGAGGTTTTAATTGAGGTAGAACAAACACAAATTTCAAAGAATGTGACAATATGTAGCAAAAATGTAGAAAAAAAAATTGCTAAAAAACTACCTTGCCTTGATCATGTATGTGTCTTAAGTCTTTCGTTTTCATGGAATTATTTTTGTTGAAATACAACTTTTAACACTTTTTTCCCTTAAACAAGTTCTAGTTTTTATTTAAAGCCTTAAAGTTAAGACAAAAACTGATCTTATCTTAAAGTTCTTACCTACATACATACATACATTTCGAAATAAAAGGGCGGCTAGATCTTATTACATTTGTAACAACTTTTTCCATTTCACAATCTTTTACAACATAAATAAGAAAAGAGTGTGAAAAAAGAAGTTTTCTTAAACAAACGCACTTGATATGAATGCAAAATTAATGTCACGCATATCATTAAGATTAAGATGAGGCTAAAACGAATACAGCAACAGAAATAGAAGATACATTTCCTTACATACATACACATGTATGTGGTGAATGTAAAAAGATACCCAAACACTGGGATTGAAAGACTTCACTACAGTTGGAGAAAATGTTTGATAAAACAAACACAAATTTCCTCTAACACTCTTCAGTTAATATAAAATTTCATAAAATCTTTTCCAACAACATTTCTCTCTGTGTTTTTTCTTAAAGAAAAGTTAAAAAAAATATTTAGCTATTTCCTTTACAAATACTAAAAACAAACTTTGTATAACTATTGCTGTTTGAGCAGCTACTACTGCTGCTATTGTCAGCATTAGATCTTCTTAGCTGTGGTTTATTTATAACAACTACAACTATAAAGACAATTGCTGCTACATACTTAGTTGTAGCATCTGCTTGTTATTGTTGTTGTTGATTATTTAATGCAATTGTGAACCTTTACAACATTTGACTTTAATATCAGCTGCTGCTACTTTTTCTTTGCCAAACTGCTGCTGCTGTTTATTTAAGTTTTTTTCAATTTTTTATTCATGTTTAGTTGGCATTTCTGTTGTTGTTGTTACTTTTTTATGTATGATTAAAGTAGGTCAGTGGGAAAAATAATATTATGAAGCATTAAGAAAAGCAACATGGCAAGACAGACGGACAGACAGACAGATGGATGAATATTTAGACGTACGGAGAGACAGTTGTACGGTAAAAAAAGTGCACTTAGAAACGGCAAATAAACAAAACCACAATATTCAATGACAAAGTCAAAAGAAATTTTTGAAAAAAAAATATAAGGGACCAACTAAGACTACACTAGGTTGGATTCCACGCAGGGATATAGACTAAACTAAAGACTATACTATGGCCTAGACTATAAACTACAATATCAACTACTAATATGGATTACACTATAGAATATAAACTAGACTATAGACTAGACTATAGACCAGACTAAAGACTAGACTATAGACTAGACTATATACTATACTAAAGACAAAACTAAATACTAGACTATAGAAAGACTAAAGGCTAGACTATAGACTAGACTATGGCTAGACTATAGACTAGACTATAGACTAGACTATAGACTAGACTATAGACTAGACTATAGACTAGACTATAGACTAGACTATAGACAAGACTATAGACTAGACTATAGACTAGACTATAGACTAGACTATAGACTAGACTATAGACTAGACTAGACTAGACTATAGACTAGACTATAGACTAGACTATAGACTAGACTCTAGACTAGAATATAGACTAGACTATAGACTAGAATATAGACTAGACTATAGACTAGACTATAGACTAGACTATAGACTAGACTATAGACTAGACTATAGACTAGACTACAGACTAGACTATAGACTAGATTATAGACTAGACTATAGACTAGACTATAGACTAGAATATAGACTAGACTATAGACTAGACTATAGACTAGACTATAGACTAGACTATAGACTAGACTATAGACTAGACTATAGACTAGACTATAGACTAGACTATAGACTAGACTATAGACTAGACTATAGACTAGACTATAGACTAGACTATAGACTAGACTATAGACTAGACTATAGACTAGACTATAGACTAGACTATAGACTAGACTATACACTAGACTGTAGACTAGACTATAGACCAGAGTAGACTATAGACGACTATAGACTAGACTAGACTATAGACTAGACTATAGACTAGACTATAGACTAGACTATAGACTAGACTATAGACTAGACTATAGACTAGACTATAGACTAGACTATAGACTAGACTATAGACTAGAATAGACTAGACTATAGACTAGACTATAGACTAGACTATAGACTAGAACTATAGACTAGACTATAGACTAGACTATAGACTAGACTATAGACTAGACTATAGACTAGACTATAGACTTAGACTATAGACTAGACTATAGACTAGACTATAGACTAGACTATAGACTAGACTATAGACTAGACTATAGACTAGACTATAGACTAGACTATAGACTAGACTATAGACTAGACTAATAGACAGACTATAGACTAGACTAATAGACTAGACTATAGACTAGACTATAGACTAGACTATAGACTAGACCTATAGACTAAACTATAGACTAGACCTATAGACTAGACTATAGACTAGACTATAGACTAGACTATAGACTAGACTATAGACTAGATTATAGACTAGACTATAGACTAGACTATAGACTAGACTATAGACTAGACTATAGACTAGACTATAGACTAGACTAGACTATAGACTAGACTATAGACTAGACTATAGACTAGACTAGACTATAGACTAGACTAGACTATAGACTAGACTATAGACTAGACTGTAGACTAGACTATAGACTAGACTATAGACTAGACTATAGACTAGACTATAGACTAGACTATAGACTAGACTATAGACTAGACTATAGACTAGACTATAGACTAGACTATAGACTAGACTATAGACTAGGCTATAGACTAGGCTATAGACTAGGCTATAGAGTAGACTATAGACTAGACTATAGACTAGACTATAGACTAGACTATAGACTAGACTATAGACTAGACTATAGACTAGACTATAGACTAGACTATAGACTAGACTATAGACTAGACTATAGACTAGACTATAGACTAGACTATAGACTAGACTATAGACTAGACTATAGACTAGACTATAGACTAGACTATAGACTAGACTATAGACTAGACTATAGACTAGACTATAGACTAGACTATAGACCTAGACTATAGACTAGACTATAGACTAGACTATAGACTAGACTATAGACTAGACTATAGACTAGACTATAGACTAGACTATAGACTAGACTATAGACTAGACTATAGACTAGACTATAGACTAGACTATAGACTAGACTATAGACTAGACTATAGACTAGACTATAGACTAGACTATAGACTAGACTATAGACTAGACTATAGACTAGACTATAGACTAGACTATAGACTAGACTATAGACTAGACTATAGACTAGACTATAGACTAGACTATAGACTAGACTATAGACTAGACTATAGACTAGACTATAGACTAGACTATAGACTAGACTATAGACTAGACTATAGACTAGACTATAGACTAGACTATAGACTAGACTATAGACTAGACTATAGACTAGACTATAGACTAGACTATAGACTAGACTATAGACTAGACTATAGACTAGACTATAGACTAGACTATAGACTAGACTATAGACTAGACTATAGACTAGACTATAGACTAGACTATAGACTAGACTATAGACTAGACTATAGACTAGACTATAGACTAGACTATAGACTAGACTATAGACTAGACTATAGACTAGACTATAGACTAGACTATAGACTAGACTATAGACTAGACTATAGACTAGACTATAGACTAGACTATAGACTAGACTATAGACTAGACTATAGACTAGACTATAGACTAGACTATAGACTAGACTATAGACTAGACTATAGACTAGACTATAGACTTGACTATAGACGAGACTATAGACTAGACTATAGACTAGACTATAGACGAGACTATAGTCAATAATATAGACTATAACTCCAAACTATACACTAGACTAAAGACTACTCTATAGCCAAGACTATAGACTAGACTAAAGACTAGGCTATAGTCAAGTCTATAGAGTAGACTTCAAAAAAGTCTATAGTCAAGTCTATAGACTAGACTTTAGTCAAAACTGTAGGCAAGGCTGCAGTCAAGACTATAGTCAAGACTGTAGTCAAAACTATTGTCATGAATGTAGTCAAGACTATAGACAAGACTGTAGACAAGACTATAGTCTTAAGGTACATTAGACTATAGATTTGACTGGCCTATATACTTCACTATGTACTAGACCACAATACATAGTCATGTGCTACTGTCTAATGCAAATTTGCTTTTTGGAAGATTGGTTCCATTTATTTCTATTTGTTCAGTTGGTTCCGTTTTCTTTCACATAAACATTTTTAACATTACAAGAATCATCATTTTAAACATTAGCAACCACTGAACTTTTTCCCTGCACATTTTCCAGTTACTTACAGATCTTTTCCTTGTTTCTAACTTGTGCAGATTCGTTAACTCGGCTGACAAAATAAAAAGTACTGCTATTTTTTTTCATATTGTAGCCATGAATATCCATGTATGTTTAAGAGCAAATTTTCTTTCACACATCTTTCTCTGTCTGTCTGTCCGTACGCCTTACTGTCTAAAAAAAGATGAGGAACAATTTTATGTGATTTTTATATGCAGAACATGAAGACGAGACTTATTGCAGCAGGCCTCGCAACTATTGTCAGTATTTATATCAGATCTGAGTTTATCTGCCACAAAATACAAGAAAAAATATATCTACTGCTTTGTTATAGTTATTGTTGCGGTTAAAGAAAAACCTCTTCCAACATTCTTTTACTTTATGACTAGAAAATCATAAAATCTGAAGAAAAAAGAAAACTTTAAATGTGACACAACTAAAATTGTTCTTTAACTCCCACGTTTGAGTTTCAATATTCTTTAACTTTTTTGTCTTTAGTCAAAGCGTATGTAGTAGTCCGTATTTTAGCATATCAGAGAAATTGTTAGTTTTCGTTTAAAGTAAAAAAAAGAGCAAAAACTAAAACAAATCATTTAAATCTTTATTTTTTATTAGATAAACATGGTAATAACTTAAATTGTCGCATGCCTTAACGCTTGTTACGCTCCGTTTGAGTTTATGATTTTTATTGTTGGTTGTGTCAAAAAAAAAAAACTTTAACTGAAATATACAGAAAATCTAACTGCTTTGAAAGTACTCGACTAACTGCTTAACAAAGAAATTAAATAAAACAAACTAAACTACTTAAACAGTTACATTTATTTTTCTATTCTAAAGTGTTTTGAAATATGAACAGAAAAGTTCTCTCTAGATTATCTACGTAATTTGTAAATATTTAAAAGACATGAACTGTAGTTTTAGTTAAACGGTTTATTAAAAATAATTTTTTGATATGAAGTTAGAATTACATAATAAATTTTAAAATTTATAAAAGACTCATACTATTGTCGAAATATAGATTGTGATCTGAACTATAGTCTACTTTACAGTATATGTAGACATAGGTCTAGTCTATGGACTGGACTATAGTATTCGACTGACTGGACTATAGTTAAGTATAGTATGGAATATGGGTTGTCTATAGTCTGGACCTATCTATAGTCTGGACTACAGACAGCCTATATTCCGGACTATAGACAGCCTATAAGCTGTCTATAGCCTGGACTATAGGCTGTCTATAGTCTGGATTATAGGCTGTCTATAGTCTGGACTATAGGCTGTCTATAGTCTGGACTATAGGCTGTCTATAGTCTGGACTATAGGCTGTCTATAGTCTGGACTATAGGCTGTCTATAGTCTGGACTATAGGCTGTCTATAGTCTGGACTATAGGCTGTCTATAGTCTGGACTATAGGCTGTCTATAGTCTGGACTATAGGCTGTCTATAGTCTGGACTATAGGCTGTCTATAGTCTGGACTATAGGCTGTCTATAGTCTGGACTATAGGCTATCTATAGTCTGGACTATAGGCTGTCTACAGTCTGGACTATAGGCTATCTATAGTCTGCACTATAGGCTGTCTATAGTCTGGACTATAGGCTGTCTACAGTCTGGACTATAGGCTATCTATAGTCTGCACTATAGGCTGTCTATAGTCTGGACTATAGGCTGTCTATAGTCTGGACTATAGGCTGTCTATAGTCTGGACTATAGGCTGTCTATAGTCTGGACTGTCTATAGTCTGGACTATAGGCTGTCTATAGTCTGGACTATAGGCTATCTATAGTCTGGACTATAGGCTGTCAATAGTCTGGAATATAGGCTGTCTGTAGTCTAGACTATAAACTAGTCTAGTCTATAGTCTAGTCTATAGTCTAGTCTATAGTCTAGTCTATAGTCTAGTCTATAGTCTAGTCTATAGTCTAGTCTATAGTCTAGTCTATAGTCTAGTCTATAGTCTAGTCTATAGTCTAGTCTATAGTCTAGTCTATAGTCTAGTCTATAGTCTAGTCTATAGTCTAGTCTATAGTCTAGTCTATAGTCTAGTCTATAGTCTAGTCTATAGTCTAGTCTATAGTCTAGTCTATAGTCTAGTCTATAGTCTAGTCTATAGTCTAGTCTATAGTCTAGTCTATAGTCTAGTCTATAGTCTAGTCTAGTAGTCTACTCTAGTCTAGTCTAGTCTAGTCTAGTCTAGTCTAGTCTATAGTCTAGTCTATAGTCTAGTCTATAGTCTAGTCTATAGTCTAGTCTATAGTCTAGTCTATAGTCTAGTCTATAGTCTAGTCTAGTCTAGTCTAGTCTAGTCTAGTCTAGTCTAGTAGTCTAGTCTATAGTCTAGTCTATAGTCTAGTCTATAGTCTAGTCTATAGTCTAGTCTATAGTCTAGTCTATAGTCTAGTCTATAGTCTAGTCTATAGTCTAGTCTATAGTCTAGTCTATAGTCTAGTCTATAGTCTAGTCTATAGTCTAGTCTATAGTCTAGTCTATAGTCTAGTCTATAGTCTAGTCTATAGTCTAGTCTATAGTCTATAGTCTAGTCTATAGTCTAGTCTATAGTCTAGTCTATAGTCTAGTCTATAGTCTAGTCTATAGTCTAGTCTATAGTTCTAGTCTATATGTCTAGTCTATAGTCTAGTCTATAGTCTAGTCTATAGTCTAGTCTATAGTCTAGTCTATAGTCTAGTCTATAGTCTAGTCTATAGTCTAGTCTATAGTAGTCTAGTCTAGTATAGTCTAGTCTATAGTCTAGTCTATAGTCTAGTCTATAGTCTAGTCTATAGTCTAGTCTATAGTCTAGTCTATAGTCTAGTCTATAGTCTAGTCTATAGTCTAGTCTATAGTCTAGTCTATAGTCTAGTCTATAGTCTAGTCTATAGTCTAGTCTATAGTCTAGTCTATAGTCTAGTCTATAGTCTAGTCTATCTAGTCTATAGTCTAGTCTATAGTCTAGTCTATAGTCTAGTCTATAGTCTAGTCTATAGTCTAGTCTATAATCTAGTCTATAGTCTAGTCTATAGTCTAGTCTATAGTCTAGTCTATAGTCTAGTCTATAATCTAGTCTATAGTCTAGTCTATAGTCTAGTCTATAGTCTAGTCTATAGTCTAGTCTATAGTCTAGTCTATAGTCTAGTCTATAGTCTAGTCTATAGTCTAGTCTATAGTCTAGTCTATAGTCTAGTCTATAGTCTAGTCTATAGTCTAGTCTATAGTCTAGTCTATAGTCTAGTCTATAGTCTAGTCTGTAGTCTAGTCTAGTCTATAGTCTAGTCTATAGTCTAGTCTATAGTCTAGTCTATAGTCTAGTCTATAGTCTAGTCTATAGTCTAGTCTATAGTCTAGTCTATAGTCTAGTCTATAGTCTAGTCTATAGTCTAGTCTATAGTCTAGTCTATAGTCTAGTCTATAGTCTAGTTTATAGTCTAGTCTATAGTCTAGTCTATAGTCTAGTCTATAGTCTAGTCTATAGTCTAGTCTATAGTCTAGTCTATAGTCTAGTCTATAGTCTAGTCTATATTCTAGTCTATAGTCTAGTCTATAGTCTAGTCTATAGTCAAGTCTATAGTCAAGTCTATAGTCTAGTCTATAGTCTAGTCTATAGTCTGGTCTATAGTCTAGTCTATAGTCTGGTCTATATTTTAGCATATAATCTAGTCTATAGTCTAGTCTATAGTCTAATTCACAGTCTAGTCTACTATTTACTCTATAGTTGGGACTAAACTATGCAGTCTTGTCCATGTATGGCTGTTTAATATAAATATATCTTAGAATTGTTACATGTATCTGCAGCTATATAAATTTCTGTCACAATAACTTAATTTACTAAACATATTTAACAGCAACTCCTACACTTAAGAGAGTTCCATTTCAAATTATTATAGATCTGATATAAAAGTTATTAATGCCATCTTGAATCTATAATTTCTCCATTTATAAAAGAATTCTTATGGCAGCACAAAACAATAAAACTAGCAAACCTGTAAAAGTTGTTGGCTGATAAGAATCATCATCATCATCGTCATCATCCGCATAACACAATGCCACAAACAACAGGTTGTTTTGCTGCTACAAGTTTCTGTTAGTAATTTCTTCCCTCTTACTTTCCCGGTTTTTTAACTATGTTGTAGTTTTACTTGCATATACAACAATAGCATACGACTCTTCTTCCTGGCAATTAACCAACATGTTGCTTTAGATGTTAGCTAAATGAAGAAATTTTCTACTGAAAATTATCGGATGCTTTAAAGTGCATCTCGAAATTGCAACTTGACAAACTTCAATGTCACGTTAGTGGAAGTGTATGGTACATTTTTTGTTGCAAATATTCTTTTTTTTTTTGTGTAAGTTAAAGTTTAGAGATAAAATTAAAGTCAAAACATCAGCTAACTGTTAAAGGAAGAGAGTACAACAAGGTTTAACAACTTACGGTTTCTTGGCAGAAAAAGAATCTTAAGATGAAATTACTTTAGAAGAAAAGACAAAAAGAGAATTCTAAAACCATAGAAGTATTTCATTTTGAAAATTATAAAGAGGTTATCAAGTCTATGTATTGTTCTTAAATCTCGATAAATCATAGTATTAAAAATTTGAATTTTAATCAATGAACAACAAGACTCAATCTTAGCATCATTATTTTAAAATCGCAATCTATTTTTTTGTAGCTTCTTCTAGGTAAAAGTAATAATATTTCTAATGTATGTTTTATATCTGTCTTATAATAATGTATTGAGTCATCTGTAGTAGAGATAATTTAATATTTGCTGTCACTGCAATATAGATTTAAAATGCAAGGTAATAAGGGCGTTCCAAAAAAAGCGATTGTAATCAAGTCAAAATTTTGTCTTTAATCTAGTTTATAAACTAGTTTATAATCTAGTCTACAGTCTATTCTATAGTCTAGTCCAAAGTATAATCTATAGTATAGTCTCTGATCTAGTCTATAGTCTGGTCAATAGTCTAGACTGTAGTATAATCTATACTCCAGTTTATAGTCTAATCTATAATCTACTTTATAGTTAATTTTTTACTCTATAGACTGGTCTATAATCTATTATATAGTTTATCTATATAATAGTCTAGTCTATAGTCTAGTCTATAGTCTAGCCTATAGTCTAGTCTATAGTCTAGTCTATAGTCTAGTCTATAGTCTAGTCTATAGTCTAGTCTATAGTCTAGTCTATAGTCTAGTCTATAGTCTAGTCTATAGTCTAGTCTATAGTCTAGTCTATAGTCTAGTCTATAGTCTAGTCTATAGTCTAGTCTATAGTCTAGTCTATAGTCTAGTCTATAGTCTAGTCTATAGTCTAGTCTATAGTCTATTCTATAGTCTAGTCTATAGTCTAGTCTATAGTCTAGTCTATAGTCTAGTCTATAGTCTAGTCTATAGTCTAGTCTATAGTCTAGTCTATAGTCTAGTCTATAGTCTAGTCTATAGTCTAGTCTATAGTCTAGTCTATAGTCTAGTCTATAGTCTAGTCTATAGTCTAGTCTATAGTCTAGTCTATAGTCTAGTCTATAGTCTAGTCTATAGTCTAGTCTATAGTCTAGTCTATAGTCTAGTCTATAGTCTAGTCTATAGTCTAGTCTATAGTCTAGTCTATAGTCTAGTCTATAGTCTAGTCTATAGTCTAGTCTATAGTCTAGTCTATAGTCTAGTCTATAGTCTAGTCTATAGTCTAGTCTATAGTCTAGTCTATAGTCTAGTCTATAGTCTAGTCTATAGTCTAGTCTATAGTCTAGTCTATAGTCTAGTCTATAGTCTAGTCTATAGTCTAGTCTATAGTCTAGTCTATAGTCTAGTCTATAGTCTAGTCTATAGTCTAGTCTATAGTCTAGTCTATAGTCTAGTCTATAGTCTAGTCTATAGTCTAGTCTATAGTCTAGTCTATAGTCTAGTCTATAGTCTAGTCTATAGTCTAGTCTATAGTCTAGTCTATAGTCTAGTCTATAGTCTAGTCTATAGTCTAGTCTATAGTCTAGTCTATAGTCTAGTCTATAGTCTAGTCTATAGTCTAGTCTATAGTCTAGTCTATAGTCTAGTCTATAGTCTAGTCTATAGTCTAGTCTATAGTCTAGTCTATAGTCTAGTCTATAGTCTAGTCTATAGTCTAGTCTATAGTCTAGTCTATAGTCTATTCTATAGTCTAGTCTATAGTCTAGTCTATAGTCTAGTCTATAGTCTAGTCTATAGTCTAGTCTATAGTCTAGTCTATAGTCTATAGTCTAGTCTAGTCTAGTCTATAGTCTAGTCTATAGTCTAGTCTATAGTCTAGTCTATAGTCTAGTCTATAGTCTAGTCTATAGTCTAGTGTATAGTATAGTCTATAATCTAGTCTATAGTCTGATCAATATTGTAGTCCATAGTCTAGTCTATAGTTTGGCCCATTGTCTTGTCTAAATTCTAGTCTATAGTCCAGTCTATACTCTGGTATATAGCCCAGTCTATATTCCAGTTTATAGTCTTTAGTCTATTCTATAGTCCAGTCTATGGTCTTGTCTACGGTCCACAGTCTAAAGTCTAGTCTGTAGTAGAGCATATAGTCTAGTCTACAGTCTAGCTTATAGTATTTTTCACATTTATGTAGGATCGTGTCTATATTCTTGATTCGGTCCCTCTAAATCTCTTCTTTTCTCATGTCGTGTTTGTTTTCTTCTTTCATTTTCAAATTGTGGCAGTTGTCTGTAGTTCTTTAAAAGATTTCTTGTTGTGACACTTGTTGAAGTTGTAAGTTTTTTTTCCTGTAGAACGTCTGTCTGTCTGTCTGTCTGCAGGTTGCAAGTTAAATAAGAAAAGTTATTAGATTTGTTCCTTTAACTTGCTGTTTAAAGTTGTTGCTTTTGTTGTGGGTGTTTGTTTTCAATAATAACGTTTTCTTAATGTTATGTGGTTGTTGTTGCTGTTTTTTTTTTTGTAACTTTTTTCATTCTTTACTTGATTGTTAATGTCGTGTTATTTTAAAATTTTATTTGACGCTTTGAAGTGTGACAGTTTGTTGACGGCTTTTCTGTTAAAGTTCTTTTCTTCTACTCCATATGTTGTTGTGTTAGTTGTTTTGAAGTTGTTAAAGAAAATTAATTTTCTAGTGTTTAAATTTATGTTGTTGTGTTTTGCTTTTTTTGTAGTTTTTGCTAAACAGTTATGGGAAATTGTTTTAATTTATATGATTTTTTTTTATTATTATTCTGTTAGTCAAGTCATAAATTCGGAAATGTTAAGACAAATATTGTCACATTTTATTACTGTAGAAAATGTATGATTTTGTTTTGCCAATAAAAGTTGTTAAGAAAAAACAAAAGATTTAAGACACAAACTTTAATAAAAATTTGACTTCCGTAATATTTAAAAAAAACTTTGAATGCCAGTGCTCTTAAGCTTAAGCCAAATGACTTTAAGCTTAAATCTCTTATACCTGCTAATACAAACTTATTAAGACACTTCCTATTATAAACTATTTATAAACACAGTATAAGTTCTCTTTCAAAATATATAAAATTCTAGAGGTATTCCTGCCAAGCCAGCCCTTTTAATCCTTTAATGCTTTTAACTTAAACCTTTTCTATCTAGAATTCCTACAAAAATATACATGTTGCAACAGGCATGACGCCCGTTTGGCACCATTCACTTGGGCAGGCGTCAAAATAATGTGTTAATAACCTCAAGGGCTTTTTCCTTTAAATCAGGAATTTCTTCTCACACTGGAGACCAACTCTAACAAAATAAGACTTTATGCACTTTCAATATGCATAAATAATTTCTGAAAACAACAAAACGCATAGCAAAAGTTATAACTATATAGCTATTGCTATAGCTAGTACTTATAGTGTGTAAGCAATATTTATATACCTTCATATGTATTTCTTTTAAAAAGGGTATAAAAAGCCATAGACAATCAATTTTAAAACGCCTGTCCATCAACAAGTGTTTCTCTTAAATGTTTATTGTCTTGGAAATAGTTTCCAGTTTGGGTACCATGGCGTTCCCAGTTTAATGGGGAAGAAGTGTGCCTTTTTTTCTGCTGCGTTGTAAAATGATTTATGCGTCAGTAAACATGCAAACTCTAACATGGCCTTGAGCCATAATGAAACTATTTAAATAACTATAATTTACAACTAAGCAACTAAAAGTTTAAGAGCAAAAACAATCAAATAAGGAATCTTTAGTTAAATTTACAATGTTGTTTAAATGTAAATAGCTAATTAATAACTAGATTATAGACAAGACTATAGTCAAGACTATAGACTAGACTAAATACTAAACTATAGACCAAACTATAGACTAGACTATAGGCTAGACTATAGACTAGACTATAGACTAGAATATAGACTAGACTATAGACTAGACTATAGACTAATCTATAGATTAGACTATAGATTACACTAAAGATTAGACTATCGACCACACTATAAACAGACTTTGTTCCAGACTAAACACTATACTATGGACTAGCCAATAGACTAGACTATAGACTAGACCATAGACTAGCATATATACTAGACTATAGACTAGACTATGAACTAGACCATAGACTAGCATATACTAGACTATACTAGACTATGAACTAGACAATAGACTAGACTATAGACTAGACTATAGACTAGACTATAGACTAGACTATAGACTAGACTATGAACTAGACAATAGACTAGACTATAGACTAGACTATAGACTAGACTATAGACTAGACTATAGACTAGACTATAGACTAGACTATAGACTAGACTATAGACTAGACTATAGACTAGACTATAGACTAGACTATAGACTAGACTATAGACTAGACTATAGACTAGACTATAGACTAGACTATAGACTAGACTATAGACTAGACTATAGACTAGACTATAGACTAGACTAACTAGACAATAGACTAGACTAGGACTAGACTATAGACTAGACTATAGACTAGACTATGAACTACACAATAGACTAGACTATAGACTAGACTATAGACTAGACTATAGACTAGACTATAGACTAGACTATAGACTAGACTAGACTAGACTATATAAAATAGACTATAGACTAGACTATAGACTAGATTATAGACTAGACTATAGACAAGACTATAGACTAGACTATAGACTAGACTATAGACTAGACTATAGACTAGACTATAGACTAAACTATAGACTAGACTATAGACTAGACTATAGACTAGACTATAGCCTAGACTATAGACTAGACTATAGACTAGACTATAGACTAGACTATAGACTAGACTATAGACTAGACTATGGACTAGACTATAGACTAGACTATAGACTAGACTATAGACTAGACTATAGACTAGACTATAGACTAGACTATAGACTAGACTATAGACTAGACTATAGACTAGACTATAGACTAGACTATAGACTAGACTATAGACTAGACTATAGACTAGACTATAGACTAGACTATAGACTAGACTATAGACTAGACTATAGACTAGACTATAGACTAGACTATAGACTAGACTATAGACTAGACTATAGACTAGACTATAGACTAGACTATAGACTAGACTATAGACTAGACTATAGACTAGACTATAGACTAGACTATAGACTAGACTATAGACTAGACTATAGACTAGACTATAGACTAGACTATAGACTAGACTATAGACTAGACTATAGACTAGACTATAGACTAGACTATAGACTAGACTATAGACTAGACTATAGACTAGACTATAGACTAGACTATAGACTAGACTATAGGCTAGACTATAGGCTAGACTATAGGCTAGACTATAGGCTAGACTATAGACTAGACTATAGACTAGGCTATAGACTAGACTATAGACTAGACTATAGGCTAGACTATAGACTAGACTATAGACTAGACTATAGACTAGACTATAGACTAGACTATAGACTAGACTATAGGCTAGACTATAGGCTAGACTATAGACTAGACTATAGACTAGACTATAGACTAGACTATAGACTAGACTATAGACTAGACTATAGACTAGACTATAGACTAGACTATAGACTAGACTATAGACTAGACTATAGACTAGACTATAGACTAGACTATAGACTAGACTATAGACTAGACTATAGACTAGACTATAGACTAGACTATAGACTAGACTATAGACTAGACTATAGACTAGACTATAGACTAGACTATAGACTAGACTATAGACTAGACTATAGACTAGACTATAGACTAGACTATAGACTAGACTATAGACTAGACTATAGACTAGACTATAGACTAGACTATAGACTAGACTATAGACTAGACTAGACTATAGACTAGACTATAGACTAGACTATAGACTAGACTATAGACTAGACTATAGACTAGACTATAGACTAGACTATACTCTAGACTATAGATTAGACTATAGACTAGACTATAGACTAGACTATAGACTAGACTATAGACTAGACTATAGACTAGACTATAGACTAGACTATAGACTAGACTATAGACTAGACTATAGACTAGACTATAGACTAGACTATAGACTAGACTATAGACTAGACTATAGACTAGACTATAGACTAGACTATAGACTAGACTATAGACTAGACTATAGACTAGACTATAGACTAGACTATAGACTAGACTACAGACTAGACTATAGACTAGACTATAGACTAGACTATAGACTAGACTATAGACTACACTATAGACTAGACTATAGACTAGACTATAGACTAGACTATAGACTAGAATATAGACTGGACTATAGACTAAACTATAGATTAGAATATAGATTACACTAAAGATTAGACTATCGACCAGACTATAGACAGACTTTATTCCAGACTAAACACTATACTATGGACTAGCCAATAGACTAGACTATAGACTACACCACAGACCAGCATATATACTACACTATAGACTATACTATGAACTAGACCATAGACTAGCATATATACTAGACTATATACTAGACTATGAACTAGACAATAGACTAGACTAGACTATAGACTAGACTATAGACTAGACTACAGACTAGACTATAGACTAGACTATAGACTAGACTATAGACTAGACTATAGACTAGACTATAGACTAGACTATAGACTAGACTATAGACTAGACTATAGACTAGACTATAGACTAGACTATAGACTAGACTATAGACTAGACTATAGACTAGACTAGACTATAGACTAGACTAGACTATAGACTAGACTATACTATAGACTAGACTATATACTAGACTACAGACTAGACTATAGACTAGACTACAGACTGGACTATAGACTAGTTTATAGACTAGACTATAGTCTAGACTATAGACTAGACTATAGTCTAGACTATAGACTAGACTATAGACTAGACTATAGACTAGACTATAGACTAGACTAAAGACTAGACTATAGACTAGACTATAGACTACACTATTGACTAGTCTATAGACTACACCATAGACTAGTCTATTACAGTCCATAGTCCAGACTATAGATTATAGTATAGTCTTAACTTATAATAACTTGAAAAAAAGAAACTTCCATTTAAACTTTTGCTTCCCCTGGCCCTACAGAGACATTAATTTTATTTTGTTTTATTTTTATAAAAATGTTTTATTCTTTTAAAGTATTTTATGAGTAATTTATATGCTGCACTTTTTACAAAAAAATACCGGTCAGATATTTTATTAGCCATTGAAGTAGTAAAGAAAAAAAAAACAAAAGAGTTTCATTTTCATTTCAAGTGAAATCGTTACAGAAACAAAATCATTTGGAAAAAAAAAACTATTTATTTAATGGACAATTTTTTTCTTTTGGTTAAATAAATAGTGTGTAGTAACCAACAAAAAGTTTAGTGACCACTAGATAAAAAGCGAGTTTTGGGTTTTTTAAACAGATATTAACAACTCACGTGTAGGTAAAGTTGTGGTAGATTTTCTATGGTTTGGGGGGGAAATGCATAAAATCTAGAGTAAACTGCAGCAAGTGTGTTTTAATTACAGCACGACAATTTCTAACGCTTTTTTTTGTTGCTTTTGTACAAACATTATAATTTTATTTTGTGAAAAGCGTGTGAAAAAAAGACAAGATTTTAAAGAAATTTCTATTACTGTGTAATTAAAATGTTTTAAATTAAAGAGAAATTTTAAATATTACTAGATGTTTTTTTTTTAATTATTTTCTAACTATAGTTTGTTGGTGTTACCCAAAACCCACTGGAAACACTTTCTTAACAAGTTTAAGAATATTTTAGTTTTTTTTTCACTAATTTTATTAAAGAAAAAAAAAAACTAGCTCATAAATATTAGTTTAACCTGTTTCACCTTTATGATTTTTCTTTATTAAAAAAAATTTTCTTTAACTTCTATTGTTTAGATAAAAAAAAAGAAAAAGTAGAATTATTATTTTTAAAAGAATCTATTGTTTAGCTACCACAAGCTTAAAGGCAAACTTCGTTGTAACTTTTTTTCATTAATTCTTTTGTTTTCTTTTAGGGTCTTGTTTTTGATATTTTAAATGAAACACAAATCCAGGTCTTGTTTTTGATGACATATTAATTTGGTTTTTGAACACTCACATATGTTAAAGAAGATTCTCTATGCACATGTGAGTTTTTTCTCTCTCTATGGATGTTAATCTAACCATAAAAGAGGTCATCTTTTGTTGATCAAAAGGCTTTTGTTGGGGCCTTTTCTTATTGTACTAAAACATTCAAGTGTTTTAAGTTTATTAGCTGGTTTAAAGACATTTCTAAATAAATGAAGAAGAAGTAATAAATACATAAGTAGTAAATAATTATGCTACTATTAATTATTCTTTACAAAGAGTTTTTGGTTTAAAAAAAGTGTGACTGCATACAGGGTTAATTATCTTCTATATATCATTTTTCTATCACAGTAATTAAATCATTATTTAAGGTATGTTAAGGTTTAAAGAATAGGTCACTAACATTTTTAACAAGAGTAATTATTTATTTGGAAATAAAAAAAAAAACAAAAGAAATAACAAATTTCTAAATACCACTTCACAGCAGAAGCAATTGATTTGAAAAACAAAAGAGCAGTATAACCAACCTATAGATTGGTCTACAGTATAGTCCATGGGCTGATATATAGCCTGTTTCATAGACTAGCTTGTAATATAGTATTTAGTATAGTCTATAGTCTAGTCTACAGTCTAGTCTATAGTCTAGTCTATAGTCTAGTCTATAGTCTAGTCTATAGTCTAGTCTATAGTCTAGTCTATAGTCTAGTCTATAGTCTAGTCTATAGTCTAGTCTATAGTCTAGTCTATAGTCTAGTCTATAGTCTAGTCTAGTCTAGTCTATAGTCTAGTCTATAGTCTAGTCTATAGTCTAGTCTATAGTTAGCCTATAGTCTAGTCTATAGTCTAGTCTATAGTCTAGTCTATAGTCTAGTCTATAGTCTAGTCTATAGTCTAGTCTATAGTCTAGTCTATAGTCTAGTCTATAGTCTAGTCTATAGTCTAGTCTATAGTCTAGTCTATAGTCTAGTCTATAGTCTAGTCTATAGTCTATCTATAGTCTAGTCTATAGTCTAGTCTATAGTCTAGTCTATAGTCTAGTCTATAGTCTAGTCTATAGTCTAGTCTATAGTCTAGTCTATAGTCTAGTCTATAGTCTAGTCTATAGTCTAGTCTATAGTCTAGTCTATAGTCTAGTCTATAGTCTAGTCTATAGTCTAGTCTATAGTCTAGTCTATAGTCTAGTCTATAGTCTAGTCTATAGTCTAGTCTATAGTCTAGTCTATAGTCTAGTCTATAGTCTAGTCTATAGTCTAGTCTAGCTATAGTCTAGTCTATAGTCTAGTCTATAGTCTAGTCTATAGTCTAGTCTATAGTCTAGTCTATAGTCTAGTCTATAGTCTAGTCTATAGTCTAGTCTATAGTCTAGTCTATAGTCTAGTCTATAGTCTAGTCTATATCTAGTCTAAGTCTAGTCTATAGTCTAGTCTATAGTCTAGTCTATAGTAGTCTATAGTCTAGTCTATAGTCTAGTCTATAGTCTAGTCTATAGTCTAGTCTATAGTCTAGTCTATAGTCTAGTCTATAGTCCTAGTCCTAGTAGTCTATAGTCTAGTTATAGTCTAGTCTATAGTCTAGTCTATAGTCTAGTCTATAGTCTAGTCTATAGTCTAGTCTATAGGTCTAGTCTATAGTCTAGTCATAGTCGTCTATAGTCTAGTATAAGTCTAGTCTATAGTCTAGTCTAGTAGTCTAGTCTATAGTCTAGTCTATAGTCTAGTCTATAGTTAGTCTATAGTCTAGTCTATAGTCCTAGTCTATAGTCTAGTCTATAGTCTAGTCTATAGTCTAGTCTATAGTCTAGTCTATAGTCTCGTCTGATAGTATCTATAGTCATAGTCTAGTCTATAGTCTAGTCTATAGTCTAGTCTATAGCTCTAGTCTATAGTCTAGTCTATAGTCTAGTCTATAGTCTAGTCTATAGTCTAGTCTATAGTCTAGTCTATAGTCTAGTCTATAGTCTAGTCTATAGTCTAGTCTCTAGTCTAGTCTATAGTTAGTCTATAGTCTAGTCTATAGTCTAGTCTATAGTCTAGTCTATAGTCTAGTCTATAGTCTAGTCTATAGTCTAGTCTATAGTCTAGTCTATAGTCTAGTCTATAGTCTAGTCTATAGTCTAGTCTATAGTCTAGTCTATAGTCTAGTCTATAGTCTAGTCTATAGTCTAGTCTATAGTCTAGTCTATAGTCTAGTCTATAGTCTAGTCTAAGTCTAGTCTATAGTCTAGTCTATAGTCTAGTCTATAGTCTAGTCTATAGTCTAGTCTATAGTCTAGTCTATAGTCTAGTCTATAGTCTAGTCTATAGTCTAGTCTATAGTGTAGTCTATTGTCTAGTCTATAGTGTAGTCTATAGTCTAGTCTATAGTCTAGTCCATAGTCTAGTCTATAGTCTAGTCTATAGTCTAGTCTATAGTTTAGTCTATGGTCTATAGTCTGGTTTATAGTCTAGTCTATAGTCTAGTCTGTAGTCTGGTTTATAGTCTAGTCTATAGTCTAGTCTATAGTCTAGTCTATAGTCTAGTCTATAGTCTAGTCTATAGTCTAGTCTATAGTCTAGTCTATAGTCTAGTCTATAGTCTAGTCTATAGTCTAGTCTATAGTCTAGTCTTTAGTCTAATCTATAGTCTAGTCTATAGTCTAGTCTATAGTCTAGTCTATAGTCTATTCTATAGTCTAGTCTATAGTCTAGTTTATAGTCTAGTCTATAGTCTAGTCTATAGTATATTCTATAGTCTAGTCTAGTCTAGTCTATAGTCTAGTCTATTGTCTAGTCTATAGTCTAGTCTATTGTCTAGTCTATAGTCTGATATTTAGACTACTTTCTTTCCTCTTGTCTATTACACTCTATTATTCGTTTATATTGCATATTGCAAAACAAAAGACTTAAGACACATACATTTTATATGTGCAACTTCATCAATTTTTCGCCTATAATTATTTTTTTTGGTTAATTTATTTTTTATTTCTATTAGTTTATTACAAACATTTATTATTTATTAAATAGTATTTTAATTTGTTTCATCTTTTAAGAGAGAAATTATAAACATTTCACTTTGCCGCACTTAATGACATTAAATAACAAAGAAAACTAATAAATTAAATGAAAGTAAGAAACGTGTCGTTGTCAATTATACATTTAACTTATTTGTTTACTAACATATAGTGGTTTTTATTATTAAATAATTAAACAAATTAATGACGAATAGTTAAGAAAACTATAACAAAGTTATTTAAAGTAATTACCAAAAAAAATCGTAAATGGATAGACAGGCGGACTTTGATAGAAATGTTTACAAATTTAAACTTATTATTTAATGACAGACGGACAATGAAAAGAAGACGTAATGTTTTTTTCTTGGATTTTATTTAAAGTTTTGTTATTATTTTGTTAATAGATGAGAAAATTTAGGTTTTAAATGTTATAAACATATTACGTTTTTAACAAAAATAGAGAAAAAAACTGACTGTTCAAAGTCTTTACAAAGAAAAGTGAAACCTGTTGCATTTATAACAAAAATATATTAAAAGTAATCAAAACAAAGTATCAACATTTTATAAATTATTTGTACGATACAATGTCTGTATTAAAAATATTTTTAAAATTTTTCTCATCTTAAACTAAAATCTCAATAAAAAAAGAACAGTTAAGCTGTTATCTAATACATTAATTTAAAATACATTAAAATAACTTCTTGACACTATTTTTGTGCTGTTAAACGAATAGAATTCTTTAGCTTAAATATGTATAAAGGGAAAAATATTTAAATTAACTTTATATGTATTATATAAACCAAGAAAAATCATCACAAATTAACACTATTTTCCGATAGGATTAAACCCATAACACATAAATTTTATAACAAATGACATGTTTTCAAAAAAAAAAGAAGTATCTATCTTAAGTCTTTTGTTTTGCTTTATCATTTTTCTCTTACTTTTAAAATTAAACAAAACACAGCTTAAGAAATGCATTATACTAACAAAAACAAATATTAAGCATAAATAAATAGAAACAAATTTTTGTTTTGGGAAAAGTGTCCAAAAGTTTTACCGTTAGAAATTTCAATACCAACAGTCGTTTAAAGCAACTAGTTGCTTTCTGGTCATACAATTTTAGTCAAAACAACCAAGATTTATTAGCATTTATAACAACTGTACAATAATCACATAAAATGCTATATGATGAGAACAGAAAAAGAAAATTCTTTATCTTTAGATTTGCATATCAATTGTATCTAAAAGTATCTAAAAGTTTTAATTTAAACAACAAACTCATAAAATTTGAGTGCATGAAATTGTGGAAAATATAAAGTTAAATATTTTAAAACATATTCATGCATATTTTCTCTAACATATTCTCTCAAGAACAGATTATAGACCTCAATAGAAAAGTACTGTGTAATCTAAGTATACTCTGGAATAAAGTCTAATATATAGTCTATATTATAGCCTAGTCTATGGTCTGGACTAGCCTATAGCATCAACTAGAATATTCCTTAGTGTCGATTTCAATAGAGTCTATAATCTGGAACATAGTCCAGAGTCTGCACTATAATTTAGTATACAATCTGAACTACAGTGGATTTTTAGTCTGGATTAAAGTTTAGCCTATAGTCTGGACTATACCTAGTCTATAGTCAAGACTATAATCTAATCTACGGTCGAGTTTATAGTCAAGACTACAGTCGATCCTACAGTAGAGTCTATGTCTACCCTATAGTATAAATATATAGTCAATAGTCTAGTCTATAGTCTAGTCTAGTTAGTCTAGTCTGTCTATTCTAGTCTATAGTCTATCTATAGTCTAGTCTATAGTCTAGTCTATAGTCTAGTCTATAGTCTAGTCTATAGTCTCTAGTCTAGTCTATAGTCTAGTCCTATAGTCTATCCGATAGTCTATTCTAGTCTAGTCTATATGTCCTAGTCTATAGTCTAGTCTATAGTCTAGTCTAGTCTAGTCTACGTCTAGTCTATAGTCTAGTCTATAGTCTAGTCTATAGTAGTCTATAGTCTAGTCTATGTCTAGTCTATAGTCTAGTCCTATAGTCTAGTCTATAGTCTAGTCTATAGTCTAGTCTATAGTCTAGTCTATAGTCTAGTCTATAGTCTAGTCTATAGTCCTAGTCTATAGTCTAGTCTATAGTCTAGTCTATAGTCTCGTCTATAGTCTAGGTCTATAGTCCTAGTCTATAGTCTAGTCTATAGTCTAGTCTATAGTCTAGTCTATAGTCTAGTCTATAGTCTAGTCTATAGTCCTAGTCTATAAGTCCTAGTCTATAGTCTAGTCCTATAGTCTAGTCTATAGTCTAGTCGTAGTCTAGTCTATAGTCTAGTCTATAGTGCTAGTCTATAGTCTAGTCTATAGTCTAGTCTATAGTCTAGGGTCTATAGTCCCTAGTCTATAGTTAGTCTATAGTCTAGTCTATAGTCTAGTCTATAGTCTAGTCTATAGTCCTATAGTCTAGTCTATAGTCTAGTCTATAGTCTAGTCTATAGTCTAGTCTATAGTCTAGTCTATAGTCTAGTCTATAGTCTAGTTTATAGTCTAGTCTATAGTCTAGTCTATAGTCTAGTCTATAGTCTAGTCTATAGTCTAGTCTAGTCTAGTCTATAGTCTCTCTATAGTCTAGTCTATAGTCTAGTCTATAGTCTAGTCTATAGTCTAGTCTATAGTCTAGTCTATAGTCTAGTCTATAGTCTAGTCTATAGTCTAGTCTATAGTCTAGTCTATAGTCTAGTCTATAGTCTAGTCTATAGTCTATTCTATAGTCTAGTCTATAGTCTTGTCTATAGTCTAGTCTATAGTCTAGTCTATAGTCTATTCTATAGTCTAGTCTATAGTCTAGTCTATAGTCTAGTCTATAGTCTAGTCTATAGTCTAGTCTATAGTCTAGTCTATAGTGTACTGTTAGTCTAGTGTATAATCTACTGTATAGTCTATAGTCTAGTCTATAGTCTAGTCTATAGTCTACTGTATAGTCTAGTCTATAATCTACTGTATAGTCTATAGTCTAGTCTAGTGTATAGTCTAGTCTATAGTCTAGTCTATACTATATCTATTGTCTAGACTATAGTTTAGTCTATAGTCTAGTCTATAGTCTAGTGTATAGTCTAGTCTATAGTGTAGTCTATAGTCTAGTCTATAGTCTAGTCTATAGTCTAGTCTATAGTCTAGTCTATAGTCAGTCTATAGTCTAGTCTATAGTCTAGTCTATAGTCTAGTCTATAGTCTAGTCTATAGTCTAGTCTATAGTCTAGTCTATAGTCTAGTCGATAGTCTAGTCTATAGTCTAGTCTATAGTCTAGTCTATAGTTAGTCTAGTCTATAGTCTAGTCTATAGTCTAGTCTATAGTCTAGTCTATAGTCTAGTCTATAGTCTAGTCTATAGTCTAGTCTATAGTCTAGTCTATAGCCTAGTCTATAGTCTAGTCTATAGTCTAGTCTATAGTCTAGTCTATAGTCTAGTCTATAGTCTAGTCTATAGTCTAGTCTATAGTCTAGTCTATAGTCTAGTCTATAGTCTAGTCTATAGTCTAGTCTATAGTCTAGTCTATAGTCTAGTCTATAGTCTAGTCTATAGTCTAGTCTATAGTCTAGTCTATAGTCTAGTCTATAGTCTAGTCTATAGTCTAGTCTATAGTCTAGTCTATAGTCTAGTCTATAGTCTAGTCTATAGTCTAGTCTATAGTCTAGTCTATAGTCTAGTCTATAGTCTAGTCTATAGTCTAGTCTATAGTCTAGTCTATAGTCTAGTCTATAGTCTAGTCTATAGTCTAGTCTTAGTCTAGTCTATAGTCTAGTCTATAGTCTAGTCTATAGTCTAGTCTATAGTCTAGTCTATAGTCTAGTCTATAGTCTAGTCTATAGTCTAGTCTATAGTCTAGTCTATAGTCTAGTCTATAGTCTAGTCTATAGTCTAGTCTATAGTCTAGTCTATAGTCTAGTCTATAGTCTAGTCTATAGTCTAGTCTATAGTCTAGTCTATAGTCTAGTCTATAGTGTACTGTATAGTCTAGTGTATAATCTACTGTATAGTCTATAGTCTAGTCTATAGTCTACTGTATAGTCTAGTCTATAATCTACTGTATAGTCTATAGTCTAGTCTAGTGTAAAGTCTAGTCTATAGTCTAGTCTATTGTCTAGTCTATAGTTTAGTCTATAGTCTAGTCTATAGTCTAGTGTATAGTCTAGTCTATAGTGTAGTCTATAGTCTAGTCTATAGTCTAGTCTATAGTCTAGTCTATAGTCTAGTCTATAGTCTAGTCTATAGTCTAGTCTATAGTCTAGTCTATAGTCTAGTCTATAGTCTAGTCTATAGTCTAGTCTATAGTCTAGTCTATAGTCTAGTCTATAGTCTAGTCTATAGTCTAGTCTATAGTCTAGTCTATAGTCTAGTCTATAGTCTAGTCTATAGTCTAGTCTATAGTCTAGTCTATAGTCTAGTCTATAGTCTAGTCTATAGTCTAGTCTATAGTCTAGTCTATAGTCTAGTCTATAGTCTAGTCTATAGTCTAGTCTATAGTCTAGTCTATAGTCTAGTCTATAGTCTAGTCTATAGTCTACTCTATAGTCTAGTCTATAGTCTAGTCTATAGTCTAGTCTATAGTCTAGTCTATAGTCTAGTCTATAGTCTAGTCTATAGTCTAGTCTATAGTCTAGTCTATAGTCTAGTCTATAGTCTACTCTATAGTCTAGTCTATAGTCTAGTCTATAGTCTAGTCTATAGTCTAGTCTATAGTCTAGTCTTTAGTCTAGTCTATAGTCTAGTCTATAGTCTAGTCTATAGTCTAGTCTATAGTCTAGTCTATAGTCTAGTCTATAGTCTAGTCTATAGTCTAGTCTATAGTCTAGTCTATAGTCTAGTCTATAGTCTAGGCTATAGTCTAGTCTAGTCTATAGTCTAGTCTATAGTCTAGTCTATAGTCTAGTCTATAGTCTAGTCTGTAGTCTAGTCTATAGTCTAGTCTATAGTCTAGTCTATAGTCTAGTCTATAGTCTAGTCTATAGTCTAGTCTATAGTCTAGTCTATAGTCTAGTCTATAGTCTAGTCTATAGTCTAGTCTATAGTCTAGTCTATAGTCTAGTCTATAGTCTAGTCTATAGTCTAGTCTATAGTCTAGTCAATAGTCTAGTCTATAGTCTAGTCTATAGTCTAGTCTATAGTCTAGTCTATAGTCTAGTCTATAGTCTAGTCTATAGTCCAGTCTATAGTCTAGTCTATAGTCTAGTCTATAGTCTAGTCTATAGTCTAGTCTATAGTCTAGTCTATAGTCTAGTCTATAGTCTAGTCTATAGTCTAGTCTATAGTCTAGTCTATAGTCTAGTCTATAGTACAGTCTATAATCTAGTCTATAGTCTAGTCTATAGTCTAGTTTATAGTCTAGTCTAATCTTCAGTTTATTATACACAATTTCTTAAAAAATCTAAAATTTGTTTAAAACACCAACTACTGTTATTTAACCAAGTCTAACGCCTACTTGTCATGTTTTATTATTGTTATTTTTTTTCATACATTTTTTAAATGTTTTCTTTTTAATAATTAAGTAAGAAAAATATAATTACAATCACATTAAATAGCTGTATATTTGTTAATGAACATATTCATCACACTAAATAATGATGAAGCTAAGCACAGATGTTGCTGGCTTATTTCTGCTACTGCTGCTTATGTTGTTGCTTTTAAACATTTTGATACAATGTTTTATGTTGTTTTCTAGTTAAAAGTTGCTTCTAGCTATTTAATAATTCTATACAAAGAATGAATGAACAACAACAATCTTTAAAATTGTTATAAATAAAACAACATAAAACTACCGCTAAGTTAATCAACAACAATAAAAAAAACATTAGAGAAAAAAAGTCCCACTATATAAAATTAAATAATACTACTGGATTTAGTTTTATTGCTATATTGTTATTGTTGTTGTTTTTGTAGTGGCTTTGCAAAATAAATTTTAATGTTGTTCTTTTATGATGAATTTTTTTTATTGTATACGTTTTTTTTCAAATTCTGTTTGGGTTTGTGGTACCATTATTTGTTGTATAGATGTGTAGTATCTGTTAAGATACTGACCTAGTCTGCTTAAGATTTCAGACATAATTTAGTTTGTATTAGAATGAAAGAAATTATTTTTATAACCTTTAATATATTGAAAGAAAAATGTGTATAGAGTTTGTTAGAAAATTTGTAACCATGGTCAGATTTTCGGTTAGAATCAGATAAAACAAACCGAAAACTAGACTATAGTCCAGCCTATATACTAAGCAAAAGTATAGTTCAATAACTAAACCATATACTAGACTTTAGATGAAACTAAAGTATATGGTTAATATAGGCTGGACTATATACTAAAACCCTTGACTGTACCCTAGACTGGACTATAGACTAGACTATAGACTAGACTATAGAATAGACTATAGACTAGACTATAGGCTATAGACTAGACTATAGGCTATAGACTAGACTACAGACTAGACTATAGACTAGACTATAGACTAAAACTATAGACTAGACTATAGACTAGACTATAGACTAGACTATAGACTAGACTATAGACTAGACTATAGACTAGACTATAGACTAGACTATAGACTAGACTATAGACTAGACTATAGATTAGACTATAGACTAGACTATAGACTAGACTATAGACTAGACTATAGACTAGACTATAGACTAGACTATAGACTAGACATAGACTAGACTATAGACTAGACTATAGACTAGACTATAGACTAGACTATAGACTAGACTATAGACTAGACTATAGACTAGACTATAACTAGACTATAGACTAGACTATAGACTAGACTATAGACTAGACTATAGACTAGACTATAGACGAGACTATAGGCTATAGACTAGACTATAGGCTATAGACTAGACTATAGGCTATAGACTAGACTACAGACTAGACTCGACTAGACTATAGAATAGACTAGACTATAGACTAGACTATAGACTAGACTATAGACTAGACTATAGACTAGACTATAGACTAGACTGTAGACTAGACTATAGACTAGACTATAGACTAGACTATAGACTAGACTATAGACTAGACTATAGACTAGACTATAGACTAGACTATAGACTAGACTATAGACTAGACTATAGACTAGACTATAGACAGACTAGACTATAGACTAGACTATAGACTAGACTATAGACTAGACTATAGACTAGACTATAGACTAGACTATAGACTAGACTATAGACTAGACTATAGACCAGACTATAGACTAGACTATAGACTAGACTATAGACTAGACTATAGACTAGACTATAGACTAGACTTTAGACTAGACTAGACTAGGCTATAGACTATACTATAGACTAGACTATAGACTAGACTATAGACTAGACTATAGACTAGACTATAGACTAGACTATAGACTAGACTATAGACTAGACTATAGAACTAGACTATAGACTAGACTGTAGACTATAGACTAGGACTATAGACTAGACTATAGACTAGACTATAGACTAGACTAGACGACTAGACTATAGACTAGACTATAGACTAGACTATAGACTAGACTATAGACTAGACTATAGACTAGACTATAGACTAGACTATAGACTAGACTATAGACTAGACTATAGACTAGACTATAGACTAGACTATAGACTAGACTATAGACTAGACTATAGACTAGACTATTAGACTAGACCTATAGACTAGACTATAGACTAGACTATAGACTAGACTATAGACTAGACTATAGACTAGACTATAGACTAGACTATAGACTAGACTATAGACTAGACTATAGAATAGACTATAAACTAGACTATAGACTAGGACTATAGACTAGACTATAGACTAGACTATAGACTAGACTATAGACTAGACTATAGACTAGACTATAGACTAGACTATAGACTAACTATAGACTAGACTATAGACTAGACTATAGACTAGACTATAGACTAGACTATAGACTAGACTATAGACTAGACTATAGACTAGACTATAGACTAGACTATAGACTAGGACTATAGACTAGACTATAGACTAGACTATAGACTAGACTATAGACTAGACTAGAACTATAGACTAGACTATAGACTAGACTGATAGACTAGACTATAGACTAGACTATAGACTAGACTATAGCCTAGACTATAGACTAGACTATAACTAGACTATAGACTAGACTATAGACTAGACTATAGACTAGACTATAGACTAGACTATAGACTAGACTATAGACTAGACTATAGAATAGACTATAGACTAGACTATAGAATAGACTATAGACTAGACTATAGACTAGGACTATAGACTAGGCTATAGACTAGACTATAGACTAGACTATAGACTAGACTATAGACTAGACTATAGACTAGACTATAGACTAGACTATAGACTAGACTATAGACTAGACTATAGACTAGACTATAGACTAGACTATAGACTAGACTATATACTAGACTATACACTAGACTATACGCTACACTTATAGACTAGTCTATAGAGAAGACTATAGACTAGACTATAGACTAGACTATAGACTAGACTATAGACTAGACTATAGACTAGACTATAGGCTAGACTATAGACTAGACTATAGACTAGACTATAGACTAGGCTATATACTAGACTATAGACTAGACTAGCTAGACTACCGATCGGATTTTAGCCCAGTCCAGTTTATAGACTTTTAACTAGACTATAGTCGGGAATAAAGTCGAGTGTACAAAATGTACTATGGACTACATTTGGGTCTAAAGTTTGGCCTATATTCTGTAGTTCGTATAGCATGCTGCAGTGCAGACATTAGTTGAATCTCTACGCAATTTCTGTTTTATTTTAAGTGCCTTCTAAGTCTCTTAGTATTGTTTGTAATTTTTTTGCTATTTTATCTAAAATTTATGCTATTAATATGTATTATATTTTTATTTTCTGTTGTTCTTGATTTTGTTCGTTTTTTTTTTTTCAACTTTTTTATATTTAAGTTTTTATTTAATTTTTCCCATGACATTATTATGAAGAACAGTTGGATTTTTTTTTTTTTTTTCTTAATTTTATTATAATGTTGTGTTTTTTATTCAGCTAATGGAGCGGGGAATTATGGTGCAGAGATTATTGTCTGTGCGTTGTGATGCTAATGTTGAGTAGAGTAATAAAGTTTTAGTGTACAATATACAACCTAGAATTGATAAAGCAAATTTAGGGCCTAACAGGTTTTATAAGTGGGGGGTGGGAAAATTACTTGATATGGCATGTTTTAAACAAAAGACTTAAGACACAAACTTGAACATTGAACGTCAAATTTTTTTAAATTATTTATTTTGAGAAATCATTAAAATTACCAATACCATTATTATTAGCTAGAGTTACAAATTTTCAACCATTAAACAGAAGACTGAAGACATAAACTTAATTAAGCCGGACAATTTATGACCATCATTAAAACTCATTGGCCACTGTGCAGCACCTGTAACAACTTCGTTGGTGGCTAATGCTTTTAGAAAAAAATTGTTAGAACGTTTTTCGCTTTCAAACGAAAATCCGCTTCAAATTAGTTTTTCGACTTAACAAGATAAACGTATATGTAGCAACTAAATCTTATTTAAACAGACATTTTCAAACACATAATGTTAATGTTCTATAAAATAAATGACAACTACCGGTTGCAGCGGATGTAAGCAACTTAAAAACAATTTCTTCTTATATTTCGTTTTTGGGGGGAAAGATGAAAACAAAAAGAAAAACCTCAAATTCAACATGTTCGAAGAAAGTGAGAACAGTTATTTGGTGTAACCGATGCCGTTAGATACCACAACTTCTTTTTTTTTTTCTTTCTTCTAAAGTCAAAAACAATAGAAACATGTTGTAACAAATCTTTAACAAAATATCTATGGAAAATTGTCAAAATCTTAACAAAGCATAAAAGATGTTAGAGCAATAACAACAAAAAAGCACCAACAACAGGAAAAACTTTCTTTCTAACTAAAGTTTTAAACCACAAGAAAAAAAAAATATTAGATTTTAGTTGGTGCCACAAAATGTTCCAGCTAACACAACAAATTCTTGATTTTTTTCAACTAATGGATTTTAGAGCTCAACCCGAAGAGAGAAAAAACAAAACAAAAGACTTAAGCTACAAACATTCATATAAACTTTGCTTTATTGTTATTATTATTACTATTATTGTTATTGCTGTCGTTGTTGTTTTCTTTATAGCTTTTGGCTAAATTGTATTTAAGAAAAATTTATTTTCTTTTTCAGTTTACAGTTAATATGCTTAGGAATTTATTTTACAACAAATTCAAAATATCCCAGAAAATTAAATATAAAGAAAATATTTTCGCAACAAAAAGAAAAAAACACACAAAAAAATTTGCTTTAAAAATGTCTATCTGTCTCTTAGTTCAAGTTTAACTGTAGTCACACATGATTGATTTGTTTGGCTGCATAGAAAACTATCATCACCAGCCAACATCAAGCAACATCATTATCATCATTATTGTCATTTCTTCTAACGTTATTATCATTATTATCATGATTTTTTTTAGTTTTTATAGTGGTTGTTGTTATTGTGGTAGGTTGCTGTTGCTGCCACAATTAACGACCTTAGATCAATATCATGGGAATAATAAAGAAAGTTATTGGTTTAGAATGTGGAAAAAATAGGAAATTTATTTATTATAAATTTATAAAAAAAAAACAATAACTAAGGACTTAGGACTATAGACTAGACTTTAGACTTAGACTTTAGACTCGACTTTAGATTTAGAACTAGTAGACCGGCCAATAGACTAGGTTATAGACAGGACTATATACATCGACTATAGGACTAGACTATAGACTAGGACTTAGACTAGGACTATAGACTAGACTATAGGACTAGACTATAGCATCCTAGACTAATAGGACTAGGACTATAGAACTAGACTATAGGACTAGGACTATAAACTAGACTATAGACTAGCCTACTAGACTAGGACTATAGACTAGACTATAGGACTAGACTATAGCAGACTATAGACTAGACTATAGACTAGACTATAGACTAGACTATAGACTAGACTATAGACTAGACTATAGACTAGACTATAGACTAGACTATAGACTAGACTATAGACTAGACTATAGACTAGACTATAGACTAGACTATAGACTAGACTATAGACTAGACTATAGACTAGACTATAGACTAGACTATAGACTAGACTATAGACTAGACTATAGACTAGACTATAGACTAGACTATAGACTAGACTATAGACTAGACTATAGACTAGACTATAGACTAGACTATAGACTAGACTATAGACTAGACTATAGACTAGACTATAGACTAGACTATAGACTAGACTATAGACTAGACTATAGACTAGACTATAGACTAGACTATAGATAGACTATAGACTAGACTATAGACTAGACTATAGACTAGACTATAGACTATACTATAGACTATACTATAGACTATACTATAGACTAGACTATAGACTAGACTATAGACTAGACTATAGACTAGACTATAGACTAGACTATAGACTATACTATAGACTAGACTATAGACTAGACTATAGACTAGACTATAGACTATACTATAGACTAGACTATAGACTAGACTATAGACTAGACTATAGACTAGACTATAGACTAGACTATAGACTAGACTATAGACTAGACTATAGACTAGACTATAGACTAGACTATAGACTAGACTATAGACTAGACTATAGACTAGACTATAGACTAGACTATAGACTAGACTATAGACTAGACTATAGACTAGACTATAGACTAGACTATAGACTAGACTATAGACTAGACTATAGACTAGACTATAGACTAGACTATAGACTAGACTATAGACTAGACTATAGACTATAGTAGACTATAGAGTAGACTATAGACTAGACTATAGACTAGACTATAGACTAGACTATAGACTAGGCTATAGACTAGACTATAAACTAGAGTATAGACTAGACTATAGACTAGAGTATAGACTAGACTATAGACTAGACTATAGACTAGACTATAAACTAGACTATAGACTAGACTATAGACTAGACTATAGACTAGACTATAGACTAGACTGTAGACTAGACTATAGACTAGACTATAGACTAGACTATAGACTAGACTATAGACTAGAATATAGACTAGACTATAGACTAGACTATAGACTAGACTATTGACTAGACTATAGACTAGACTATAGACTAGACTATAGACTAGCCTACAGACTAGACTATAGACTAGACTATAGACTAGACTATAGACTAGACTATAGACTAGACTAGACTAGACTAGACTCGACTAGACTAGACTAGACTAGACTATAGACTAGACTAGACTAGACTAGACTCGACTCGACTCGACTCGACTAGACTAGACTAGACTAGACTAGACTAGACTAGACTAGACTAGACTATACTAGACTAGACTAGACTAGACTAGACTAGACTAGACTAGACTAGACTAGACTAGACTAGACTAGACTAGACTAGACTAGACTAGACTCGACTAGACTAGACTATAGACTAGACTAGACAAGACTCTACTAGACTAGACTAGATTAGATTAGACTAGACTATAGAATAGATATAGACTAGACTAACTAGACTAGACTAGACTAGACTACACTAGACTAGACTATAGACTAGACTATAGACTAGACTATAGACTAGACTATAGACTAGACTATAGACTAGACTATAGACTAGACTATAGACTAGACTATAGACTAGACTATAGACTAGACTATAGCCTAGACTATAGGACTAGACTATAGCTAGACTAGACTAGACTATAGACTAGGACTATAGACTAGACTATAGACTAGACTATAGACTAGACTATAGACTAGACTATAGACTAGACTATAGACTAGACTATAGACTAGACTATAGACTAGACTATAGACTAGACTATAGACTAGACTATAGACTAGACTATAGACTAGACTATAGACTAGACTATAGACTAGACTATAGACTAGACTATAGACTAGACTATAGACTATACTAGAAGACTATAGACTAGACTATAGATAGACTATAGACTAGACTATAGACTAGACTATAGACTAGACTATAGACTAGACTATAGACTAGACTATAGACTATACTATAGACTATACTATAGACTAGACTAGACTAGACTATAGACTAGACTATAGACTAGACTATAGACTAGACTATAGACTAGACTATAGACTATACTATAGACTAGACTATAGACTAGACTATAGACTAGACTATAGACTATACTATAGACTAGACTATAGACTAGACTATAGACTAGACTATAGACTAGACTATAGACTAGACTATAGACTAGACTATAGACTAGACTATAGACTAGACTATAGACTAGACTATAGACTAGACTATAGACTAGACTATAGACTAGACTATAGACTAGACTATAGACTAGACTATAGACTAGACTATAGACTAGACTATAGACTAGACTATAGACTAGACTATAGACTAGACTATAGACTAGACTATAGACTAGACTATAGACTAGACTATAGACTAGACTATAGACTAGACTATAGACTAGACTATAGACTAGACTATAGACTAGACTATAGACTAGACTATAGACTAGACTATAGACTAGACTATAGACTAGACTATAGACTAGACTATAGACTAGACTATAGAGTAGACTATAGAGTAGACTATAGACTAGACTATAGACTAGACTATAACTAGACTATAGACTAGGCTATAGACTAGACTATAAACTAGAGTATAGACTAGACTATAGACTAGAGTATAGACTAGACTATAGACTAGACTATAGACTAGACTATAAACTAGACTATAGACTAGACTATAGACTAGACTATAGACTAGACTGTAGACTAGACTATAGACTAGACTATAGACTAGACTATAGACTAGACTATAGACTAGAATATAGACTAGACTATAGACTAGACTATAGACTAGACTATTGACTAGACTATAGGCTAGACTATAGACTAGACTATAGACTAGACTACAGACTAGACTATAGACTAGACTATAGACTAGACTATAGACTAGACTATAGACTAGACTAGACTAGACTAGACTAGACTAGACTAGACTAGACTAGACTAGACTAGACTAGACTAGACTAGACTAGACTAGACTAGACTAGACTAGACTAGACTAGACTAGACTAGACTAGACTAGACTAGACTAGACTCGACTCGACTCGACTAGACTAGACTAGACTATACTAGACTAGACTAGACTAGACTAGACTAGACTAGACTAGACTAGACTAGACTAGACTAGACTAGACTAGACTAGACTAGACTAGACTAGACTAGACTAGACTCGACTAGACTAGACTATAGACTAGACTAGACAAGACTCTACTAGACTAGACTAGATTAGATTAGACTAGACTATAGAATAGACTATAGACTAGACTAAACTAGACTAGACTAGACTACACTAGACTAGACTATAGACTAGACTATAGACTAGACTATAGACTATACTATAGACTAGACTATAGACTAGACTATAGACTAGACTATATACTAGACTATAGACTAGACTATAGACTATACTATATACTTGACTATAGACTAGATTATATAGTAGACTTTACTAGTGTTTACTATAGACTAGATTAAACTAGACTGTAGAGTAGAATATAAACTAGATTATAGAATAGACCATAGACTAGACTATTGACTATGCTATAGCCTACGCTATAGACTGGACTATAGCCTACGCTAAAGACTAGACTATAGCCTACCCATAGAATAGTATATAGTCTACACTAAGGACTAGACTTTAGCCTACAGTATAGACTTGATTATAGGCTAGATTATAGACTAGTCTATATACTGGAGTATAAACTAGACTATAGGCTATTCTATGGCCAATGCTATAGACTATTCTGTAACCTACACTATAGACTATACTGTAGGCTAGACTATAGACTAGACTATAGACCAGACTTTGGAATAGACTATGGACTATACTATAGAGTAGACTATAGACTAGACTATAGTCTATACTATAGACTAGACTATTGACTATGCCCTCAAAATAGGCTATAGTCAATAATAGTCTGTGAACTAAATATTTATGTCCTTTCAATCAGACGAACTTTCCTTATGTATTATTTGTAATGCTTCTACATTTGAACAATTGCTTTATATTTTTCAATAACTTTTCCTAACACCTCAAAACCCAAATTTTTAACAAATTTGTAGAGAAAAAAGAAACTTGTACAGCTAGATAATTTTCTTCTAAAAATAAATGAAAAAAAAAAAAACATTAAGTTTGTATTTAATGTTTAGTCATTTATGAACTTTTTCTTTTGACCAGTTAAACAAATTTTTTTTTTAAATTGTTTTTTGGTACAACACTTGAGCAGAAGCAAACAAAAAAGAACCAAAAAAGAACATAAACTAGTTATTAACAAAAAACAATGTATATAATTAATAACAAATATTAGTTGCTGTTAAACAAAAATAATAAAACATTCTTTTTTGAAAAAAAGCGTTGACCAGAAAGCTAAACTGGGGGAAGAAAAGTGAGTCAGAATAAAGTAGTGAAACAAGAAGTTGAAAGTGATCAAGTGAAAGCCCTACAATGAATGTTTATATGATGTTAAGCATTAAAAAAAGAAAATCAAGGGGAAGAAGTACTCTGCCCAAACATTTTAATAACTTTCAGTCTAAATGGTTTGCTGCAGTTTCGATAACTCTTGTTAAAAATTTATCTGCCTACTATAGAGTATTCTACAGCCACTTGATTCATTTTCATTCACTATTATTAGACTCAAAAGATTATTAACTTCTTCATAACTGAAAATAAACAAAAAAAAAAATCAAACCAAAACAGATGTGAAAGTAAAAATAAACCGTTAAAATAAATTATTAGCCATTTTACATACTTATAAACTATAAAAATATGTTAATAATTTGCATATTAGTTTTTTTGTTTCTTTACAATTCAGCGAATTCTGTCCGACTACAGCAGTCATGCTTAATCATTTGTTAGTGAAGCTACCACCTCAAAATTCATTCATTGTTTGATTTAATTTGTAGTTTAGAACTCGCAGTTAAGAATTTCTTTCAAAAAAAAACATCAAATATATATTTTACTAGGTCATATTTTTTTCATTTAATCTTTAAAATAAACACCTCACAAAACACAAAAATTAATTTAGACACTTTACGTTCAATCCAAAACAAATAATGACCTCATATTAACATCATTATCGTCATTATGTAGATTTTTTTTTTTTGTTAACCCATTTTCATCCTAAAACAAAAATAAAAGTGTTTTAAATGTTGGTTTTTTGAAATTTATTATCTGCTATTAGTTCTTGTTTTAGTATTTTGGTTGCTTTTTTTTAAGATCTTGAAATGAAAGCAAATAAATATTTTTAGCAAAAGGAAGTATTTGACCATAAAAATCATGTTATTGACAGGTATGAGTAATAAAGTTACAGATAGCAAATGTTTTAGTCAGCTATTTAGAGATTAATAAATCATTGTGTAAAGAAAGAAAGAAAGTCAGGTTTCGTTTTATGTTCTAATTAGTTTAGTTTAAAAGTTTATAACATGAAACTAACTACTTTAAATAGTTGGCAAATTAAAATTAACATAATCTATAATCTCGATTATAATCAGGCCCAGAAACTAGACTATAATCTGAAACATAGCCTAGTCTATAGTCGGGGCAACTGTAGGATGTATAGTCTGGACTATATAAAGGACCATATTCTAGTCAACAGCATGGTCTAGTCTAGTCTATAGTCTAGTCTATAGTCTAGTCTATAGTCTAGTCTATAGTCTAGTCTATAGTCTAGTCTATAGTCTAGTCTATAGTCTAGTCTATAGTCTAGTCTATAGTCTAGTCTATAGTCTAGTCTATAGTCTAGTCTATAGTCTAGTCTATAGTCTAGTCTATAGTCTAGTCTATAGTCTAGTCTATAGTCTAGTCTATAGTCTAGTCTATAGTCTAGTCTATAGTCTAGTCTATAGTCTAGTCAACAGCATGGTCTAGTCTATAGTCTAGTCTATATCTAGAGTCTATAGTCTAGTCTATAGTCTAGTCTCTAGTCTAGTCTATAGTCTAGTCTATAGTCTAGTCTATAGTCTAGTCTATAGTCTAGTCTATAGTCTAGTCTATAGTCTAGTCATAGTCAGTCTATAGTCTAGTCTATAGTTTAGTCTATAGTCTAGTCTATAGTCTAGTCTATAGTCTATAGTCTATAGTCTAGTCTATAGTCTAGTCTATAGTCTAGTCTATAGTCTAGTCTATAGTCTAAGTCTATATAGTCTAGTCTATAGTCTAGTCTATAGTCTAGTCTATAGTCTAGTCTATAGTCTAGTCCTATAGTCTAGTCTAAGTCTAGTCTATAGTCTAGTCTATCTAGTCTATAGTTCTAGTCTATAGTCTAGTCTATAGTCTAGTCTAGTAGTCTATAGTCGTCTATAGTCTAGTCTATAGTCTAGTCTATAGTCTAGTCTATAGTCTAGTCTATAGTCTAGTCTATAGTCTAGTCTATAGTCTAGTCTAAGTCTAGTCTATAGTCTAGTCTATAGTCTAGTCTATAGTCTAGTCTATAGTCTAGTCTATAGTCTAGTCTATAGTCTAGTCTATAGTCTAGTCTATAGTCTAGCTATAGTCTAGTCTATAGTCTAGTCTATAGTCTAGTCTATAGTCTAGTCTATAGTCTAGTCTATAGTCTAGTCTATAGTCTAGTCTATAGTATAGTCTATAGTCTAGTCTATAGTCTATAGTCTAGTCTATAGTCTAGTCTATAGTCTAGTCTATAGTCCAGTCTATAGCTAGTCTATAGTCTAGTCTATAGTCTAGTCTATAGTCTAGTCTATAGTCTAGTCTATAGTCTAGTCTATAGTCTAGTCTATAGTCTAGTCTATAGTCTAGTCTATAGTCTAGTCTATAGTCTAGTCTATAGTGTAGTCTATAGTCTAGTCTATAGTCTAGTCTATAGTCTAGTCTATAGTGTAGTCTATAGTCTAGTCTATAGTGTAGTCTATAGTGTAGTCTATAGTGTAGTCTATAGTCTAGTCTATAGTCTAGTCTATAGTCTAGTCTACAGTCTAGTCTATAGTCTAGTCTATAGTCTAGTCTATAGTCTAGTCTATAGTCTAATCTATAGTATAGTCTATAGTCTAGTCTATAGTCTAGTCTATAGTCTAGTCTATAGTCTAGTTTATAGTCTAGTCTATAGTCTAGTCTATAGTCTAGTCTATAGACTAGTCTATAGGTCTAGTCTATAGTCTAGTCTATAGACTAGTCTATAATCTAGTCTATAGACTAGTCTATAGACTAGCCTATAGTTTCTATAGACTAGTCTATAGTTCTATAGTCTAGTCTATAGTCTATTCTATAGTCCAGTCTATAGTCTAGTCTATAGTCTAGTCTATAGTCTAGTCTATAGTCTAGTCTATAGTCTAGTCTATAGTCTAGTCTATAGTCTAGTCTATAGTCTAGTCTATAGTCTAGTCTATAGTCTAGTCTATAGTCTAGTCTATAGTCTAGTCTATAGTCTAGTCTATAGTCTAGTCTATAGTCTAGTCTATAGTCTAGTCTATAGTCTAGTCTATAGTCTAGTCTATAGTCTAGTCTATAGTCTAGTCTATAGTCTAGTCTATAGTCTAGTCTATAGTCTAGTCTATAGTCTAGTCTATAGTCTAGTCTATAGTCTAGTCTATAGTCTAGTCTATAGTCTAGTCTGTAGTCTAGTCTATAGTCTAGTCTATAGTCTAGTCTTATAGTCTAGGTCTGTAGTCTAGTCTATAGTCTAGTCTATAGTCTAGTGTATAGTCTGGTCTATAGTCTAGTCTATAGTCTAGTCTATAGTCTAGTCTATAGTCTAGTCTATAGTCTAGTCTATAGTCTAGTCTATAGTCTAGTCTATAGTCTAGTCTATAGTCTAGTCTATAGTCTAGTCTATAGTCTAGTCTATAGTCTAGTCTATAGTCTAGTCTATAGTCTAGTCTATAGTCTAGTCTATAGTCTAGTCTGTAGTCTAGTCGTCTAGCTAGTCTATAGTCTAGTCTGTAGTCTAGTCTATAGTCTAGTCTATAGTCTAGTCTGTAGTCTAGTCTATAGGTCTAGTCTATAGTCTAGTCTATAGTCTAGTCTATAGTCTAGTCTATAGTCTAGTCTATAGTCTAGTCTATAGTCTAGTCTATAGTCTAGTCTATAGTCTAGTCTATAGGTCTAGTCTATAGTCTAGTCTATAGTCTAGTCTATAGTAGTCTATAGTCTAGTCTATAGTCTAGTCTATAGTCTAGTCTATAGTCTAGTCTTTAGTCTAGTCTATAGTCTAGTCTATAGTCTAGTCTACGTCTAGTCTACAGTCTAGTCTATAGTCTAGTCTACAGTCTAGTCTATAGTCTAGTCTATAGTCTAGTCTATAGTCTAGTCTATCGTCTAGTCTATAGTCTAGTCTATAGTCTATTCTATAGTCTAATCTATAGTCTAGTCTAAGTCTAGCCTATTGTCTAGCCTATTGTCTAGCCTATAGTCTAGCCTATAGTCTAGTTTATAATCTAGTCTATAATCCACCTGTCTTCTAAACATTTTTGTTTTTGATTCTTCGTCCGTCTGTCTTATGTATGTTCGTCCGTCCGTCTGTCTGTCTGTCTGTCTGTCTGTCTGTCTGTCTGTCTGTCTGTCCATCCATCTGCTTGTCTTATTTATTTAAGTTTTTTTTCTTGTATTTTTGATTTGTGTCAATAATTTTCTATGTAAAATCTTTTCTTTTCTTATAAAAAATTATGCAAAATTTTGCTAGATTCAACATTCTAAACAAAAAATTATGCCGTTTCTAAGACTGTTGGTAGCTTAAGTCTTTTGATTTCCTCTTAGATGTTTTTTTGTTTTTTTTTTTTTTTTTTTTTGAACAACAGGTTACATTGCATGTAGCAAACATTGTAATAAAAATTCTGTGTCTTTTTTTGTTTTACTTGTTTTATTTTTTATGTCATGATTGCACTTGTTACTTTATTTTTCCACTTTAATCTTAAATTATGTACATTCTTCCGTTGTTCTTGTGGTGTTATTATTGCCAACAATTTGGGTGTCGTAGTTTATATTGTTGGAATTTTGGTGTGTTGTGTAAAAATAAAAAATAAAATAGAAATGTAATTTTTTCTTTAGTTAATTGTGTCTTTTTTTCGGTTTATTTCTTTTTATTATAGAGTAATGTCGTGTTATTGTTACTTAATTCAAGCGGAAATAATCATAAAACAAACCATGATGTTGATATTAGAAAATAAATGAAGGCTGGCTGTTCTTTTTCAAGAAAGAAGAAGGAAGAAGTGTAACAAGAACAGCTACAAACTGAACCCACTAACTAAGCAAGCAACCACCGAAAGGTAAATATATAAGTTTTAATAACAGGGTTTTGTTTCATTTTTTTTTTTTTTTTTACTTTTTCAACTTTTGTATAATAATACATCAGTTAACTGTCTTTGTTTATTTTAAAATATAACTATTTCGGTTTTTTTGTAAGTTTTGTTACCATTCTCAGACTCAGTTGTTGATGAGGTGGTAGGTAGAGTGCTTGGTGTCATGGTGTGGTGGCATGTTGCTCTACAGTTAGATCATATTATGTGGTAATTGCATGCGGTAATCAAGTCATAAAATATTGTTATGTTTAAAAAGAAATTCTTAGTTTCTTTTTTTTTTAGAATTTTTTATATTTTTAGTTAAATTAATAGTTAAAGCAGACTATATGTTTTCATTTCATAATAATATTTCATACATTCTAATGTGGTTTTATACATACGTAAGCATTGACTTTATTATTTGGAAATTATATTTAACGATTCTTGTTTATGAGAGTATGAAAACTTAACTAATAAATGTCTTAGAAATAAAATAAACATTAACTTTGTTAAACCATTTCTAAAAGGGTAATGAACTATAGAAAATGCATAATAATCATCTAAAACGTAATAGAACTAAAACTAAGCAAAAATATTCGTAACATAAAAACCGTTATGTAATATTACAAAGAATTATGTAAGTTAAAAGCAGAGACATTTTAAAAAGAATAGTTACAAAATATTTAACAAACTGTTAAAGAAGTAATAAAAATGAAGACAAAAGACAAAACTGAAACCACAAACTAAAAGAGTACCAAATATAGTTTAGACTACAGAAAAGACTATATTCCCTTCTTTAGTCTAGATTATGGAATGTTCTACAGTCCCGGCTATGGACTGTTGTATAGACTGCTCTATAGTCCAGAATATAGACTGTTCCAGACTATAGTCCACACTAAAGACTGTTCTATAGATAGTTCTATAGTCCAGAATATAGACTGTTCTATAGTCCACACTATAGAATGTTCTATAGTCCAGAATATAGACTGTTCTATAGTCCAGACTATAGACAGATCTATAATGCAGACTATTGAGAGTTCTGTAGTCCAGACTGTAGACCGTTCTATAGTCCAGACTATAGACAGTTCTATAATGCAGACTAGAGACTGTGAGTGTTCTGTAGTCCAGACTATAGACCGTTCTATAGTCCAGACTATAGACCATTCTATATTCCAGACTATAGACCATTCTATAGTCCAGACTATGGACTGTTTTATAGTCCAGATTATAGACTGTTCTACAGTTCAGACTATAGACTGTTACATGGTCAAGATTATAGACCGTTCTAAAATCCAGAATATAGAACCGTCTGTAGTCCAGACTATGGAACGGTCTATAGTCCAAACTATAGACTGTTCTATAGTCCAGACTATAGACTGTTCTCTAGTCCAGACTATAGACTGTTCTATAGTCCAGACTATAAACTGTTCTATAGACCAGACTGTAGAATGTTCTATGGTCCAGACTATAGACTGTTCAATAGTCCAGACTATAGACTTCTATAGTATAAACTATAGACTGTTCTATGGTTCAGACTATAGACTATTCTATAGTCCAGACTATAGACTGTTCTATAGTCCAGACTATAGACCGTTTTATAGTCCAGCCTATAGACTGTTCTATAGTCCAGACTATAGACTGTTCTGTAGTCCAGACTATAGACTGTTCTATAGTCCAGACTATACACTGTTCTATAGTCCAGACTATAGACTGTTCTATAGTGCAGACTATAGACTGTTCTATAGTCCAGACTATAGACTGTTCTATAGTCCAGACTATAGACTGTTCTCTAGTCCAGACTATAGAGTGTTCTATAGTCCAGACTATAGACTGTTCAATAGTCCAGACTATAGACTGTTCTATAGTCCAGACTATAGACTGTTCTATAGTCCAGACTATAGACTGTTCTATAGTCCAGACTATAGACTGTTCTATAGTCCAGACTATAGACTGTTCTATAGTCCATACTATAGACTTTTCTATAGTCCAGACTATAGACTTTTCTATAGTCCAGACTATGGACTGTTCTATAGTCCAGACTATAGACTGTTCTATAGTCCAGACTATAGACTGTTCTATAGTCCAGACTATAGACTGTTCTATAGTCCAGACTATAGACTGTTCTATAGTCCAGACTATAGACTGTTCTATAGTCCAGACTATAGACTGTTCTATAGTCCAGACTATAGACTGTTCTATAGACCAGACTGTAGAATGTTCTATGGTCCAGACTATAGACTGTTCAATAGTCCAGACTATAGACTTCTATAGTATAAACTATAGACTGTTCTATGGTTCAGACTATAGACTATTCTATAGTCCAGACTATAGACTGTTCTATAGTCCAGACTATAGACCGTTTTATAGTCCAGCCTATAGACTGTTCTATAGTCCAGACTATAGACTGTTCTGTAGTCCAGACTATAGACTGTTCTATAGTCCAGACTATACACTGTTCTATAGTCCAGACTATAGACTGTTCTATAGTGCAGACTATAGACTGTTCTATAGTCCAGACTATAGACTGTTCTATAGTCCAGACTATAGACTGTTCTCTAGTCCAGACTATAGAGTGTTCTATAGTCCAGACTATAGACTGTTCAATAGTCCAGACTATAGACTGTTCTATAGTCCAGACTATAGACTGTTCTATAGTCCAGACTATAGACTGTTCTATAGTCCAGACTATAGACTGTTCTATAGTCCAGACTATAGACTGTTCTATAGTCCATACTATAGACTTTTCTATAGTCCAGACTATAGACTTTTCTATAGTCCAGACTATGGACTGTTCTATAGTCCAGACTATAGACTGTTCTATAGTCCAGACTATAGACTGTTCTATAGTCCAGACTATAGACTGTTCTATAGTCCAGACTATAGACTGTTCTATAGTCCAGACTATAGACTGTTCTATAGTCCAGACTATAGACTGTTCTATAGTCCAGACTATAGACTGTTCTATAGTCCAGACTATAGACTGTTCTATAGTCCAGACTATAGACTGTTCTATAGTCCAGACTATAGACTGTTCTATAGTCCAGACTATAGACTGTTCTATAGTCCAGACTATAGACTGTTCTATAGTCCATACTATAGACTTTTCTATAGTCCAGACTATAGACTTTTCTGTAGTCCAGACTATGGACTGTTCTATAGTAAATACAATATGCTGTTCTATAGTTGACACGATGTCAATAATTGTAAATTTGATTTAAAAACTGGGTAATAAAGTTATTACATTTCAATTAATTAAAATTTCTTTTAATTGACCTTTCTTTCTATATTATTAACTTAAAGCTTAATGTCTGTTTAATAGTTTTCATTTAAAAAACCTCGAAACTAATTACCCATTCGCGTGCTGTCTTTCTCAATAACCATAGAAAACCCATATATTGTTTATTGACTTTAATAAAGTTAATCCCGCAAAAGTCTTTCTAATGAAAAATAAATAAATTTTTTGATAGATAGAGGAAGAAAAAACAAACAAACAACTTTCACAAGCTCTAGCAAATTAAATTTAATTCCTTCTATATAGTTTTTTTTTTTTTTGATTTCTTTGATCTTTAAACACTCGACTTCCTAAACGTATAATGTGTAGAAAACCATTGATGTTTGGAGTAACATCATCATTAGATGTGTGTATGGTAAAAAGTTTTAAATAAATAAAATAAATCTTCTAATACAGCTTAATTTTTAATAACCAACATAAAGTCATTATCTAGCAACAAATAATTTTTTACATATAAGAAAGCTAAATATTAAACGAAAAATTTCAACATTTCACTTTTTAAATTCTGTGATTTTTATTTCTACATTCGTAGTTTTTGACGTTGGCTATAATCATGTTTTTGATGCTGGTTGAAAATAATAATTCTATATAGAAAATTGAGTGAAAAAACAACTGTAAATATTTATGGTTAAAATTTATATGATCGATGTTGAGTTTGCATGTTATTTATGAGTAGTTTTTGGTTGGTGTTTTTTTAACTAACAGTGGGAGGATTTTTATTGAAAACTGGGTAATATTTATAGATTCATCTGAATTCAATAAAGAGCTAGAACTCACCTAGAACTGAACTAGAACAGAACTAGAACAGAACAAGAACAGAACTAGAACAGAACTAGAACAGAACTAGAACAGAACTAGAACGGAACTAGAACAGAACTAGAACAGAACTAGAACAGAACTAGAACAGAACTAGAACAGAACTAGAACAGAACTAGAACAGAACTAGAACGGAACTAGAACAGAACTAGAACAGAACTAGAACAGAACTAGAACAGAACTAGAACAGAACTAGAACAGAACTAGAACAGAACTAGAACAGAACTAGAACAGAACTAGAACAACTAGAACAGAACTAGAACGGAACTAGACCAGAACTAGAACAGAACTAGAACAGAACTAGAACAGAACTAGAACGGAACTAGAACAGAACTAGAACAGAACTAGAACAGAACTAGAACAGAACTAGAACAGAACTAGAACAGACTAGAACAGAAACTAGAACAGAACTAGAACAGAACTAGAACAGAACTAGAACAGAACTAGAACAGAACTAGAACAGAACTAGAACAGAACTAGAACAGAACTAGAACAGATCTAGAACAGATCTAGAACAGAACTAGAACATAACTAGAACAGAACTAGAACTAGAACAGAACTAGAACAGAACTAGAACAGAACTAGAACAGAACTAGAACAGAACTAGAACAGAACTAGATCAGAACTAGAACAGAACTAGAACGGAACTAGAACGGAACTAAAACAGAACTAGAACAGAACTAGAACACAACTAGAACATAACTAGAACACAACTAGAACACAACTAGAACACAACTAGAACAGAACAGAACTAGAACAGAACTAGAACAGAACTAGAACAGAACAGAACTAGAACAGAACTAGAACAGAACTAGAACAGAACTAGAACAGAACTAGAACAGAACTAGAACAGAACTAGAACAGAAACTAGAACAGAACTAGAACAGAACTAGAACAGAACTAGAACAGAACTAGAACAGAACTAGAACAGAACTAGAACAGAACTAGAACAGAACTAGAACAGAACTAGAACAGAACTAGAACAGAACTAGAACAGAACTAGAACAGAACTAGAACAGAACTAGAACAGAACTAGAACAGAACTAGAACAGAACAAACTAGAACAGAACTAGAACAACAGAACTAGAACAGAACTAGAACAGAACTAGAACAGAACTAGAACAGAACTAGAACAGAACTAGAACAGAACTAGAACAGAACTAGAACAGAACTAGAACAGAACTAGAACAGAACTAGAACAGAACTAGAACAGAACTAGAACAGAACTAGAACAGAACTAGAACAGAACTAGAACAGAACTAGAACAGAACTAGAACAGAACTAGAACAGAACTAGAACAGAACTAGAACAGAACTAGAACAGAACTAGAACAGAACTAGAACAGAACTAGAACAGAACTAGAACAGAACTAGAACAGAACTAGAACAGAACTAGACAGAACTAGAACAGAACTAGAACAGAACTAGAACAGAACTAGACAGAACTAGAACAGAACTAGAACAGAACTAGAACAGAACTAGAACAGAACTAGAACAGAACTAGAACAGAACTAGAACAGAACTAGAACAGAACTAGAACAGAACTAGAACAGAACTAGAACAGAACTAGAACAGAACTAGAACAGAACAGAAACAGAACAGAACAGAACAGAACTAGAACAGAACTAGAACAGAACTAGACAGAACTAGAACAGAAACTAGAACAGAACTAGAACAGAACTAGAACAGAACTAGAACAGACTAGAACAGAACTAGAACCGAGCTAGAACAGAGCTAGAACAGAACTAGAACAGAACTAGAACAGAACTAGAACAGAACTAGAACAGAACTAGAACAGAACTAGAACAGAACTAGAACAGAACTAGAACAGAACTAGAACAGAACTAGAACAGAACTAGAACAGAAATAGAACAGAACTAGAACAGACTAGAACAGAACTAGAACAGAACTAGAACAGAACTAGAACAGAACTAGAACAGAACTAGAACAGAACTAGAACAGAACTAGAACAGAACTAGAACAGAACTAGAACAGAACTAGAACAGAACTAGAACAGAACTAGAACAGAACTAGAACAGAACTAGAACAGAACTAGAACAGAACTAGAACAGAACTAGAACAGAACTAGAACAGAACTAGAACAGAACTAGAACAGAACTAGAACAGAACTAGAACAGAACTAGAACAGAACCTAGAACAGAACTAGAACAGAACTAGAACAGAACTAGAACAGAACTAGAACAGAACTAGAACAGAACTAGAACAGAACTAGAACAGAACTAGAACAGAACCTAGAACAGAACTAGAACAGAACTAGAACAGAACTAGAACAGAACTAGAAACTAGAACAACTAGAACAGAACTAGAACAGAACTAGAACAGAACTAGAACAGAACTAGAACAGAACTAGAACAGAACTAGAACAGATCTAGAACAGAACTAGAACAGAACTAGAACAGAACTAGAACAGAACTAGAACAGAACTAGAACAGAACTAGAACAGAACTAGATTATTTCTTATTGTTTACATACTGTTTACATTTTTTTACATGATGTCAACGTTGTAAATAAAAGACTTTTCTATTACGATTGATATCCCGTAAGAATTTTTTGAAAATCTTGATTATTTCGTATTGTTTACACATTGTTTACATGATGTCAACAATGTATATTAAAGATTTTTTTTATTACAATTAATATTATATATATAATTCCTGCAGAATTTTGTACATATCTTAAGTATTTCTTATTGTTTACATGATGTCAATGTACATTACATTTTTAACATTTTTCTTCGGGAATAATATTTTATAGAATTTTTTACATATCTTGTCTATTTCTTTTTGTTTACCCATTGTTTACATGATGTCAACAATGCAAAATATATCAATTTGTCTGTTTGGAATATTTTAAATGTTTTCTATTCGCATTTGTTACTTTCTTTGGCAACCCACTGTGCAATTTAAACATGTTTTTCTTTAATTAATAATAAATCATTTTGAAAGTTTTGTTTTCGAAAGATGTGCTTCCTATTTTTACCCCCACTGTGCAATATAAAGCATGTTTGAATGCAAATACTTTTAATGTGATGCCTCAATATCAAGCTGAAGTTTTATTTTCTATGATTTTTTTTTTAATGATTAATTTTTATTAAATATTTAAATTAGCAAAAACGTAAAGGAATGTTAACGTTAGTCATCATTAAGCTGGCAGATATCAACACTTTATGCGACGAGAAAAAGTACAGTGGTTAAGACAAGGTGAAAAAAAATCAAAATATTTAGACAAATTAAGATTTTATTTTGATTTAGAGGAAGAAATTTAAATATATCTATTTGCTTTATGCAATTTTTACTTTTGCCTCTTTTGGTTACCACTGTTCTTTTCTAGCTTAGCCATCAGTTAGATTCATTGATGTTGAAGGTGATTTCTCTATTTTTAGATGGCAAATTTTTTTTTTATTATTATCCATATTTATAAATCTCTTTTTGTAAAGTAAAAAAAAAAGAAACATTGAAACAATATTTTAAGTTTAAAACTCTTGTAAAGTCTAAGTTATTTTTTGCAATTCTTTTTTTTTTTTTTTGTAGCTGTGCCAAATAATATTAAGTCGTATGTCAGATTTTTTATGGGGTGTGTGCATATAAGCGTTAATTAAATCTAGTCTCTAGTTTTTTTTCTTATTATAACCGGCAAATAGTTTTGCTTTGTTTTTTACGTATGTCTTTTTTGCTTTTACTTTAGATATATTTCTTTTTTTTTTAATTTCTATTTATTGTCTATTCTCCCCATTTCTTTAAACATTTTTTCTACGTTTAGCTGATTGAGGGAGAAAATTAATTACTTGACTAAAATGCGCTGACATTTATGACAGTGCATTTAATTGCTAGTAATTAGTTAAAAAAATAGCAAAATCTATTAGTTTAAATTGTCGGCGAAATGTTGGCAATAATGAGCAGCAGCTATAGGAAAGAATAAAAGAAACTATAGAGACAAACTGTTTTCAGATAAACTGCTGAGACCTTAAACTGGTTAATATAGTAAAGGAAATGAACAAGAAAATTAACAAGGAAAAAACCAATTGATATTTTACAAAAAATTTCGAAATATTATACACATTTCTTATTGTTTACCTATTGTTTACATGAGGTCTACAATGTTAAATTAAAGATTTTTTTATAGCAAAAAATATTTCTTAAGAATTTTTTAAATATCTTAAGTATTTCATATTATTTACCCATTGTTTACACGGTGTCAACTATGTAAATTACAGATTTTTTATGACAAATAATAATCCTTAAGAATTTTTAGAATATCTTTAATATTTCATATTGTTTACCCATTGTTTACATGGTGTAAACAATGTAAAATGAAGTTTTCTATATTAAGAATAATATTCTTTAAGAATTTTTGAAATATCTTTAATATTTCATATTGTTTACCCATTGTTTACATGGTGTAAACAATGTAAAATGAAGTTTTCTTTATTGCGAATAATATTCCTTAGGAATTTTGGAAATATCTCAAGTATTTTATATTGTTTACATGGTGTCAACAATGTAGAATGAAGTTTTCTTTATTAAGAATAATATTCATTAAGAATTTTTGAAATATCTTAAGTATTTCACATTCTTTACCTATTGTTTACATGATGTCAATAATGTAAATTAAAGTTTTTTCTATGGCAAATAATATTTCATAAGAATTTTTGAAATATCTCAAATATTTTATATTGTTTACCCATTGTTTACATGAGGTCAACAGTGTAAATTAAGGATTTTTCTATGGCAAATAATATTTCTTAAGAAATGTTGAAATAACTGAAGTATTTCACATTGTTTACTTATTGTTTACATGAATGAATCATTACGAATAATATTCCTTAGGAATTTTTGAAATATCTTAAGTATTTTATATTGTTTACCCATTGTTTACATGGTGTCAATAATGTAAAATGAAGTTTTCTTTATTACGAATAATATTCCTTAAAAATTTTTGAAATATCTCAAGTATTTTATATTGTTTACCTATTCTTTACATGAATGAATCATTACGAATAATATTCCTTAAGACTGTTTAAAATATCTTGAACATTTCACATTCTTTACCTATTGTTTACATGGTGTCAACATTGCAAAATGAAGCTTTTTTCATTACGAATAATATTCCTTAAGAATTTTTGAAATATCTTTAGTATTTCATATAGTTTACCTATTGTTTACATGAGGTCAATCATGTAAAATGAAATTTTTTTCATTACGAATAATATTCCTTAAGATTTTTTGTAATTTTTTGAATATTTCACATTATTTACCTATTGTTTACATGAGGTCAACAATGTATATTAAAGATTTTTCTATGGCAAATAATATTACTTAAGAATTTTTGTAATATCTCAAGTATTTCATATTGTTTACCTATTGTTTACATGATGTCAACAATGTAAAATTAAGTTTCTTTTATTAGGAAAATATTCATTAAGAAATTTTGAAAATATCTCAAGTTTTTCATATTGTTTACCCATTGTTTACATGGTGTCAACAATGTAAAATGAAGTTTTCTTTGTTAAGAATAATATTCATTAAGAATTTTTGAAATATCTCAAGTATTTTATATTGTTTACCCATTGTTTACATGAGGTCAACAATGTAAAATGAAGTTTTATTTATTAAGAATAATATTCATTAAGAATTTTTAAAATATCTCAAGTATTTTATATTGTTTACCCATTGTTTAAATGAGGTCAACAATGTAAAATGAAGAATTTTTCATGACGAATAATATTCCTTAAGAATTTTTAAAATATCTTGAATATTTCACATGTTTTACCTATTGTTTACATGAGGTCAACAATGTAAAATGAAGTTTTCTTTATTAAGAATAATATGCCTTAAGAATTTTTGAAATATCTCAAGTATTTTATATTGTTTACCTATTGTTTACATGAATGAATCATTACGAATAATATTCCTTAAGACTGTTTAAAATATCTTGAATATTTCACATTATTTACCTATTGTTTACATGGTGTCAACAATGTAAAATTAAGTTTTCTTTATTACGAATAATATTCCTTGAGAAATTTTGAAATATTTCAAGTATTTTATATTGTTTACCCATTGTTTACCTCATGTCAACAATGTAAATTATAGATTTTGTGTGGAAATTTGATATATTCTTTATATTATTCGCCTCAAGGCTGTTGTGTTATATTAATCTTGATTTATTTGCTTTTGTAGCTGTCACCTTAATAGTCTTTTTGTCAATTAGTTAGTCTATGTCTTAGCCCTCCTGCGGCTGTTAACTAGCCGTAAATTCAGTTATGTCAACGGATTTTGTTTCTTTGCAATTGTATGTCTTGTTTCTTTTTTTGGTTAAACAAAAAATGATTGATATAACGTTGTTTAACTGCTGGCTCAACCAAAAACCAGAAAGTTTAACCCGTCAAGACACCTGTTAATTAACAGTAAGTGAATAGAATGAAAAAAATTATGATTTTTATAAAACACTGTTTATCTGTCCGTCCGTCTGTTTGTCTGTCTGTCCATCCGACCATCTTTCTGTTAGACTTTGGTTGGTGGTTTATTTGGTTTACCGTGTGTATGTGTGTGTTTTGTTTCTTTTGTTATTGTTGTTGCTGTTTTAGTCATTAAATGACAATGACCCAAGTAGAATGCTTGGTTGATTTTATGTGTTAAGTTGTTTAGTGCTATTTTTTTTCAATTTTTTTTTTTGTATCATTATTATTTATTTATATTTTAAGTATATTAGCAGAAAGCCAGTGCAAATATTTGAAATATTTACGCTACAATTCTTTACAGCTAAGAGTTTTTAACAAAAATATTTACAAAAACTTTCTTTAAAACTAACTTATTAACTTAAATTTTTGGCAAATCTTTAACTAAAAGCTAAATTATTAAGAATTTAACTTTAAGTAAAAAAAATGTATTTTTTCTTAGTTTCATGTTTGTTTTCTAAAGTCTTTTGTTTTCTTACATTTTAACTACACTAATGGTTTGTTTGTCTTTTCTATTTATGTATTTGTTTTGGTATTTGCTTTATTAATTCTTTAACTATCCCTCCCTCGCTTTAACGGTAGATATCAAATATTCCTACTTTTCACACATTTGTTTGTTGATTGTTTGTTTAGTTTTTTTTTGTTGTTTTAACCAAATACTTTTAACATTCTTTTAACAAAATTGTTTATTGTTTTAAGACAATTTGTTTTAGAGGCAGAGCTCATAATTTGTAAAAAGCTATGACTACAATGTTTTAAAATTTGTAAACTGTAATTGATGACATCATGTAAATATTGAGTCTGGACCAAAAATGAATCTATAGTCTGGACTATAGATCAGTCTATAGTTTGGACTATTGACCAGTCTATAGTTTGGACTATTGATCAGTCTATAATCTGGACTATTGAGCAGTCTATAGTCTAGACTATAGATTACATTATAGTCTGGATTATAGATCAGTCTATAATCTGCACTATAGATTACTCTGAACTTTTGATCAGTTTATAATCTGAACTATACTTCAGTCTATAGTCTACTCTATAGATCAGTCTATAATCTGAACTATAGATCGGTCTATAGTCTGAATTATATATCAATATATAGCCTGGACAATAGACAAGCCTATAGTCTGGTCTATAAATCAGTCTATAGTCTGGACTATAGATCAACCTATAGATCAGTTTATAGTCAAGTCTATACAGTAGTCTATTGTCTGGACTATAGATTAATCTACAGTCTGGATTATAGATCAGTCTATAATCTGGACTATAGATTAGTCTATATACTGGACTATAGATTAGTCTATAGTCTGGACTATAGATTAGTCTATAGTCTGGACTATAATTTACTCTACAGTCTAAGCTATAAACTGGACTAAAGACCAGTCTATAGTCTGGACTATAGACCACTCTATAGTCTGGACTATAGACCACTCTATAGTCTGGAATATAGACCACTCTATAATCTGGACTATAGATCATTCTATAGTTTTAACTACTGACTAGAAAGTATTCAAGGAGAATAAATATACATTTTACATTGTTGACATCATGTAAACAATGTGTAAATTATAGGTTAGAATACACATGCTTAAACGGATTCCAACTGAAAAGTTTTGAGAATGAAAATAGCTAAATTTTACATTGTTGACAGCATGTAAACAATGAACAAACAATGACATAATCAAACAAAATTCACAGCAAAAGTATTAAGGATGCAAATATCTTAAATTTTACACTTTTTCTGTCATGTAAACAATGACATAACTAAGCAAATTTAAACAGGAAAGTATTGAGGAAGAAATCATGTAAACAATGTATAAATAATGAGTTACAATCCACATGCTTTCAAAATTCCAATGGGAAAGTGTTTAGTATGAACAAATCTAAATTTTACATTAATTACATCATGTAAACAATGTGTAAACAATAGGTTAAAATCCATATATTTAAAAATTTCCAAAGGGAAAGTATTAAGGACGAAAATATCTTAATGTTACATTGTTGACCTCATGTAAACAATGTGTAAACAATAGGTTAGAAACCATATAATTGAAAAATTCTAACGTGAAGGTATTGAGGATGAAAATTTATGTATTTGAAGGAAAAAAGCTTTAATTTTCCATAGTTGACATTAGGTAAACAATGTGTAAATAATAGGTTAGAATCCACATACATAAAAAATTCAAATGGAAAAGCTTTAAGAATGAAAATAACGTAAATTTTACATTGTTGACATCATGTAAACAATAGGTAAATATTAAGAAATATAACAAATATTTAAAGAAATTCATATAAATTTATTTATTTTAAAAATTTTTGTCATAAATACAAAATAAATTCATAAAAAATTTCATTAGTATAAAGAAAATATTAACATTTACTTTATAAATCTTAAATTACTTTAGATTTTCATTTCACTAAAAAATCTCTGTTATATGAAAAACAAAAGACACCAACAAAAACTCATAGTTAGAGTTAGCTGACTGAGTGGCTGGCTGGGAAAGCGTAACAAAATCTTTTTAAAAGAATCTGTATAAATAATTAGAAGACACCAAATACAAATACAACAAATAATGATCATTAGAATTTGGTTTGAAAAAAGAAAAAAACTAAAATTTTAATACGAGCAATAAAACCGTTGTAGACCAGGCAATGGAGTCTTTTGTCTTTGATTATTGTAACAACGTGTCTTTGAAATCTAGGAAAACTACTGAAAGTTTAAAGAAGAAATATAAGAAGCTAGATAAAGAATAAGTATAAAAAACTAAAACACAAGACAGTGACATTAACCGTGTCAAATCATCTTCGACAGCTGTTGCGTTGCAGCCATATGATGATGATGAGGCTGATGACGATGACAACATGGAACAAAAAAAAAAAAAGAAAAACTACCATGATGATACCAAGCTCTGAGGCAGATGCTGTACTAAATGCAAATTGTTGTTGAATTTGTGAAAATTGCTTTAGACTTGGCAAAGACTTTAATTGCAGACAAAAAGCAAAAGGGTCAATAGGAAATGTTTGTGTAACCAAAGAAATCTATTACTTTATAAAGAAAAGATTTATTTATAAAGTTTTATTTAAGAAATTTACCTTCAAAGTTGTTCTTATTAGAATTTTCCTATAGGGGTTTCAGTTTAATCTTTACATATGTTTTTTTCTTTGTAATTTCTTCTAACACAGGCACCCACTTTTTCCACTCTATGGTCAACATGATCATCATCATTATGGACAAACATTTCATTATACAGACTGGCAAAAACACCATTTCAACACATGTGCATACATTCTTCAACTGTTGACGTTCATTTGGTCACATCGTTCTAATAATTAAAGTTTTAATCTTGAAAAAAAGCAACAATTTCTGACTCTTTCTTAGCAATCTTCTTTTTTAACAAATTTTGTACGCTTTTTGTTATTATGAAAAATATTGTCTATATGATTGTCTGTCCATCCATCCATCTGTCCGTCCATCCGTCCGTCCGTCCATCCATCTGTCCGTCCGTCCGTCCGTCCATCTATCTTCACCATATCTGCTTTTATAAAACATATTTCCATCTAATAGTATTTTCTTGTTTTTTTTTTTGCGGTTTATTATTGTAATTTCAACACCTTAATGTCTTAACAAATGACCGCAAGACTTTCTTATATACAAACCCCTGAATATGCTCTAAATATTTATTTAGCAATTTAAAGATTTATTTCCACTACTCGGTTTCTTTTTCATTTTTTTTGTCAATAATTTGAAATTTTATTTGATTTGATTTTTGTCTTCATTTTTTCTTTTTTAGTTTATTAGTTATGGTTTGTATATTTTTCAATAATAGTTTTGCTCGAAAAGGCAGCTTTTACTTTTGTCAATAAAATTATTTTTTAATGTTTTTTCTTTGTAAGTTTAAATGACAAAGAAAAGGCAAAAGTAATTGGTTTATGAGGGAATTAAGAAACAAATATTTATTCGTTTTAACACAAAATAGTTTAATGATGGCAAAAGTTATTAAGGTGATGGGTATAATGTCAAAGAAAATGGATTTTCTGTACTTTTAATACTATTTTATATTATTTGCAAAATTTAAGATTTTTTCATCTTAAACACTTTTCTGTTGGAATTTATTAATTAAGTGGATGGTAACTTTTAATTTACACATTGCTTACATGATGTCAACAATGTAAATTTTAGTTTTTTTCATCTTTAATACTTTTGTTTTGGAATTTTTAAAGTACATATGTGGATTCTAACCTATTGTTTACACATAGTTTACATGATGTCAACAATGAAAAATTTAAAATTTCTCATTATAGTTCTGTTCTAGTTCTGTTCTAGTTCTGTTCTAGTTCTGTTCTAGTTCTGTTCTAGTTCTGTTCTAGTTCTGTTCTAGTTCTGTTCTAGTTCTGTTCTAGTTGTTCTAGTTCTGTTCTAGTTCTGTTCTAGTTCTGTTCTTCTGTTCTAGTTCTGTTCTAGTTCTGTTCTAGTTCTGTTCTAGTTCTGTTCTAGTTCTGTTCTGTTCTAGTTCGGTTCTAGTCTGTTCTAGTTCTGTTCTAGTTCTGTTCTAGTTGTTCTAGTTCTGTTCTAGTTCTGTTCTAGTTCTGTTCTAGTTCTGTTCTAGTTCTGTTCTAGTTCTGTTCTAGTTCTGTTCTAGTTCTGTTCTAGTTCTGTTCTAGTTCTGTTCTAGTTCTGTTCTAGTTCTGTTCTAGTTCTGTTCTAGTTCTGTTCTAGTTCTGTTCTAGTTCTGTTCTAGTTCTGTTCTAGTTCTGTTCTAGTTCTGTTCTAGTTCTGTTCTAGTTCTGTTCTAGTCTGTTCTAGTTCTGTTCTAGTTCTGTTCTAGTTCTGTTCTAGTTCTGTTCTAGTTCTGTTCTAGTTCTGTTCTAGTTCTGTTCTAGTTCTGTTCTAGTTCTGTTCTAGTTCTGTTCTAGTTCTGTTCTAGTTCTGTTCTAGTTCTGTTCTAGTTCTGTTCTGTTGTTCTAGTTCTGTTCTAGTTCTGTTCTAGTTATGTTCTAGTCTGTTCTAGTTCTGTTCTAGTTCGTTCTAGTTCTGTTCTAGTTCTGTTCTAGTTCTGTTCTAGTTCTGTTCTAGTTCTGTTCTAGTTCTGTTCTAGTTCTGTTCTAGTTCTGTTCTAGTTCTGTTCTAGTTCTGTTCTAGTTCTGTTCTAGTTCTGTTCTAGTTCTGTTCTAGTTCTGTTCTAGTTCTGTTCTAGTTCTGTTCTAGTTCTGTTCTAGTTCTGTTCTAGTTTGTTCTAGTTCTGTTCTAGTTCTGTTCTAGTTGTTCTAGTTTCTAGTTCTGTTCTAGTTCTGTTCTAGTTCTGTTCTAGTTCTGTTCTAGTTCTGTTCTAGTTCTGTTCTAGTTCTGTTCTAGTTCTGTTCTAGTTCTGTTCTAGTTCTGTTCTAGTTCTGTTCTAGTTCTGTTCTAGTTCTGTTCTAGTTCTGTTCTAGTTCTGTTCTAGTTCTGTTCAGTTCGTTCTAGTTCTGTTCTAGTTCTGTTCTAGTTCTGTTCTAGTTCTGTTCTAGTTCTGTTCTAGTTCTGTTCTAGTTCTGTTCTAGTTCTGTTCTAGTTCTGTTCTAGTTCTGTTCTAGTTCTGTTCTAGTTCTGTCTAGTTCTGTTCTAGTTCTGTTCTAGTTCCTGTTCTAGTTCTGTTCTAGTTTCTAGTTTCTGTTCTAGTTCTGTTCTAGTTCTGTTCTAGTTCTGTTCTAGTTCTGTTCTAGTTCTGTTCTAGTTCTGTTCTAGTTCTGTTCTAGTTCTGTTCTAGTTCTGTTCTAGTTCTTTCAGTTCTGTTCTAGTTCTGTTCTAGTTCTATTCTAGTTCTGTTCTAGTTCTGTTCTAGTTCTGTTCTAGTTCTGTTCTAGTTCTGTTCTAGTTCTGTTCTAGTTCTGTTCTAGTTCTGTTCTAGTTCTGTTATAGTTCTGTTCTAGTTCTGTTCTAGTTCTTTCTTTCTGTTCTAGTTCTGTTCTAGTTCTGTTCTAGTTCTGTTCTAGTTGTTCTAGTTCTGTTCTAGTTCTGTTCTAGTTCTGTTCTAGTTCTGTTCTAGTTCTGTTCTAGTTCTGTTCTAGTTCTAGTTCTGTTCTAGTTCTGTTCTAGTTCTGTTCTAGTTCTGTTCTAGTTCTGTTCTAGTTCTGTTCTAGTTCTGTTCTAGTTCTGTTCTAGTTCTGTTCTAGTTCTGTTCTAGTTCTGTTCTAGTGTTCTGTTTTAGTTCTGTTCTAGTTCTGGTTTAGTTCTATTTATTTTTATATAGAAAATTCTCCAAAATCTTGTAGTTTTTCTTCAAAAATTTATTTCCTGCAAACAATTTTCTTAGTATAGTATTTGATTCCAAACATTTGCTATAAATTCTACTAGAAAGTTGTATTTTAGCTTATTTATCTAAAATAAATTCTAATTTGTTTTAGCTAATTAGAATTTGTTAGTTTGTTAAACAGACTACCGACATTACAGAACAACTAAAACCCAAAATTGGAAATAAATCTTGGCAGTAATTGATGGCTGTTGATACAAGTTTTGTATTTCCAGTATGAAGGTGTGTCTGTGTGTAATTTCTTTTAAAGAAATTCCATTAAAAGAAAAATCATTTAACACTTATTAGCAGAAATAACCTTGATCTTATGTTGCTGATGGAGTTGGAGTAAGAACAAGCTTTACACAACACTGCAACTGCAATACTAACTTCAGGTTGAGGCAAGAGTCAGTTGTTTAGCTAGATGTTTGGCTTAGACATTATGTTCAAGTTCAGGGCTAAAGAGTGGTAAGAAAGAGAAATAGAGGGAGAGAAACTCTACACTTGAGTAAGAAAAACCTTGAACTTGTAATGGCGGAGAGAGAGTTATGTTAAGGCTCTTTGACTGTTAGCTGATTTAGAGTTTTACCATGTTAACTTCTTTCTTTTCTGTTAGCTGTTGTTGACTAATCGTGTGTGTGTGTGTGTATGTGTGTGTTTAAGATCTTTCTTATTGCTTTCTCTGTTTTAAAGGTTTGTTGTGTGTTGTGCTGGTAAACTCTTTTGCTTTTGCTGGCTTTTCTCCATTTAAGTTGGTCTAAACAGAATATGTTTTATTTAGCGTCGAAGAGCAAGAGGGGTTTTGTACAAAAAACGCCAATTATTTTTCTAGCACTTCTTTAAGCTGTCTTCTGTTCTGTGTGGAGACCTTGTCTAAAGGCATAAAAGAGACAAATTTTACAGGTTCAAAGTCATTGCTCATGATGCAATTGTGGAGTTAACATCGGTGGGAAATTTAAAAAGTTATAGTTAATAAAAAAGAAAGAACAAAAAAAAAGGGGTCTTTAACAGCTCTCATATAAAGTGTTTTGTTAGCTTCCTGTGGATTATTTTTATTTAGAAAAAAGCAAAAAAAAAAACGAATTTCTTTTTCAAAAGAAAAGACTCCTTCTTGTTGAAACAAAACGAAAATAATTATTAAAAATTTATTTAAAAAAAGAAACAACAACAATTGTGCAATATATTTATAAAGCAAATAACTAAAATCTACATCGAAAAAAAGTGTTTTAACAAAAAGTTCTAAAAAAAACAATATTCAAAAATATTTAAAAATTTTTGAATAAAATTATCTGCTAATTATCAACATAATAAAGTGTTTTCTTAACAAAAGAAAAGGTATGTTAAAAGAAAAATTAAAAATAAATTAAAAACAAACTTCTTAATATAAGTGCATTTTAAAACAAAAGACTTAAGAACAAAACTTGATTGTAATAATTATGCAAAAAAATTATAAAAATTAAAGAAAAGGTGTAATTGAATAAGGACCAAGTAATAACAAATAAACAAAAAAAAAGCAACAAAATAATATATAAAAATATTTCAACAAATTTTTAAAATTGTAAAATATTTTTTCAAAATTTTCTAAAGAAATGAAATACAACTTAATTAACAATTAAAAACTGCTGCTAATAAAACAGTTAAAAGGACTTCTTCACAGCAACATGTTTCCTGCAAGTGTTCTAAGTTTTGAATGAAGGAATAAAGCAATTATTTGCAAATTAAACCATTTCTTCAGAGGATATTTATACAAAAACAAAAGACTTAAGAGATAAACTTGAAAATTTTTGCAATTTTAAAAGAAAAGTTTCATAAAAGCTACAGAATTTCCAAAAATATAAAAAATGTTCTTAATCAGAAACAAAAGATTTAAGAAAGAAACTTGGAAACTGTAAAAATTTTGAAAAAAAAAATTACAAAATTTTGAAAAATTTGAAAAATTTCAGGAAAATTTTGAAAAATGTTAAGAAAATTTGAAAATTTTAAGAAAATTTGAAACAATTGAAAAAAAAATTTAAAAAATTTAAGAAAATTTTGAAAAATTTTAAGAAAATTTTGATAAAATTTAAAAAAAAATTAAAAAGAATTTAAGAAAATTTTGAAAAATTTAAGGAAATTATAAAATATTTAAGAAAATTTAAAAACATTTAAAAAAATCAGAAATTTTGAAAAAATTGTAAGATTGAAATTTCGATAAAATTAAAAAAATTCTAAAATTTTTGAAAAAATATTGAAATTTTAATGAAATTTTTAAAACTTTTATATTTAAAACAATTAAATGGAAATTTAAACAAAAAGTTTTTATTTTGAATAGATATTGACAATTTTGCACAAAAATCGACAATTTCGAATAAAATTCGACATTTTCAAAAATTTAAAAATTTTACAAAATTGGAAATTTTACAAAAACTATAAATAAGACATGTAATTTTAAACAAAATGAAGACATTTTAAAATTGCAAACAAAATTTGAACTCTTTTAAACAAAATTTTAAAAATTGTTTAAAATTTTAGCAAAATTTCAAAAATTCCAAAAAATTTTAACAAGTTTTTCTCAAATATAAATAAAATTTGAAAGAAAGTTTTAAAATTAAGCAAAATTTTTGGATTTATAAGAAAATTTGAACAAAATTTCTTAAATTTCAACAACATTTCTTAAATTTCAACAAAATTTTCTATAAAATTTCAATAAAATTTCTTAAATTTCAACAAAATTTTAACAATTTCTTCTCAAATATAAACAAAATGTTGAACTTAGTCTGAAGTTTTAAACAAATTTTGAACAAAAGTTCTGAAAGTAGAAAGAAAATTTTGAAATTTTAAAAAAATGTTTATATTTAAACACAATTTCAATAAAAATTTTTAAAATTTCAACAGAATTTTAAAATTTTTTTCTGAATTATAAACAAAATGTTGGACTTAGTCTAGAGTATTAAACAAATTTTGAACAAAAGTTCTGAAATTCGAAAGAAAATTTTGAAATTTTAACAAAATTTTGATATTTGAACACAATTTTAATAAAAAATTTAAAAATTCCACAAAATTTTTAACAATTTTTTCTGAAATATAAACAAAATGTTGAACTTAGTCTGGAGTTTTAAACAAATTTTGAACAAAAGTTTTGAAATTCGAAAGAAAATTTTAAAATTTTAACAAAATTTTTATATTTGAATACATTTTCAATAAAACAAAATATCGAAAATATTGAAATTTCAACAAAATGAATTTCAGTCAAATATTTTGAAAATTTTTAAAATTTAAAAAAATTTTTCTCAAATATAAACAATATATTGAACTAAGTTTGGAATTTAAATAAAATTTTGATAAACAATTTAAAGTTCAAAGACAATTTCGATCTAAATTCAAAATTTTAAACAAATTTTGTAGAAAATTTTTGAAAATCGAATAAAATTTTTGGAATTCTAAGAAATATTCAGCAAATTGAACAAAATTTTTTAAATTTCAACAAAATTCTTTAAATTTCTACTAAATTCCTTAAATTTCAACTAAATTCTTTAAATTTCTACTAAAATCTTTAAATTTTCAATAAAATTTTCAGAAATTTGAAACATTTTTTTTTTTTTGATTTCGTTTCAATTTTAGAATAAAATTTTTGGAATATTTAAACAAAAATCTTAAATAAAATCTCATTTCAAACCGAATTTCACTAAATATTCCATTTTGAACTAGGTTTAGTACCAATTTTTCTCTAGCTAAAGGTCAGCAACATGTTGCTGGATAAAAATATTGTATGAAACTCATTTAAACTTTAAAGACCTTGTTAAGTAACCAAAAACCCCTTTAAACTTTACAAATCTTAAGAAATTTTAAGAAACTAAAGCAATGAAAGGTAATATTACCAAATACAAGGTCAGCAACATGTTGTCAAAGAAATAATATACAAATATTTAAGAAAACTTGAAGTAAATTGCTAGAAGAACTTTTATTTAAAATATAGCAAAACAAATTTCACAAAATATCATCTATAGCACAAGATCAGCAACATGTTGCTGAAAAAAGAATTTTATGAAATTACAACAGAAGATTTTAATATTTCTAAAACTAAGGTCAGCAACATGTTGCTGAAGAAAAATTATTCAATTATTATAGATAATTTGAAGCAAATTGTTGGACAGTGATTCAGCTATGAAGAAACTTCAAAAAAGTAAAGAGTTTTATGAAATTAAAGCTATAATTGTAATATTTCTAAAACTAAGGTCAGCAACATGTTGCAGAAGAAAAAATATGTAATTGTTAAAGAAAATTTTAAGTGAATTGATAAATGGAATTTCATTTATGAAGAAACTTTAAAAAAAGTAAAGAGTTTTATGAATTTATAACAGTAGATTGTAATATTTCTAAAACTAAGGTCAGCAACATGTTGCTGAAGAAAAAATATTCAATTATTAAAGAAAATTTTAAGTAAATTGTTAGACAGTGATTCAGTTAAGAAGAAACTTCAAAAAAAGTAAAGAGTTTTATGAGATTAAAGCAGTAGATTATAATATTTCTAAAACTAAGATCAGCAACATGTTGCCAAAGAAAAAATATTAAATTATTAAAGAAAATTAGAAGTAAATTGTTAGATAGTGATTCAGTTAAGAAAAAAATTCAAAAAAAGCAAAGAGTTTTATGAGATAAAAGCCGTGATTGTAATATTTCTAAAACTAAGGTCAGCAACATGTTGCAGATAAAAAATATTGCTTAAGAAAGCTATAAAATTAAATATTAATTTACTTTCGAGGTTGTACAGCAATAAGTTAACAAAATTTGTCATATAATATTCCATGTTATTAGAGTTAAGATTAAATTTTTGTAACAAAAGGTCAGCAACATGTTGCTAAAGCAAATTATTGCATAAAAGTTCATAATTCATTAAGTTTTCTCACCAAACTAATAGATTTTTTCCTAAAAACCGTTCTGCTGTCCGCATTATAAACTAAATATGTTCACATCATTCTTTCATATTAAATCTTTTCTTCCTTTCTCTCTATCTTCTAACAATTGCATGCAAATCATTTCCACACACAAAAAAACTAAACATTTCCTTTGCATTAGAAACCAACGATTTATTTAGAACAACATTAAATAAAACCGTTGGAAATTATAGGAAAAATCTTAATAAAAAAATATCATTTCCTTTATGGGGATATTGAAAAAAGCTGCATTAGTCTATCAAAAGAAAGATTTTAAAATAAATCAATTAAAACTGGTGGTTGTAAATAAAAGAAATTACTCACATTAACTATAGATAAATGTTTATAATAAAATTGTTATTTGCTCAACACTATTTTTTTATTGAAGGCATTAATTCTAGGTGTTTTAAAAACATTACAAAACCATTGTTTGGCATTAGGAATTAGTGCTTCTGTTTGCAAAGAAATCTTTAAAATTTTATGATTTTATTGGAATTTAATATTTACAGTGTAGTAGTTTTCTTAAGCAACATGTTGCTGACCTTTTCATTGCAAAAATTTCTTTCCATTAAGACAGTTTTTTTAAAACTTTTTAAATTTTTTCAAGTTTAAATACGATTTATGTCCTAATTTACTTTAGCAACTTGTTGCTGACCTTTTCCGGGAAATATTTAGTCTAAACACCAATAAGAAATCACAATTATATTGAAATTAGTTAAACTATTTGCTGTATATTTTAAAAACCAAGTTTCTTTATCAATTTACTTTATTGTCATGTAATATTTTACGTCTGCAACATGTTGCTGACCTTTAGTTTTAGAAAATTTTATTCTTGTGCCTTTATTTCATAAAACTCTTAACTATTTCTGAACATCCATCTTAATTGAAAGTCCTATTATCAATTTACTTCACATTTTCTTTACTAATTTCTTATTTATTCTTCTGCAACATGTTGCTGACCTTTTTTTTTAAACATATTTAATCTAAACACAGTTTCAAATGTGATATTTTGTAAAATTTTATTTGCATGATCTTAAATGAAAGTCCGTCTATCAATTTACTTTACATTTTCTTCAATAATTTCATATTTTTCATTTGCAACATGTTGCTGACCTTTTGTTATAGAAATATTGATTATAAACTCAGTTCAAAAACGATTATTTGGAAAAATTTGTTTTGCTTGACTTAATAAAAATCTGCCTAGCAATTTACTTCAAGTTTCTTTCAATAATATCACATTTTTTCTTTCTGCAACATGTTGCTGACCTTATTTCAAGTTTCATTTCATAAAACTTTTTACTATTTCTGATGTTTTATCTTAAATGATATTCTGTCTATCAATTTACTTCACATTTTCTTTAATAATTTCGCATTTTTCTTCTGCAACATGTTGCTAACCTTTGTTGTAGAGACATTAGTTCTAAACACAGAACTGTGATACTTTTTGAAAATTGTTTGGCAGGGTCTTAAATAAAAGTCCATTTCGAAATTTCCGTTAAATTTCTTTCAATAATTTCATATATTTTCTTCTGCAACATGTTGCTGACCTTAGTTTTAGAAAAATTTCATTTCATTACTTTGGTTTCTTAAAACTGGATACTATTTTGTAAGTTTAAATGAGTTTTAGACAATTTTTGAATTAAGCAACATGTTGCTGACCTTTTTCTATAGAAACATTTGTTCTAAACTTGCTTTAAAATGGTAAATTTGATAAAATTTGGTTCATACATTCAGCAATGAATGTCCATCTAGCAATTTTCTTATATTTTTCTTCTATAAATCAAGTTTTAGAACTTGCAACATGTTGCTGACCCCTACAATATAGTGAAGTAAAAAGACTTTTACAGAATTTTATTAAACCTTAGTTATCCCTTACTTCAGCCTCAAACCTTAACCCTCCTAATCTTCTTTTGTTTCTCCTATTTTACTGCGCTTTTGATTAATCATGTTCAATTTTGATAAATTACCATTTGGCAGCAGTATTTATTTCAGAAAATTTATCTTGCCACAATTACCACCTCTTTAAAGGCAATTACTTTTTCTGGAAACAAACTTAAATTTGAAATCTTATTGCCTAGATCTTTTAGTCAGTTTCAAATCAAACCATTTTAAAGTTCCCATAAACACACTTATACAAAACACATTCAAATTACTTTCCAAAAGCTAAAGAAATCAGAACATGTTTGGTTTGCTTAAAATGCTTTTTTTTCTTCTTTTTCATTCATTTAATATAGAAAGAAAAGCCCACAAAACATATAAAACCTTGTTTAAGTGAAATTAAGGTCAAACTCAATACACACACATATACGAACTGATGCCTGCATTTTAATGTAAATTAAGGTATTGAAACAAAAAACTAAAAGCGAACTTATGTTAAAGTAAATCAAAAAAAAAAAATCCAGAAAGAATGCAGTTTGTTATGAGAAAATATGTAGAAAAAAAAACAATAAAAGTTTTTGTTTTAAACTACAAATTCTTTTGTAAAAGTCTTGAGCCACTGCTGGGAGTTTAAAATGGAATTATTATTAAGAATCCCTAATGAGTTTTATTGTTTTTTTAAACTAATAATTAGAAATCAATATGAAAAGAAATTTTTCTTTAATAACTTTTCAATATTTCTATAGAATATCCATTGATTCGCTTTGGCAACATGTTGCTGACCCTAATTAGAAACATTTGTTTATAAGAAACAAACTTTTTGTAAAACTATGTTTGAGGTTCTATTCATTATATGGTTTTTAAATATATTTTGCTTTAGCTATATATTAGAGATCTTAATTAAACACATATTTTGTTGCAGAAACATGTTGCTGACCTTTGTTAGCAATATTTTTTTATATCACTAAAATTTTAAACAATTTATTTTGGTCACTATAGAGAAACTGTCTAACAACAGTTTTATTTGGCTAAAATATAACACAAGACTATAGAATAGATTATAGACTAGACTATAGACTAGACTATAGACTAGATTATAGACTAGACTATAGACTAGACTATAGACTAGACTATAGACTAGACTATAGACTAGACTATAGACTAGACTATAGACTAGACTATAGACTAGACTATAGACTAGACTATAGACTAGACTATAGACTAGACTATAGAACTAGACTATACTAGACTATAGACTAGACTTAGACTAGACTATAGACTAGCACTATAGACTAGACTATAGACTAAGACTATAGACCTAGACTATAGAATAGACTGACTAATAGACTAGACTATAGACTAGAACTATAGACTAGCGATAGACTAGACTATAGGACTATGACTATAGACCATGACTATAGACTAGACTAATAGACTATACTATAGACTAGACTATAGATAGACTATAGAATATACTAATAGACTAGACTATAGACTAGACTATAGACTATACTATGACTAGACTATAGACAGACTATAGACTAGACTATAGACTAGACTAAGACTAGACTATAGACTAGACTATAACTAGATATATACTAGACTATAGACTAGACTATAGACTAGACTATAGCGAGACAAGACTAGACTATAGACTATAGACTAGACTATAGACTAGACTTAGACTAGGACTATAGACTAGACTATGACTAGATATAGACTAGACTATACTATAGACTAGACTATAGACAGACTATAGACTATTAGCTGACAAGAAACTATAGACTAACAGACTAACTATGACTAGACATAGACAGACTATAGACTATATATGCTAACCTAACTAGACTAGACTATAGACTAGACTATAGACTAGACTATAGACTAGACTATAGACTAGACTATAGACTAGACTATAGACTAGACTATAGACTAGACTATAGACTAGACTATAGACTAGACTATAGACTAGACTATAGACTAGACTATAGACTAGACTATAGACTAGACTATAGACTAGACTATAGACTAGACTATAGACTAGACTATAGAACTAGACTATAGACTAGACTATAGACTAGACTATAGACTAGACTATAGACTAGACTATAGACTAGACTATAGACTAGACTATAGACTAGACTATAGACTAGACTACTAGACTAGACTAGACTATAGACTAGACTATAGACTAGACTATAGACTAGACTATAGACTAGACTATAGACTAGACTATAGACTAGACTATAGACTAGACTATAGACTAGACTATAGACTAGACTATAGACTAGACTATAGACTAGACTATAGACTAGACTATAGACTAGACTATAGACTAGACTATAGACTAGACTATAGACTAGACTATAGACTAGACTATAGACTAGACTATAGACTAGACTATAGACTAGACTATAGACTAACTAGACTAGCTATAGACTAGACTATAGACTAGACTATAGACTAGACATAGACTAGACTAAGACCTATAGACGAGACTATAGACTAAGACTATAGACTAGACTATAGACTAGACTAGAACTAGACTAGACTAGACTAGACTAGAGGCTAGACTAGACTATACTAGACTAGACTAGACTAGACTAGACTAGACTAACTAGACTAGACTAGACTAGACTAGACTAGACTAGACTAGACTAGACTAGACTAGACTAGACTAGACTAGACTATAACTAGACAGACTATAGACTAGACTATAGAACTAGACTATAGACTAGACTATAGACTAGACTAGAGACTAGACTATAGACTAGACTATAGACTAGACTATAGACTAGACTATAGACTAGACTATAGACAGACTATAGACTAGACTATAGACTAGACTATAGACTAAACTATAGACTAGACTATAGACTAGACTATAGAAGACTATAGACTGACTATAGACTAGACTATAGACTTGACTATAGATTAGACTAAAGACTAGACTATAGACTAGACTACAGACTAGACTACAGACTAGACTATAGACTAGACTATAGACTAGACTATAGACTAGACTATAGACTAGGACTATAGACTAGACTATAGACTAGACTATAGACTAGACTATAGACTAGACTATAGACTAGACTATAGACTAGACTATAGACTAGACTATAGACTAGACTATAGACTAGACTATAGACTAGACTATAGACTAGACTATAGACTAGACTATAGACTAGACTATAGACTAGACTATAGACTAGACGATAGACTAGACTTTAGACTAGATTATAAACTAGGCTGTAGACAAAAACTAAATATTTTTAAATTGTTCCTTCTTTTTGCAACATGTTGCTGACCTTTTGTAAGCAGTTCAACTCCTCTAATAGTTCTAAATTGTTTATATGAAAAATAAAACTCTGTGCATTTTTTTCACACCTTAAACTTAAGCTTAAAATCTGCTTAACTAAAATTTTCTTTAAACTTCTTATTTTGAAGAAAAATAAGTTTACAACTTTAGTTTAAACAAAATCAAGTTTAATGTCAAACACCCAATAAAAGAAATATATACCGAGGTTTAAAGCCTTTTAAACGTTATTTTAAGAACCAAAACTGGTTGCTATTGCTGCTGCTGTAATTTGTTGTTGTTGTTTTTTTTTTTTTGGTACTTTGCTGCACACAGTAGCTCCTCACCTTAATTGTTGCTGTATATGTAGTTATGTACGCATTTAAACTGTTAGTGTTTATTACTAATGGTAGATTTTATGTTCCGACAGTTGCTGTGTTTTGACTATTTAGTAGTTTCAAATAACGGTAAATGGTGTTAATGATGGTTATATATTTTTTAAAGATTTTTTTGTTAAAAAACAAATGTGTTTAGAAGCTAAAAATAGCTGCCAGCTAGAAAAATATTCAACAAGTTATTCTAGGAACAAATAAATTTAGAAAGAAATTATTACCTACATACGTTTTATGTTTGTAATAATATTTTAACTTAGTAACAAGTTGCTGAGTTTTATTACAACTAATTTTTGACATTAAACAAATTGTTTAAACAAATTATTTAGATTTTCTTTGGTAATAACGATTTTAAGCAATATTTCGCTTTGGCAACATGTTGCTGACCTTTCAAAACTTAATTTACTTACATAAAATGTTTCTGTTCTTTATTGTAAACATATATGTTTGAATTACTAGAATTACATTTACGATTATGTCTGTTTTTTGCTGTTGAAATAACTTTAATTGATTATTAAGCTTTAGCAACATATTGCTGACCTTTGTTAGAAACATTTGTTTTAAAAAAACCCAGTTAAGGGATGGGACTTTAACTCATTTTGATTATACTTTACATCCTCAAGAGCAAATCTATAGTTTTCTTTCAGTTTTTTGGTTTATATTTAAAGAAATTTCTTTTGCAACATGTTGCTGACCTTTAGTAGAATTATATAGTACTATAATATGTTCTTCACTTTTATTAAAAAACTTTTGCTGCTATTTCTTAAATTTTTGTTAGTAGTTTTTTCTATTTTATTTACTTTTTAAATAACTTTGTTTTAATACATAGCTTTAGCAACATATTGCTGACCTTTGTTAGAAACATTGGTTTCAAATGCTGTTTAGAAGAGAAATTTTTGCATAATTTGTTTAATTTTTACATGCTCAAAAGCAGTAGTTTGCTTTCTTTCACTTTATTTGTTTATAGTTGAAAAAAATGGGACTTCTGCAACATGTTGCTGACCTTTAGTAAAGTTTTTTACTTCTATAAAATGTTTCTTTTCATTAAAGGTTACGTATGTTTCATTTACTTTAATTTTTGTTAAATTTTTTTATTTACTTTTTGTTGCTTAAATGGCGTATAAGCTTTTTGGCAACATATTGCTGACCTTTGCTAGAAACATTTGTTGTAAATACATACATATATAAAATGGTATTATTATTATTATTGAGTTACTAAAATATGTTCCCCTGGCGTTTTTTTTGGGATTTTAATTAACCTTTACTGTTCTGCAACATGTTGCTGACCTTTTCAAAAAACTTTTATTTAGTATTAATTATATTGGATTTAAATGTTTATGAAAACTTTAACATCTTTATTAGAATTAAACTAATATTATATTGTTTTTTATTTTTGGCAACATGTTGCTGACCTTTTGCTATCAAAATGTTGCTTGATTAATTATTGCATTTCTGATATAATTTCTTTTATATTTTTAATGTATATTCAATACATTTGATTGGTTTTTGTTGTCTTTTAAATGCTGCTGACCTTTTAATAATGTCAACATGTTGCTGTTGCTTTTTATTTTAATTTGTTATACCTTTTTTGTGTATAACTTTAATTAAACAATATTTAAGTTGATGATTTCTAAAGAAAGTGAATTTTGTCTTGAGTTTTTAAGTTTGAAATCATGATATCACTTTTTCTATTATATGCTTTTCACTAATTAAGTTAAACTTATCAAAACATTTAACCTTTTAAACTCGTTGCTTGCCAAAATTTTAAACAAATTTGTTAATAATTTTTTAATTTCTTTAGAAAGAAAACAGAAAACTACTCTATAATTATTGCTTTCAAGTTTACACCACAAACTGCTGCTGGCACCTTAAAAAAAGATAAAAATGGATAAAATTTTTTCTTGCTAAATTTTTTTAATTATTAATCAGCAATTTTTTTGATAAACAAATTTCACTTTTATTAATAAACAAATCATAGACAAGACATAAAAAAGAAGAAAAAAAAAGCAAAAGTGTTTATAAAAACAAAATATGAAATAATAAGAAATGAAGGAGGAACAAACTAAATGAAATTAATACTTTCTTTAAAGCAAAAAAAAATTATTAAAAATATAAAAGAAATTTTATAAAAAAAAAAAACAAATTAATGTTAAAGAAAAAGAAAAATTTTAAACAGCTAATTGCTTTAACAATTAGTTAAGATTATTTAGGTTTTAAAACCGTTAACATAACTGAAAAATTATGTAGTTTCAGCCTTTAAACAAAAGAGTTAAGACCCAAACATAATTAGTTAGACAAGCCTCTCTAAACATTAATCATCTTTTTTTGTTTTAAAAACAGCTGTAAAAGCAAACTTTTTATATAAAAATTTCAATCAACTATTTTTATGTAAAACAAGTGTCTCATCAAATCTTTTCAATCAACAAATGATTAAGCAAAAATTCTTAAAAACTAACTTTGAAAGTGATACCTACCTACCTCTCTAAGCACAAAATGAAAACGAAAATCTTTAACAAAAATAACAATAAAAAAATTTTAAGAAAAAAATATGAAAGAATTAATTTGTTTAACATTAAGAATGTTTGTTTAAAATATATAAAAAAAATATCTGTGTTATACAACGGGTTTTTGTAACACTTTTAAGATTCCAAAAAAAATCTTGACAAAAATAAATTTAAATTATGTATCTGCTTTTTATTGTTGTTTTAAAGATAACGGCTTAATATTTTTTCAACTTAAGTCTCAAAGATTTAGTTATACAAAAGACACTTTTATTATGAGACAACTTTCTTCTTGAAAACAAACATTCTAAAGAATGGTTTTTCTTTCAAATCAATAATTTTTATTATTAACTGTTAATGTAAATAAAATGAAAAGATTTTGACACACATTTCGTAGCCCTAAATTATAATTCTAATAAAACAAACAAATATAACACATTTCTTAAGCAAGAAAAACACACTTGTTGCTAAACAGATTAAGCAACATGTTGCTAGAAAAAAAGTCAAATAAAAGTGAGTAAAACAATGGAAATATATAAAAAATATTAAAGAAAATTGTTTTAATTGAAGCTAATGTTAATAATAAAGGTCAGCAACATGTTGCCAGAGAACATTGTAGCCATAAAATTCCAAATATTACTAAATACACCTCAACTCAATGGCATATAAAACAAATTTAACAAAATTGCTGAAAAAGTTATTCGCTTCTAAATGAAAGCCATAAGAAATGTTTCTTAAAAAGGTTAGCAACATGTTGCTTTAGAAAATGATTAAATTTAAATCAAATAAATTATAAGATAAACATCAATTCCCTTTGTAAAAATCAAAATTTAATAAAAATTTAAAAAAAAATCCAATACTTAACTTTTAAATTGAAAAATATAAAGGTCAGCAACATGTTGCGAAAGAAAATTTTAGCTATAACAACCACTGAATTACAATACAAACCTCAATTATTAGTTAATATAACAAAATTTAACAAACAACTCTTTAAAAAGGCAATTTATAACTTTTGAAATGACAAATACTTCTTATAAAGGTCAGCAACATGTTGCAAAATGAAATTATAATGATAAAATCTAATAAATCACCAGATAAACCTCAAATCTTTGTTATACAACTTAAATTTAACATAAAATCAACTAAACTTCAATTTGTTAATTATAAAAATGACAAATAATTCGTATAAAGGTCAGCAACATGTTGCCAAAAGAAAATTGTAGCAATAAATTTTAATGAATTACATTATAGACATCAATTCCTTGTTAAAGTAGTCAAATTTAACAAAAATTTAGAACAACTTCCATTTTTTAACTGTGAAAATAACAAATATTACTAATAAAGGTCAGCAACATGTTCACAAGGAAAATTTTTGAAATAAAATCCAAACAATTACAAGGTAGTCTTCAATACACTGTCATAGAACTAAAATTTAACAGAAAAATAGCTAAATTTCCATTTCTCAGCTGAAAACCTTACAAATATTTCAAACAGAGGTCATCAACATGTTGCCAAGAGAAAATTAATTAACCCTAAATTTCATTGAATTACAGCATAGATATCAATTCCTTATTAAAGTATTCAAATTTAACAAATATCTGGAACAACTTCCATTTCTTAATATGAAAATAACAAATATTACTTATAAAGGTCAGCAACATGTTGACAAAGAACCATTTTAGCAATAAAATCAAGAAAATTGTTCGAAAAAAGCCAATATTATGTTATAGAATTAAAATTTGTTAAACACTTAATGAAAGTTTTCATTTCTTATCAAGATCGTGACAAATATTTCTTATAAAGGTCAGCAACATGTTGCTAAATTAGAAAAATCAATCCGTTTTTAATAATTTGTTTATTAAACAACTTCGAAATAAAAATTATATAAAATTTTTTATAGATAAGTATGTAACCCATTCAGTGAGTTTTTTCGTTTGTTAAAAGAAATCTTAAAACGTGAAAGTGTTCTCATTTCAGTTCAGTTTAATTTCCATTTCATTTCACATTATTGTTGTAATATTTATGACTCTTTAAGTAAATTTTTAAACATTTTGCTTTACAACAATAACAAACAAGTTTCCATTTCATTACAAAAATCAAGCACACATTTTCTTTTTGTAACCAGTAGACAATATGACAATTATTTTAGTTTTTTTTAAAAATAATTATTTAAAATTAAACTTAATTTGAAGGTAAAAAGAGGTTACTCTCAAAACAACTATTGTTTTGTTTAACAAGTGTTCTAGTTTTTTAGAAACAATAGCTTTGTTTTGCTAATAAGTTCTCAAAATAAACCTAAAAAAACAAAATTTTCAATTAGAAACTGCTTTGTTAATAAAAAAGCTTTAATAAACATGGAAAGTATGTTTTGGGAGTAAGAAAATGAGAAATAATTAAAAATAATATAAAATTTAAACTTAAAAGATAATTTAAATTAATTAAGACATATAAGCCAGCAACTTGTTGCTAATAAGTTTTTTTCAAATGAAAATTTTTACTTAAAGGTTTTGTGTTTATATTTTATACATATTTCTTTAAATTTAAGAAATTTTATTTTCAGCAACAATGTTGCTAAGCAATTTCCCTTAACTTTAAGTAAAAATATTAGTCCGCTACATGGTTTTTTGGAATTCTTGGTTTAATATTATTTAGATTTCATTAAAAGCGTCTTACTTTTAACTGTTTTTTCTTGTAAAATATTAAATTTAAAGTTCTGCAACATGTTGTAGTTAAATTTTCTTAGTTTTAAGCCTATTTCAAGACAACAACATGTTGCAAAACAACTTTTTTGTAATGAAAATTTTTAGTTTAAACTTCTGCCTTTATATTTTTTAAATTTTTCATTGTTTTTGAGAATTTTCATTTTCGGCAACAATGTTGCTAAGGGTTTTTATATCACTTTCTGCCTTTGTTAGTACCGGCAACATTTCGAAAATAAATATTTGATTTAAAAGTATTTATTTTTTAATTATATTTGATGTTTTTCAGGGAGTTTTCTTAAAAAAATCTTAAATTTTTAGTTTTGCAACATGTTGCTGAGAGAGGTTTTTTACAGAATTTGTTAAATTTAATATTTTGCTAAGAAAAACTTAAATAAAATTATTTTTTTGTACAAAAATTGTTTTCTACAATATGTTTAGCAACATTTATGCCAATTATCTATTCTAGCAACATGTTGCTTATAGTATTTTCTTTAAATTGAAAGAAATTTCTTTACTATAACATGTAATCAAAAGATTTTGTACTTAATTGAAAAAAATTTATTAAAAAAAAATTTCAATATGTTGAAGCAACATGTTGCCAAGAGTATGTTATTCATATTTAAGCAAATTTTTGTATTATAAAAGATTTTCAAATTATAATTTTTTTAATTTTAATATTTCTTTTTAGAAAATGTGAGAAATTGTTTTAGCAACATGTTGCTAAAGAGTTCAATTAACTTTAAGTACATTATTTCTGTAGTTTCTTTAAGTTTTTTGTTGTTAACCTAACTTTTGCTTTAAGAAATTTTGAAAATTTTTTGTTGGCAACATGTTGCCGAGTTTAATTACCTCTATTACTTAATGATTATCATTTCCCTTAGCTTTTTACTTGTGTAATTTTAAAGAAAATTTTAGTTTCTTTGGAATTTTTTGGCAAAAAACGTGCAAAAAAGTTGATTGAACCTTAACTTTAAAAAAATGTTACACTTTAATCTTATTAAAGCATCAGCAAAAAGTTAGAATGAAATATTCTTTAATACTTAATATGCTGGTAGTGCAATAATAATAATTTTATATAGACTTTTTTGTTATTAAGAACTAGATTAGATACAAAGAAACTATGGACAAATTCTTGCTACAAGACTCTCTTTTGAACTCCTCAACAGCAGCAGCAGCTAAACTTTAACAGGCAATTCTATTGAAGTCCATGACTATTGCTGGTATTTTTCTAGCTTTCACTTTACTCTTTAGCCAGAGTTACAATGTTCTAATTGTTTATGCCCACCACCGTTACGTTTGAATGCATTTTATAAAGTGGTTTTCTTGCTGTTGTATGCTTAAGTTATTTCACACACCGAACTAAAGGAAGATGTTGCTGGCAAAAGTATCCAATGGAAAAAAAAGAGTACAAAACAAGCTTGTACTTGTTTTGCCGCTTGTGTTCTGTTATTACAATTTTCCATGTTTTCAAATATGTATTGCATGTTGCTGTTGTAGAATTGATGCTAGGAGCCTGGCAAGAGCTAAAGTTAAAGTTGTTGTTATAGCTCTTGTCTAAATGCTGGTAAACGGGTGTTATCGTTACAACGTTCAAAGCCACACTTTTGTGAAACCGACTTTGTACACATTAAGCCCACAAAACTTTAATATACACTGAGACAAATTTCCTCAAAATTGCTTTAAATAGAGCAAATTTAAGACCAAAATGAAACTTTTCCCCTAAAATTTCTTTCAGTGTCTTTTCTTAGATAGCTAGTCCTTAGTTTAATTTCATTTTTTTCAACTATTGTTGTCTATTGTTGTTAGTTTTTTTTTTTCTTCTAAATATTGTTATTGTTTTATAGCAGCTGTAGTTTTTTTCAAACACAATAAAATGTGTTATTTCTTTTTTTCTCCTCAACTTCACTTCTTTTCTATTAAAAACCCGCTGGCAATATTTGCAACATTTTAAGTTTTGCTTACAATAAAAGGGTTTCTGCCATAAAATAAATTCATTTAGCCAGTCCAAGTTTTCTATAAAGAATTTATGGTAATATTGTTAAAATACTCATAAATTACCAGAAAATACACTTTACTAGTTGTAAAAGTTTAGCAAGTTTGTTGTAGAAACATACCAACACACTTATGTTTATGAAGCCAGAGATTATAAATGTTGTTAAACATTATAAATAAAGTAAACAACAAGTTGCCAGCTATATGGTAAATAAAAACTTAGACAGAACTTAAGCTTAAAGGCAGAAAATTTCTTAACTACAAAAGTTTATATTACCGCAACATGTTGCAGAACAAAGTTTTTTCATATAGCAACATGTTATCACAGAAATTTTGAACATTTTATATAATTTCTTGAGTCAGTATAAAATATTTCCCAAGAGTCTTGAAAACTTCTTTATTTTAATCCCAAATAGTTTTTTAAACTTTGGCAACATGTTGCCAAACATTACTAGTTCACTACTAGTTCATTTCTATTCTAGTCCAGTTCTAGTTAGTTTTAGTTTAGATCTAGTTTAGTTCTAGTTCTGTTCTAGTTCTGTTCTAGTTCTGTTCTAGTTCTGTTCTAGTTCTGTTCTGTTCTAGCTCTGTTCTAGTTATGTTCTGTTCTAGCTCTGTTCTAGTTCTAGTTCTGTTCTAGTTATGTTCTAGTTCTATTCTAGTTCTGTTCTAGTTCTAGTTCTGTTCTAGTTCTGTTCTAGTGCTGTTCTAGTTCTGTTCTAGTTCTGTTCTAGTTCTGTTCTAGTTCTGTTCTAGTTCTGTTCTAGTTCTGTTCTAGTTCTGTTCTAGTTCTGTTCTAGTTTTCTAGTTCTGTTCTAGTTCTGTTCTAGTTCTGTTCTAGTTCTGTTCTAGTTTGTTCTAGTTCTGTTCTAGTTCTGTTCTAGTTTTGTTCTAGTTCTGTTCTAGTTCTGTTCTAGTTCTGTTCTAGTTCTATTCTTCTGTTCTAGTTCTGTTCTAGTTCTGTTCTAGTTTGTTCTAGTTCTGTTCTAGTTCTGTTCTAGTTCTGTAGTTCTAGTTCGTTTAGTTCTGTTCTAGTTCTGTTCTAGTTTGTTCTTTCTAGTTCTGTTGTTCTAGTTCTGTTCTAGTTCTGTTCTAGTTCTGTTCTAGTTCTGTTCTAGTTGTTCTAGTTCTGTTCTAGTTCTGTTCTAGTTCTGTTCTAGTTCTGTTCTAGTTCTGTTCTAGTTCTGTTCTAGTCTGTTCTAGTTCTGTTCTAGTTCTGTTCTAGTTCTGTTCTAGTTCTAGTTAGTTCTAGTTCTAGTTCTAGTTCTAGTTCTGTTCTAGTTCTGTTCTAGTTCTGTTCTAGTTCTGTTCTAGTTCTGTTCTAGTTCTGTTCTAGTTCTGTTCTAGTTCTGTTCTAGTTCTGTTCTAGTTCTGTTCTAGTTCTGTTCTAGTTCTGTTTTTAGTTCTGTTCTAGTTCTGTTCTAGTTCTGTTCTAGTTCTGTTCTAGTTCTGTTCTAGTTCTGTTCTAGTTCTGTTGTAGTTCTGTTCTAGTTCTGTTCTAGTTCTGTTCTAGTTCTGTTCTAGTTCTGTTCTAGTCTGTTCTAGTTCTGTTCTAGTTCTGTTCTAGTTCTGTTCTAGTTCTGTTCTAGTTCTGTTCTAGTCTGTTCTAGTTCTGTTCTAGTTCTGTTCTAGTTCTGTTCTGTTCGTTCTGTTCTAGTTCTGTTTAGTCTAGTTTCTATTCTAGTTCTGTTTAGTTCTGTTCTAGTTCTGTTCTAGTTCTGTTCTAGTTCTGTTCTAGTTCTGTTCTAGTTCTGTTCTAGTTCTGTTCTAGTTCTGTTCTAGTTCTGTTCTAGTTCTGTTCTAGTTCTGTCTGTTTTAGTTCTGTTCTAGTTCTGTTCTAGTTCTTGTAGTTCTGTAGTTCTGTTCTAGTTCTGTTCTAGTTCTGTTCTAGTTCTGTTCTAGTTCTGTTCTAGTTCTGTTCTAGTTCTGTTTAGTTCTGTTCTAGTTCTGTTCTAGTTCTGTTCTAGTTCTGTTCTAGTTCTGTTCTAGTTCTGTTCTAGTTCTAGTTCTGTTCTAGTTCTGTTCTAGTTCTAGTTCTAGTTCTGTTCTAGTTCTGTTCTAGTTCTGTTCTAGTTCTGTTCTAGTTCTGTTCTAGTTGTTCTAGTTCTGTTCTAGTTCTGTTCTAGTTCTGTTCTAGTTCTGTTCTAGTTCTGTTCTAGTTCTGTTTAGTTCTGTTCTAGTTCTGTTTCGTTCTGTTCTAGTTCTGTTCTAGTTCTGTTCTAGTTCTGTTCTAGTTCTGTTCTAGTTCTGTTCTAGTTTGTTCTAGTTCTGTTCTAGTTCTGTTCTAGTTCTGCTCTGTTCTAGTTCTGCTCTGTTCTAGTTCTATTCTAGTTCTGTTTAGTTCTGTTCTAGTTCTGTTCTAGTTCTGTTCTAGTTCTGTTCTAGTTCTGTTCTAGTTCTGTTCTAGTTCTGTTCTAGTTCTAGTTCTGTTCTAGTTCTGTTCTAGTTCTGTTCTAGTTCTGTTCTAGTTCTGTTCTAGTTCTGTTCTAGTTCTGTTCTAGTTCTGTTCTAGTTCTGTTCTAGTTCTGTTCTAGTTCTGTTCTAGTTCTGTTCTAGTTCTGTTCTAGTTCTGTTCTAGTTCTGTTCTAGTTCTGTTCTAGTTCTGTTCTAGTTCTGTTCTAGTTCTGTTCTAGTTCTGTTCTAGTTCTGTTCTAGTTCTGTTCTAGTTCTGTTCTAGTTCTGTTCTAGTTCAGTTCTAGTTCAGTTCTAGTTCAGTTCCAGTTCAGCTCTAGTTCAGTTTTAGTTCTAGTTCTAGTTCAGTTTTAGTTCTAGTTTAGATCTAGTTCTACCTTAGTTCTAGTAGTTCTAGTTATTTCTAGTTCTAGTTAGTTCTAGTTCAGTTCTAGTTTAGTTCTAGTTTAGTTTAGTTTTAGTTCTGGTTTAGTTCTAGTTAGTTCTAGTTTAGTTCTAGTTTAGTTCTAGTTTAGTTCTAGTTTAGTTCTAGTTTAGTTCTAGTTTAGTTCTAGTTTAGTTCTAGTTTAGTTCTAGTTTAGTTCTAGTTTAGTTCTAGTTTAGTTCTAGTTAGTTCTAGTTTTAGTTTCTAGTTAAGTTTAGTTTAGTTCTAGTTTAGTTCTATTTTAGTTCTAGTTCTGTTCTAGTTCTGTTCCAGTTCTGTTCTAGTTCTGTTCTAGTTCTGTTCTAGTTCTGTTCTAGTTCTGTTCTAGTTCTGTTCTAGTTCTGTTCTAGTTCTGTTCTAGTTCTGTTCTAGTTCTGTTGTAGTTCTGTTGTAGTTCTGTTCTAGTTCTGTTCTAGTTCTGTTCTAGTTCTGTTCTAGTTCTGTTCTAGTTCTGTTCTAGTTCTGTTCTAGTTCTGTTCCAGTTCTGTTCTAGTTCTGCTCCAGTTCTGTTCTAGTTCAGTTCCTTAATAAGTTCTACCTTCCCTTTTTGATGTAGCTTTCCTAAGTCTTTTGTTTACTTAAACTTACACATAAATCGTGTGCCTTTTAAATCTTTGTATTTTAATTCAATTTTCTCTTTCTTTAATAATTTCATCATTTATAGGTAATTTAAGCATGTTTCTTAATGTTTTTGTAAATATTTAATATTATAGTTATATTTACAAAAAACGAGTTCAAATTAATTCTTAAATTTTTTTTTTATAAAAAAGCAGGAAGTAATGTAACATCATGACATAAAGGCAGATACTAGAGAATAAGAGAGACTCTTTAGAAAAAGACTCTATCAATATACTATTAACTCTAATTACTACTATAATTTCAAGTGGAGATTTTAAAAGTTAGACTTAACTGCCAGCAATTGTGTGTTGTATATGGAAAATTTATATAATAAATGTTTCAAGCTTAATTTGTGTTACTTAAGGTATTAAAAATAATGTGTTGCACTAAACGTATGCGATGTCTAAGGCCTATAGAAGCTGCAACTACAAATGAATTGTTCAGGCTTAGAATATCAATTACAAATAACAACAGAAAAATGGCTGATTTCTTGCTCTCTCTCTAACTCTGCTCAATGAATTTCAAACACAAATATGATGATGATTTTTTTAGTTTTTTTTTTTTTTTAAGAAATTTTTCTTGTGTGTGCTTAATTGAGTTGAAGTGTTTGCTTTGGTGTAATAAAGTAGTTTGGGGTTGTTGGATGTTGTTGTGTATTTCAAGTGCTCAAGAGCTAATGCTCTGCATGTTCAATTTGGTACAATCAAGATCTTGATGAACATGATGCTGCCTGCTGCTGCCTGTTGCATACACAAATAACATACAGCAAATGTAGCTGCTGATATGTTTGTATCTTTTGGCTGTTATTGCTGCAGCATTAAATACCATTATTATTGAATAACGAGTATAAGTCAAGTAAATTATATGCCGTTATTTGTTGATGCAGCTTTTTTTTAGTTTATTTTTTTTTTCTCAATATTCTTTCATGTTCTCGCTCTATCATACTTTGGCCAGAAGAAGCTGCTAGAGCAAATACCTCAGCCACAAATAGCACAGATTCTTGACAGTGTCTTTTTTTATATCTTCTACAAATTTTTCTGATATTTTTCGTAAACCGTAATGGGAGCAATATCAATGTAAAACTGGCCTTACTGGTAAACATTCATTTGAACATATTTTCTTAAGATAGCAGCCAGTCAGTCAGCTAGTATATCATTAGTTAGCAAGTTTTTACTTGAGGCTTGCATATGCTGCTGCTGCTGTCTATTTCGATGAAATGTTGAGATGAAAAGAAATAAAACAAAAAAAAAGAAAATAACTCCTAGAAATTACACCAAATATAAGTCTAAGCTATTCTTTGTAGCACTTTAAACTTACAGAGACACTATATCACCAGTCGTCGTAGTCGTCAGTCAGACAGGCGTTTACTTGGTTATTAAAATTTTAAGTGGCAACATTTGTATGCTTAAACCAACTAAATTAAGAGCATCATCAATTGCCAGCCATAAACCACATTTCTTACTATTTTTTCCTACTCAGATTAAATCTCTCCAGTCCGTTCCTTTATGAAAATGCTGATTATGTTGTTATACTGGATTTTTCAGTTATATTTGGTTTTAGGGGTTAGAAATTCATTAAATATTCTTAAAGTTTAATAAAAATCCTAAAGCCAGCTTATAAGCTGAATATTAGATTTATTCATGCAGGTGTAAGAAACTTGCTGCATAATTGTTTGTTTCTAAGCCTAAGCAGACAGGTGGAAAATGGTAAAAGGAAATCAATAGACATTTGAGATTAAATGGCTATAAACTAAGTAAAAGTTTTTGTAAATAAAAAGTAAAATCTATTTTAAATTAAAATCTAATAAACATAAAATATAACAATTTATTCATAAAAAATCTTAAGAACATGTTGCTGTAGTCATAAAATACTAAAAACATTTAAAGTTCTGAACTAGAACAGAACTAGAACAGAACTAGAACAGAACTAGAAGAGAACTAGAACAGAACTAGAACAGAACTAGAACAGAACTAGAATAGAACTAGAACAGAACTAGAACAGAACTAGAACAGAACTAGAACAGAACTAGAACAGAACTAGAACAGAACTAGAACAGAACTAGAACAGAACTAGAACAGAACTAGAACAGAACTAGAACAGAACTAGAACAGAACTAGAACAGAACTAGAACAGAACTAGAACAGAACTAGAACAGAACTAGAACAGAACTAGAACAGAACTAGAACAGAACTAGAACAGAACTAGAACATAACTAGAACAGAACTAGAACATAACTAGAACAGAACTAGAACAGAACTAGAACAGAACTAGAACAGCACTAGAACAGAACTAGAACAGAACTAGAACAGAACTAGAACAGAACTAGAACAGAACTAGAACAGAACTAGAACAGAACTAGAACAGAACTAGAACAGAACTAGAACAGAACTAGAACAGAACTAGAACAGAACTAGAACAGAACCAGAACAGAACTAGAACAGAACTAGAACATAACTAGAATAGAACAGAACTAGAACAGAACTAGAACAGAACCAGAACAGAACTAGAACAGAACTAGAACAGAACTAGAACAAAACTAGAACAGAACTAGAACAGAACTAAACAGAACTAGAACAGAACTAGAACTGAACTAGAACTGAACTAGAACTGAACTAGAACAGAACTAGAACAGAACAGAACTAGAACAGAACTAGAACAGAACCAGAACAGAACTAGAACAGACTAGAACAGAACTAGAACAAAACTAGAACAGAACTAGAACAGAACTAAACAGAACTAGAACAGAACTAGAACTGAAACTAGAACTGAACTAGAACTAGAACAGAACTAGAACAGAACTAGAACAGAACTAGAACAGAACTAGAACAGAACTAGAACAGAACTAGAACAGAACTAGAACAGAACTAGAACAGAACTAGAACAGAACTAGAACAGAACTAGAACAAACTAGAACAGAACTAGAACAGAACTAGAACAGAAAACAGAACTAGAACAGAACTAGAACAGAACTAGAACAGAACTAGAATAGAACTAGAACAGAACTAGAACAGAACTAGAACAGAACTAGAACAGAACTAGAACAGAACTAGAACAGAACTAGAACAGAACTAGAACAGAACTAGAACAGAACTAGAACAGAACTAGAACAGAACTAGAACAGAACTAGAACAGAAACTAGAACAGAACTAGAACAGAACTAGAACAGAACTAGAACAGACTAGAACAGAACTAGAACAGAACTAGAACAGAACTAGAACAGAACTAGAACAGAACTAGAACAGAACTAGAACAGAACTAGAACAGAACTAGAACAGAACTAGAACAGAACTAGAACAGAACTAGAACAGAACTAGAACAGAACTAGAACAGAACTAGAACAGAACTAGAACAGAACTAGAACAGAACTAAGAACTAGAACAGAACTAGAAACCTAACTAGAATAGAACAGAACTAGAAACAGAACTAGAACAGAACTAGAACAGAACTAGAACAGAACTAGAACAGAACTAGAACAAAACTAGAACAGAACTAGAACAGAACTAAAACAGAACTAGAACAGAACTAGAACAGAACTAGAACAGAACTAGAACAGAACTAGAACAGAACTAGAACAGAAACTAGAACAGAACTAGAACAGAACTAGAACAGAACTAGAACAGAACTAGAACAAACTAGAACAGAACTAGAACAGAACTAAACAGAACTAGAAGAACTAGAACTAACTAGAACTAACTAGAACTGAACTAGAACAGAACTAGAACAGAACTAGAACAGAACTAGAACAGAACTAGAACAGAACTAGAACAGAACTAGAACAGAACTAGAACAGAACTAGAACAGAACTAGAACAGAACTAGAACAGAACTAGAACAGAACTAGAACAGAACTAGAACAGAAGTAGAACAGAACTAGAACAGAACTAGAACAGAACTAGAACAGAACTAGAATAGAACTAGAACAGAACTAGACAGAACTAGAACAGAACTAGAACAGAACTAGAACAGAACTAGAACAGAACTAGAAACAGAACTAGAACAGAACTAGAACAGAACTAGAACAGAACTAGAACAGAACTAGAACAGAAATAGAACACTAGAACAGAACTAGAACAGAACTAGAACTAGAACAGAACTAGAACAGAACTAGAAGAACAGAACTAGAACAGAACTAGAACAGAACTAGAACAGAACTAGAACAGAACTAGAACAGAACTAGAACAGAACTAGAACAGAACTAGAACAGAACTAGAACAGAACTAGAACAGAACTAGAACAGAACTAGAACAGAACTAGAACTGAACTAGAACTAGAACTAGAACTGAACTAGAACTGAACTAGAACAGAACTAGAACAGAACTAGAACAGAACTATGAACAGAACTAGAACAGAACTAGAACAGAACTAGAACAGAACTAGAACAGAACTAGAACAGAACTAGAACAGAACTAGAACAGACTAGAACAGAACTAGAACAGAACTAGAACTAGAACTCAACTAGAATTCAACTAGAACTCAACTAGAACTCAACTAGAACTCAACTAGAACTCAACTAGAACTCAACTAGAACTCAACTAGAACTCAACTAGAACTCAACTAGAACTCAACTAGAACTCAACTAGAACCGAACTAGAACTGAACTAAAACTCAACTAGAACTCAAATAGAATTCAACTAGATCTCAACTATAACTCAACTAGCACTCAACAAGAACTCAACTAGAACTGAAATAGAACTCAAGTAGAACTCAACTAGAACTCAACTAGAACTCTACTAGAACTCAACTAGAACTCAACCAGAACTCAACCAGAACTCAATTAGAACTCAACTAGAATTCAACTAGAACTCAACTAGAACTAAATTAGAACTCAATTAGAACTCAACTAGAATTCAACTAGAACTCAACTAGAACTGAAATAGAACTCAACTAGAACTCAACGAGGACTCAACTATAACTCAACTATAACTCAACTAGAACTCAACTAGAACTCTACTAGAACTCAACCAGAACTCAACTAGAACTCAACTAGAACTCAACTAGAACAAAACTAGAACTCAACTAGAACTCAACTAGAAATCAACTAGAACTCAACTAGAACAAAACTAGAACTCAACCAAAATTCAACTAGAACTCAAGTAGAACTCAACTAGAACTGAACTATAAATCAACAAGAACTCAACTAGAACTGAACTAAAACTCAACAAGAACTTAACTAGAACTAAACTAGAACTCAACTATAACTCAACAAAAACTCAACTAGAACTCAACTAGAACTGAACTAAAACTCAACTAAAACTCAACTAGAACTCAACTAGAACTCAACTAGAACTCAACTAGAACTCAACTAGAACTAAACTAGAACTGAACTAGTACTCAACTAGAACTGAACTAGTACTCAACTAGAACTGAACTAGAATTGAACTAGAACTCAACTAGAACTCAACTATAACTCGACAAGACTGAACTAGAACTGAACTAGAACTGAACTAGTACTGAACTAGTATTAGAACTCAACTAGAATTCATCTATAACTCAACTAGAACTGAACTAGAACTCAACTAGAACTGAACTAGAACTCCACTAGAACTCAACTAGAACTCAATTAGAACTCAACTAGAACTCAATTAGAACTCAACTAAACTCAACTAGAACTCAACTAGAACTCAACTAGAACTCAACTAGAATTCAACTAGATTTCAACTAAAATTCAACTAGATTTCAACTAGAACTTTATTACAATATAGCTAGAGAACTTTATTAGAATTAAACTAGAATTGTAAACAAGTTCTTTAATGCTCTTTTTAATAAGTTAAGTTTAGTATAAGTTATTAATAAGTTTGTATGATTTCTTTACTTCTCTAGGATTGCTGTTGCAAAACAAGTTTAATTTATGGGCTCATTAGCAGTTGTATCAAAGGATGATAAATGTTTTTATTTTATTATTGATTTAAATTGATATTTAATGGAATTTTCTTTTTTTGTATTTTAATTGTAAAAGAAATATTATTTAGCAATTTGTCAATATGGTTTTTAATCTAAAGAAAATTTTAATGACTTTTTTAAGGTTTTTATCTTAATGTTTTAAAAAACCTACAGACTTTTTTTAGGAAAAAAAACTATTTAAAGCTTTTGCTGGCAGCCCACGTTCATTAAGGGTCATTGTGTAATTATCTTTAGCAGTTAAGTTCTGTTTTTCTTAAAGCAATTTTTCTAACGTTTTTTTTTTTTTTGTTATTTTTATGTTTATTTTTAGGCTTGATTATATAACCAGGAAAAACAAACAGCAGCTTCAGCAAAGACTTTATAACGAATTCTTATAAAAAGGTAAGTTTAAGCAAAAAAGTTATAAAATAAAATAATAAACTATTAAAGGGCGCCTTGATTAACATTTGCCATAATTGCAGTTATAGATAAAAAAAACTCTTCGTTTTACCACATATTGCTTAAGAAATTAAATTACAAAAAAAAAAAGAACAAAGCAAAAGAAAATAAGGTTTCTTTTCCTTACAAGTTAATAACTTTTGCTAATAGATTACAGGTTTTTCCTATGCCAAATGCGTAATAGCTGGCAAAACATGTTGCATATAGAGAGAGAAACAAACTCTATACACACATTAACAAACGACATTAGCTCAGCAGGTGTTGAAAACTTAACTTAGTTGTTTTTACTGCACTACAGCAATTGATAGAAATCTATATAGATTTAGTTTGCTTTTTGTTATTTACTGTTTTAAAGGTCTGTCTGTCTGTCCCTCTTGGTTTAGCGCGTGTTTTAAGTTTATTTCTTATTGAAATAATAATTTCCTTACTTCATGCTACTTTTGTAGCGGAAGTTAGAAATTTTCCAAGTGTTTAAAGTTTTGCAGAAAAAAATAAGCAAAATGTCAGTCCCCTCTTCTTGTTGTTCATAACACTATAAAGTACTTTTTGCTGCCTAAGGTTATTGTGTTTTATGGTATTTTTACCACATTATTATTTATAATTATTAAGATGGTTTTTAATGTTTTTTTAGATAACATTTCAATGTAATTTAATTTGAAGCAAACTGTTTAGCTTAAAACACAACAAACAAAAGACTTAAGAAACAAACCCCGAAAGCAAAACTTCATAAAAGAAGCGGCCAATTAAGAACTTTCTTTTTAAAATAAAGATTAAATTTAGATAAATGAAATAGAAAACTAAATTAATTAAAAAAATAAACATAAAATCGTAAATAGTCCCATGATTTTAAAACTATAACAGCATTACAACAGAACTAAATTTGAATTAGATATGAACACAACTAAACTATAACTGAACTAGAACTGAACTAGAACTGAACTAGAACTGAACTAGAACTGAACTAGAACTGAACTAGAACTGAACTAGAACTGAACTAGAACTGAACTAGAACTGAACTAGAACTGAACTAGAACTGAACTGAACTAGAACTGAACTAGAACTGAACTAGAACTGAACTAGAACTGAACTAGAACTGAACTAGAACTGAACTAGAACTGAACTAGAACTCCACTAGAACTCAAATAGAACTCAACTAGAACAAAACTGGAACTCAACTAGAACTCAACTAGAACTCAACTAGAACTGAACTATAACTCAACAAGAACTCAACTAGAACTCTACTAGAACTGAACTAGAACTGAACTAGAACTGAACTAGAACAGAACTAGAACTGAACTAGAACTGAACTAGAACTGAACTAGAACTGAACTAGAACTGAACTAGAACTGAACTAGAACTGAACTAGAACTGAACTAGAACTGAACTAGAACTGAACTAGAACTGAACTAGAACTGAACTAGACTGAACTAGAACTGAACTAGAACTGAACTAGAACTGAACTAGAACTGAACTAGAACTGAACTAGAACTGAACTAGAACTGAACTAGAACTGAACTAGAACTGAACTAGAACTGAACTAGAACTGAACTAGAACTGAACTAGAACTGAACTAGAACTGAACTAGAACTGAACTAGAACTGAACTAGAACTGAACTAGAACTGAACTAGAACTGAACTAGAACTGAACTAGAACTGAACTAGAACTGAACTAGAACTGAACTAGAACTGAACTAGAACTGAACTAGAACTGAACTAGAACTGAACTAGAACTGAACTAGAACTGAACTAGAACTGAACTAGAACTGAACTAGAACTGAACTAGAACTGAACTAGAACTGAACTAGAACTGAACTAGAACTGAACTAGAACTGAACTAGAACTGACTAGAACTGAACTAGAACTGAACTAGAACTGAACTAGAACTGAACTAGAACTGGAACTAGAACTGAACTAGAACTGAACTAGAACTGAACTAGAACTGAACTAGAACTGAACTAGAACTGAACTAGAACTGAACTAGAACTGAACTAGAACTGAACTAGAACTGAACTAGAACTGAACTAGAACTGAACTAGAACTGAACTAGAACTGAACTAGAACTGAACTAGAACTGAACTAGAACTGAACTAGAACTGAACTAGAACTAAACTAGAACTGAACTAGAACTGAACTAGAACTGAACGAGAACTGAACGAGAACAGAACTAGAACAGAACTAGAACAGAACTAGAAACAGAACTAGAACAGAACTAGAACAGAACTAGAACAGAACTAGAACAGAACTAGAACAGAACTAGAACAGAACTAGAACAGAACTAGAACAGAACTAGAACAGAACTAGAACAGAACTAGAAACAGAACTAGAACAGAACTAGAACAGAACTGAACTAGAACAGAACTAGAACAGAACTAGAACAGAACTAGAACAGAACTAGAACAGAACTAGAACAGAACTAGAACGGAACTAGAACAGAACTAGAACAGAACTAGAACAGAACTAGAACAGAACTAGAACAGAACTAGAACAGAACTAGAACAGAACTAGAACAGAACTAGAACAGAACTAGAACTGAACAAAAACTGAACAAGAACAGACCTAGAAATTTCAAAATCTTTGCTTAAAATGCTTCATTTCAATAAATTTCTTTTATTATCTATGATTTTTTAAAATTTTGCATTTTTTTTTCAAATACCGAAAATTCAGGCTTAATATTGAAATTAAGAAAATTTTACAAAAATTCCGTAAAAAGCTCTAGGAACTCCATAAAACTAAAATATTTAGCAAATTAAAAAACAAAAATTTTTTTTCAAAGTTTGTGTCTTCAGTCTTTTGTTTTGTTCAAACAAACTCAACAAATATTGTTCAAAAATATGTATGTAGGAGTTTGTGATTTTTTTTCGAACAAAATCTCATAATGTCATCTTGCTGAAACCATAAATCATAAAAATGAATACAAAACAAACTTCTAAAGGGACTCATAATTTCTCATATTGTATGAGAGAGTATGTGTGAAAAGACAAGCCTTCTACTCCTCCTCCTCCTACAACACAATATAAGTAGACAAAAAACTGTCTCAGATGAGTTGTAGAATATTTACAATAGTTTCCTTTACAATGTTGTTAAGTACACATAGACCTTAGACTAGAATTCGACGAAAGAATGACTCAACATGCTGCTGCTGCTGCTGCTAAGAAACAAACAAACTTACAAAACTATTGACATTGAAATATAGATGGATTTCAAAATTTAAAAAGCCTGCTATTAACATGATTGTGATTGTGCTCAAGAAGATTTCAAAATTTATGGTTACAAACTAAAGAAAGAGGAAACATTTCAAAAGTTGTCTTAAAGTAGTAATGACATTTGTAATAAATTTGTATGAAGAACCACTCATCTTTATACTAATGTTAAGCTGCAAATCCATAGTTTTTTTTTCAAAATGTTAAACTTGTCAGTTTTATTTAAATATTATGGATTAAATGAGTCTATAGATAGATTTTCTCTGTTATTTCTACCTTTAGGATTAATACTGGTTTCTGGCATATTTTTCTTTTAATTTTTACCTTGGAGGTTTAGCTATCTGCTTACAAGTAGCTTTCTACAGTAGCCTTATTACTTGTTTGCTGAAATCTGCCTGACATGCTATACTGTGATAATTTTACAAATTCTTTTTTAGACTTTTCTCCTTTAGTTTCTTTCTATTTTTTTAGCATTCAATGTTTGTTACATGTCTTTTGGTATCAATTGTCATTGCCGGAATTGATAGACGTGCATATATGCAAATTAAAATGAAAAATTACAAAAGTTAGTTTTTGTTATAGCAACAGGGGAATATGCTTTGATGGCAGTGCTTGCTAATTTAGCTTCCGTTTTCATGGGCAAATTGTTAGCAATTTTTTAATTGGGAAAATAATTTGAAATTGTAAAGTTTATATTAATAATCTAGTCAACAGTCTATACTATAGTCCTGTCTATAGTCTGGACTATAGTCTTGTCTATATTCTGGACTAATGTCTAGTCTATAGTCTGACTATACTCCAGACTATATACAAGACTATAGTATAAATTGTATACTGGTGTATAGTATACTGATCTATAGTCTAGTCTATAGTCTAAACTATAGTCTGGACTGCATTCTAGTCCATAATCAGGAGTATAGTATAGTCCATAGTCTGGTCTGGTATGTACTATAGTCTAGTATATATCCAGGTCTATAATCTTGTGTAGAGTCTGGCCTATAGTCTAGTCTAGAGTCTGGACTATACTTTAGTCTATAGTCTAGTCTATATCTTAGTCTATAGTCTAGTCTTTAGTCAAGTCTATAGGTTAGGTTCTAGGCTATATCCTAGAACCTAACTATAGTCTAGTCTATAGTCTAGTCTATAGTCTAGTCTATAGTGTAGTCTATAGTCTAGTCTATAGTCTAGTCTATAGTGTAGTCTATAGTCTAGTCTATAGTCTAGTCTATAGTCTAGTCTATAGTCTAGTCTATAGTCTAGTCTATAGTCTAGTCTATAGTCTAGTCTATAGTCTAGTCTATAGTCTAGTCTATAGTCTAGTCTAGTCTATAGTCTAGTCTAGTCTATAGTCTAGTCTATAGTCTAGTCTATAGTCTAGTCTATAGTCTAGTCTATAGTCTAGTCTATAGTCTAGTCTATAGTCTAGTCTATAGTCTAGTCTATAGTCTAGTCTATAGTCTAGTCTATAGTCTAGTCTATAGTCTAGTCTATAGTCTAGTCTATAGTCTAGTCTATAGTCTAGTCTATAGTCTAGTCTATAGTCTAGTCTATAGTCTAGTCTATAGTCTAGTCTATAGTCTAGTCTATAGTCTAGTCTATAGTCTAGTCTATAGTCTAGTCTATAGTCTAGTCTATAGTCTAGTCTATAGTCTAGTCTATAGTCTAGTCTATAGTCTAGTCTATAGTCTAGTCTATAGTCTAGTCTATAGTCTAGTCTATAGTCTAGTCTATAGTCTAGTCTATAGTCTAGTCTATAGTCTAGTCTATAGTCTAGTCTATAGTCTAGTCTATAGTCTAGTCTATAGTCTAGTCTATAGTGTAGTCTATAGTCTAGTCTATAGTCTACTAGTCTATAGTCTAGTCTATAGTCTAGTATATAGTCTAGTCTATAGCCTAGTCTATAGTCTAGTCTATAATCTAGTCTATAGTCTAGTCTATAATCTAGTCTATAGTATAGTCTTTAGTATAGTCTTTAGTATAGTCTTTAGTCTAGTCTATAGTCTAGTCTATAGTCTAATCTATAGTCTGGTCTATAGTCTTGTCTTTACTCTAGTCTCTACTCTAGTTTTTAGTCTAGTCAATGATATAGCCTTTAGTTTAGTTTCTATAGTTAAAAATACTTTTCAAACTAACCTCGTGTTTTTCATAACTAAAAAATTTCCAAGAATTAATGTTTTGGCCTTTGAAAAAAAATAATATTTTATATAAATTTTAAAATAGTTTAGATTAAAATCACACCTAAATGACCCCAAGTCTAGATTAATCAACACCAAACTACATATAGACTCCAGAAATAGAAATAAAACAGCAACAACAAAGTAGCACATACGCTTATTTGACACGCAAATTATAAAAGAAGGAAAACTTCTTGACGGGAAACTTTTTGCTAAGAGACATGGTAACCAACCATGGCCAAATGCTGGACAACTATATAAAACACACACACACACGCGGAGATAAAAACATGAATGATGCCACCACAGCTAGAAACTAAAGAAAAACATCAATAACGATACTTAAGCAATTTGGTTCTTAAGGCCAGAAAGTATTTTTCTAAACTTGGCTATAATACTTAAGCAATTTTGAATGTTAGAGAAAAAGAGAAAAAAAAGAAGTAGGAAAACTTCTTTCTAAACAAAAACATAGAAAAATTTTCTTTAACAAACATTTTCTATTTAACTGTTTTATTTTCTAGTTGTGTATATGTATATATGTGTGTGTTAGTTTTCCTTACATTGTAAGCGGGTTTTGAAAATGTTTTTGGTGTTTTCAGTTAAATAAGGAAGTAGAAAATATAGTACATGTCTTGCTTTTAAAGACAGCGTCTTAAGTTTAGAAAAAAAAATCTGTAAAATTTACTTGACTTCTAACATATTTAGTAAGTTAAAAGAACCTCATTTTCTTAATATGGGTTACGTTTGTCTTTTCTATTACTTTTTTTTTTGCCAGATTTTTTTCCTTTTGTCTAATGTCTAAGTAGTTTTATCAAATTGCTCTATAAACCATATTAAGCAATTGTAAATAATAAATACTACAACATTATTTTTAACCACAATTAGGTTTTTTTCTTAAAAATTGTTCTCCCTTTTTTGTTTGTGTGTGTGTATATAATCTTTTGCTTGGCATCTGAAATAGTGCAATAATTATTTGCATAATGTTAAATATTTACATGTCTTGTTAACAAATACATGCTTATGTCTGATGATGATTAAAACTTATTTCGTTTATTTCTGTTTTAATGTCTGCAACATAGTTTTGTTCTTGTAAGCATGTAACTAGTACTGATAATTTAAGATGCAGGCAACAAAAACAACCCAGCAGAAGGTAAAAAATTTACATATAAAGCTACACAACAGTATGTAAAGGATTGCATTTTACAAAATTATAAAAAACGGATAGAAGGACTCTCTAGCTTCCTCATAAAGTTCGATAGTGTTTAATTCCTTCTTTAAGCTTATTACCTATTAAATACTCTTTAAGCCACTTTAAATATTTTTAACATTTCATTCTTTTTATTAACTGTTCTTAACACAAAATATAAATCCCTTTTTTAACACACATTTATTAGTGTTTTAACATTTTGTTTTATGTTTTTTTCTTCCCATTTCTTAAGTTTCCTTTTAAAACTCAGCTTGTCCCTTTAATTTTAATGTGTTTATTTTAAATATTTAAATATGTCTGTAAGTTTAATGCTGCTAGTCACAGTCTGTTCTGAATATTTTATCTTTATTTAAAAAAAAAAATCGCTTTGCTTTTTTTTTGTCTTTTTCTACTACTGCTGACAGCAGACATTTGGTTTAAATGCGACTTAATGAATTTATTATAAAAATAGTTGATGAATGGAGGAGCTATACAAAAGGGGAGAAGACAAATTCCTAAGTATTCCTTTAAATATATGAGACTAGACTAAAGTACAGATTATAGACAGGAATATAGTTCAGACCCAAGGAAAATGTATAGTCCAGATCATTAGAGTATAAACTCAAGACTAAACTATAGTTCAGACTATAGACTAGACTATAGTCCAGACAATAGACTAGACTATAGACCAGACTAAAGTCCAGACTAAGGACTACACTATAGACCACTCTATAGTCCAGACTAAAGATTAGACTATAGTCCAGACAATAGACTAGAAAATAGTCCAGACTATAGACTAGATTAGAATATACACTCTAGACTAAACTATAGATCGGACTAGATTATAGTCCAGACTATAGACTAGACTATAGACCAGCCTATAGACCAGCCTATAGTCCAGCCTATAGTCCAGCCTATAGTCCAGTCTATAGTCCAGACTATCGCCTAGACCAGGGGTCGGCAAACTTTTGAGTTGGAAGAGCCAAAATTTACAGTTTACAAAACATGTGTTTTAAAAGAGCCACAAAATTTTTGTTTATTAAAACTTTACAAATCGTCATATGAAATCCAAAGTTACAAAAAAATCAAAATCGACTTTTTGATTGATTATAACGCACCGTATCAAAATATATGTTCCTGCTAAATTTTACACTCCCACAATTAAAATCAGCGTCCCTATCAAAGAAATTTTAAAAGGTTATGTTCTAAAATTACCTTAAAATTCATGAAAATTTTAAAATTCTTTTAAATTTTTAACTTCGAAACTGTGAAATGTTAAAAGTTAATTTAAACAAAAATGGCACTTTTAGCGAATCCTTGTAATATAGAGATTATTTTAACAGTTTTAGAATTTTTTCAAAGAAAAATTCCAATTTCCGAAAATCTTTATAAAAACAAAGAAGCTTTATGATTTTTTCGGCCTATTTGACCAACAAAACCAGATTTGAATTTAGTTGAAAATGTTAAAACTTACTATTTTTAATGTAACTTACGCTCTTTTGGGTTTAAGAAAAATACAAATTCTCAAGGGCGTATGTTTCATATCTCCGTAAGCAAAACAAAAACGGTTTTTTGCTTCTCCTAAAAAATTTGTTCAATGTAACTTAGGGCTTTTTGGATTTCATATGACGAAATACTTTTTGAATTCACTTCAAAAACATAATTTTTGATTTAATTATCTACAGGACATTATGCAAGGAATCTTTCTTATAGATTTTTGACTACAAATACTTTTTGAATTTTTATGTGTCATTCGAATGCATTTTTTAAAGACTCGTTTTATAAAAATATAGAAGTTTATTAGAGTAGGGCGACAGTGCTATAATTTAAAAGGCTTTTCGAAGCATATCAGGAAATGTAAAAATAACGAAAATTGATGACGCAGATAATACAGCATAAAGTAATATATTAATTTGGCGGCAATCAAGATAAAGTTTTTTTTATGCATACAAAAATTATATTGTGATGTATTGCGGACATCGAACCATATTTTACCAACCCCAATATAAGGTCCTTTTCAGAAAATGACTAACGATCATAATTGACTTAACAGTAGCAATATTTCAACGAAATTCAAAATAAACAACTTTTATAAGAACCAATATCTATCTTCCAAATTTGATTTTAACGCTCATAACTGTCTTAATAATAGCTGTATTATGACTAAATTCAACACAAACAAGAACAAAAATCTCTTTACCAAATTTGGTGACTATCGACTCATAATTGATCCTTCCACCATATAAGATCACCACTAGAAAATTACCCTACCGCTCTTAAGTGTCCTAATAATAGCAGTAAGCGACGAAATTTGACACAAACAAGTTTTATAAGAACAAAATTTCTCGACCAAATTTTAAGACGATCCGAACATAATTGACCAATCCCCTTTTATGAGGTCTACTTCGGAAAATGACTCTAACAAGTATTATAGGAAGAAAAATCTCTCTCCAAAATTTTTTTATGATCAGTTCATTGTTGACCATACCCGCATACCCGCAAATTCTTCTTCAGAAAATGACTTTAACGCTCATAACAGGCTTAATAATACCAGCATAGTTGTGAAATTCGTCATAAACAAATTTATAGAAACAAAAATATCTGTACCAAATTCTGTAAGGATGGGTCCATAATACGCTTTCTGGTCCCTTACTTATAGCCAAACATGTTATGTCGAAAATATATAAATCTTTTATAGATCACTGTAAAACGTTTCTAAAACATGCAATATTTAAATATTGAGGTTTTCAAGTTTTTAGTATTTAACTGTATCCAAACTCTCCACATTATTAATTAATTAATTACGATACTTTCAATTTCCAAAAAATATCTTTTAATTCGAAAAACATGAAAATTTCGGAATGTATGATCATGATTTACATCTTATCTTCGTAGGAGCGCTCATGATGCCCCTTTCGTTTATAGTGAACTTTTCAATTAAACATTTAAAGAATTAAACATTTTCTTACAATACTACCTTATACATGGAATTCAGTGGGAGAGAGAGGTTTATATGGCTTTAAAAACTTTGGATCACAACTTGTTGTTTAAAGTTTCACAAACGACTCTAAACTTTCAATTGTTAGTTGGCTTTTTACCTAACTCTATCAACTGGCTTTTAAACTTTGACAATTTTCCACAACCAAAGCTTTACTTTTTAAATTGATCAACTGCATTTCTAGAGATCCAGTACCAATTCCAAATGGCACAAGGGTAAATAAAAGCAAGGAAATTACTGAAAACTAATTGTTTTGTTTTCGTTCTTTCTCGCCCAAAAAGAATTTGCTTTATTTTGCTTACGTACAGAACGATTAAACAAAGATGAAAAGTTGTGTATATTGTATAAACGTTTGCGAATTGTTTTGTTATTTTAACAAACACTGCTCGTTAATCAATTCCGAAATTTTTTAAAATATATAAATGGTTTTTTATAAATAAGAAAGTGTTTATGAAACTAAAGAGCCACAGCTCCACATCCAAAGAGCCGCCTTTGGCTCGCGAGCCGTAGTTTGCCGACCCCTGGCCTAGACTATAGACGACACTATAGTCCAGACTAATAGACTAGACTATAGACTAGACTATAGACTAGACTATAGTCTAGTCTATAGTCTAGTCTATAGTCTAGTCTATAGTCTAGTCTATAGTCTAGTCTATAATCTAGTCTATAGTCTAGTCTATAGTCTAGTCTATAGCCTAGTCTATAGTCTAGTCTATAGTCTAGTCTATAGTCTAGTCTATAGTCTAGTCTATAGTCTAGTCTATAGTCTAGTCTATAGTCTAGTCTATAGTCTAGTCTATAGTCCTAGTCTATAGTCAGTCTATAGTCTAGTCTATAGTCTAGTCTATAGTCTAGTCTATAGTCTAGTCTATAGTCTAGTCCTATAGTCTAGTCTATAGTCTAGTCTATAGTCTAGTCTATAGTCTAGTCTATAGTCTAGTCTATAGTCTAGTCTATAGTCTAGTCTATAGTCTAGTCTATAGTCTAGTCTATAGTCTAGTCTATAGTCTAGTCTATAGTCTAGTCTATAGTCTAGTCTATAGTCTAGTCTATAGTCTAGTCTATAGTCTAGTCTATAGTCTAGTCTATAGTCTAGTCTATAGTCTAGTCTATAGTCTAGTCTATAGTCTAGTCTATAGTCTAGTCTATAGTCTAGTCTATAGTCTAGTCTATAGTCTAGTCTATAGTCTAGTCTATAGTCTAGTCTATAGTCTAGTCTATAGTCTAGTCTATAGTCTAGTCTATAGTCTAGTCTATAGTCTAGTCTATAGTCTAGTCTATAGTCTAGTCTATAGTCTAGTCTATAGTCTAGTCTATAGTCTAGTCTATAGTCTAGTCTATAGTCTAGTCTATAGTCTAGTCTATAGTCTAGTCTATAGTCTAGTCTATAGTCTAGTCTATAGTCTAGTCTATAGTCTAGTCTATAGTCTAGTCTAAAGTCTAGTCTATAGTCTAGTCTATAGTCTAGTCTATAGTCTAGTCTATAGTCTAGTCTATAGTCTAGTCTATAGTCTAGTCTATAGTCTAGTCTATAGTCTAGTCTATAGTCCAGTCTATAGTCCAGTCTATAGTCTAGTCTATAGTCTAGTCTATAGTCTAGTCTATAGTCTAGTCTATAGTCTAGTCTATAGTCTAGTCTATAGTCTAGTCTATAGTCTAGTCTAGTCTATAGTCTAGTCTATAGTTTAGTCTATAGTCTAGTCTATAGTCTAGTCTATAGTCTAGTCTATAGTCTAGTCTATAGTCTAGTCTATAGTCTAGTCTACAGTCTAGTCTATAGTCTAGTCTACAGTCTAGTCTACAGTCTAGTCTATAGTCTAGTCTATAGTCTAGTCTATAGTCTAGTCTATAGTCTAGTCTATAGTCTAGTCTATAGTCTAGTCTATAGTCTACTCTATAGTCTAGTCTATAGTCTAATCTATAGTCTAGTCTATAGTCTATAGTCTAGTCTATAGTCTAGTCTATAGTCTAGTCTATAGTCTAGTCTATAGTCTAGTCTATAGTCTAGTCTATAGTCTAGTCTATAGTCTAGTCTATAGTCTAGTCTATAGTCTAGTCTATAGTCTAGTCTATAGTCTAGTCTATAGTCTAGTCTATAGTCTAGTCTATAGTCTAGTCTATAGTCTAGTCTATAGTCTAGTCTATGGTCTAGTCTATGGTCTATTCTATAGTATAGTCTATAATCTAATCTATAGTCTACTTTATATTCAATTCTATTGTCTGGACTATAGTCTAGCCTATATTCTAGTCTACAGTCTATTCCATAAACTAGTCTATGGTCTAGTTGAGTCCATACTCCACTCCTTGTCTAAATATTTCCATCTTATTAATTCAAATCATTTCTTTAATAATTCCAATATTTTTTTGCAACAAAACAATTGTTCAACATTAATGTTAATTTTCCCTGATTATTTGCGCTTTTTATGCCAGCAAACAATTGATTTTCCTTTTGTACCCTTTACATAACTATTAAGCCTTTATCTTGTCTCCAACGACCATATTGGGTCTAGCAAAGACATTGACTAATGTGTGTCCCTGTGGTAAATTGTAGAATAAAGGTGTCTTGTAAAACATCATCAAGAGCAGCAGCAGCAGCAAGAGCAATTGTAGTGGTTGGGGCCACATCAGCACCTTAACAGAAAAAAAGATACAATTGTTAATAGTTTTCTGCTCTCTTTCGGTTTAAGTTATTTTAAGATTTCTTGATTTCTGCAGCATCATTGTAGTTTTAACGTTTTTTAGTATAAAACTGATATTAGTTAAAGCTTGGACAAGGAAGACTATGATACAGACATATAAGAATGATTATTAATTTGCACGCGTTTTGTTGAGCAGAGGTATTAAGGCCCCTCTGTCTCAGCCTGTTTAAGCAATTAAATCATAAAAATTGTTCCTTTAGAAGAGACTTTTAAGTGTATTATTGTATGATTATAAATGATTAAAATTAATCATTTAGCATGATTTACTACATTAAGATGGTAAATGACATTAAACATAATTGAAAGGGCTTGCAAAAGGTTTAGAATCATAAAAGAAAAACTTAAAGAAGATATCAAAAAGAAACACTTTAAACCTCTTTTTTTAAGCTAAATGTGATCCAAATTAAGCTACAAGCTTAATTTAATCAAGTTTTTTTTTTTCATTTTATTAATTTCAACTTTTTCTTTCTTTCTCTTTGCAAGTAATTTATTTTGTTCCCTTATCTCTGTAATAGTTAACACACTCATTCCTCTAGCATTGATTCATTTTAATGGTATGTTTTAGTTTTATTAAATCATTTATTTTAGCTTTAAAAACTTCCTTTAATTAAATAAATTATAGAGTTAAAGAGTGTTTGTTATAACTTCCCCATCATAATTATAACACATTTGCATCTAAGGCACAGTAATAAAAAGTAATAAATAAAGAAACTCTAGAAAGCTTTAAAATAACTCCACAAAATAAGAATCCAATTACCACTCCTTATAACAACAAATACTAAAGCAAACAAAACACCAGGTGTTCAAAAAAGTTAAAAATTTAAACGATTTCTGCAAAAATTTCCTTCAAAAACTTCATTTATTATATAAAAAAACTAATCTATTTGTTAATAAATTAACTCAAATTAAACGCTTTCTTCAAAAAAGTTATTAAAAAACTATTTTAGACAAAATTCAACACTTTTTAAAAATAGTAGTAGAAATACTACTATTTTCAAAATGCTTACTTTCAACCCAAAATCGTTCTAAATGTTATTCCAGAGCATTTAAACACAATTAAAACCATTTTTTCCAAGAAAAAAATAGTAGTAGAAATACTACTTTTTTCAAATAGGCTAATTTGGCACAAAATTCAAAGCAAAATAATTTTAATTCCATAACAAACTCATCTGCTATAATTTCTAATAAAAATATGGCAAAAAAGACATTTTTAAAAATAGTAGTAAAAATACTACTTTCTTAAAAATTTTTAATTATAACTAAAAATCGTTGCTAATGTTATTTTAAAGCCTTTAAAAACAATTTAAACCATTTTTTGCAACAAAAAAATAGTAGTAGAAATGCTCTTTTTTCAAATTTCTTAATTTGGCACAACATTTAAAGCAAAATAATTTTAATTCCATAACAAACTTATCACTTATAATTTCTAACAAAAATATGGCAAAAATAAGCAATTTCAAAAAATAGTAGTAGAAATACTACTTTTTTAAAAATGCTTAATTTTTAATAAAAACTTGTCCAAATGTTATTTTAAAGCCTTTAAAAACAATTTAAACCACTTTTTGCAAAAAAAAAAATAGTAGTAGAAATACTACTTTTTTCAAATACGCTAATTTGGCACAAAATTCAAAGCAAAATAATTGTAATTCCATAACAAACTCATCTGTTATAATTTCTAATAAAAATATGACAAATATAAGCAATTTTAAAAAATAGTAGTAGAAATACTACTTTTTTAACAATATTTAATTTTTACTAAAACTCGTTGCAAATATTATTTTAAAGCCTTCAAAAACAATTTAAACATTTTTTGCAACTAAAAAAGTAGAAATACTACTTTTTTCAAATAATCTAATTTGGCACAAAATTCAAAGTAAAACTAATTTTAATTCCATAACAAACTCATCTATTATAATTTCTAATAAAAATATGGCAAATATAAGCAATTTTAAAAAATAGTAGTAGAAATACTATTTTTTTTCAAAATGCTTAATTTTCACAAAAAAAATCACTTTTTGCAAAAAAAAAAAAATAATAGTAGAAATACAATTTTTTTTTATTTGCTTAATTTTTCACAAAATTTAAAGCAAAACTAATTTTAATTCCATAACAAACTCATCTATTATAATTTCTAACAAAAATATGGCAGAAATAAGCAATTTTAAAAAATAGTAGTAGAAATACTACTCTTTTAAAAATGCCTAATTTCCACTAAAAATCATTCCAAATTTTGTTCTAAAGCTTTTACTAACAATTCAAACCATTTTTTGCAAGAAAAAAATAGTAGTAGAAATACTACTTTTTTCAAATACGCTAATTTGGCACAAAATTCAAAGCAAAATAATTTTAATTCCATAACAAACTCATCTGTTATAATTTCTAATAAAAATATGGCAAATATAAGCAATTTTAAGAAATAGTAGTAGAAACACTACTTTTTTAAAAATGTTTAATTTTTACTAAAAATCGTTCTAAATGTTATGTACCTTTAAAAACAATTTAAACCATTTTTTGCAAGAAAAAAAATAGTAGTAGAACTACAACTTTTTTCAAATTGCTTAATTTGACACAAAATTCAAAGCAAAATAATTTTAATTCCATAACAAAGTCATCTATTATAATTACTAATAGAAATATGGCAAAAAAAATTTTTCAAAAATAGTAGTAGAAATACTACTTTTTTAAAACAGCCTATTTTTGCATAAAATTTAAAGAAAACTACGGTAAACTCCATAAGATACCCTTTTCTTATAATTTCTAACAAAAATAAGCAATTTAAAAAAATAGTAGTTGAAATACTACTTTTTTAAAACTGCCTAATTTTGCATAAAATTTCAAGAAAAATACTTTATATATTATAATAAAGCCAACTGTTAAATTTGTTTTACAAAATTTTTATTATTAAGCAACTTTAAAAATAGTAGTAGAAATACTACGTTTTTTTAAATAACCTAATTTTGTACCAAATTCAAAGCAAAATACTTTCAATTCCATGAGAAATACATTTGTTATAATTTTGACCAAAAATATTGCAAAACTAACCAATTTTAGAAAAAAGTAGTAGAAATACTACTATTTTCAAAGACCTTAATTTTAACGAAAAATCATTCTTAAAGTTATACTATGGTTTTAAATATTGTAAATATTTTGGAACATCTTTTTCTCCAAAAGTAACATTTTGAAAATAGTGGTAGAAATACTACTTTTTAAGAAAAGTTAAATTGAAGCAAAACATTTTGTTAAAAGTAATTTTATGTTTAATAACGATGTTTCAACAAGTTTTAGGCGCTCTTTTGTCAAATTAAAATAGTAGTAAATCTATTAATTTTTTAAAATAACTAAATTTTGAGGAAAAAATTGCAATTTAAATTTTAAATGTGGTTTTAAGTTATTTTAAAACATTTTTTTAATAAAAAGAACGTTTTGAAAAAAAGTAGTAGAAATACTACTTTTTTAAAAAATGTAAAATTTAAACAAAAAATGTTTTTAAAGGTTGTTTAATGTTAATTAACGATGATTTCTACGTGTTTTTTAACTTTTTTTGGTAAAATTAAAAAAGTAGTAAATCTACTACCTTTTTCAAATAACAAAATTTGGAGCAAAATCTTTAAATTAAGGTTTTAAATATTGTTTTAAGCTATTTCAAAAAATGTTTTTCTTAAAAAGTAACGTTTAGAAAAAAAAGTAGTTAAAATACTACTATTTTTAAAAGGTTTAATTTAAGCAAAATATGTTGTTAAAGGTTATTTAATGTCAATTAACAATGATTACTACATGTTTTTGAACTTTTTTGTCAAATTAAAATAGTAGTATATCTACTACTTTTTACAAAAAACAAAATTTTTGAGAAAAAGTGCAATTGAAGAGTTTTAATGTTATTTTAAGATATTTAAATTTTTTTTTTTGTGAAAAAAAAATAGTAGTAGAAATACTACTTTTTTAAAAAAAATTAAAATTTAAGCTAAAATTTTATTAAAATTTTATTAAAATTGTTTTAACAAGAAATTTAAGAACTTGTTTTAGATATTTTTATCAAAAAAAACTTTTAGTAGTAAATTTACTACCTTTTTTTTAATTGGCTCGTTTTTTTCCCAACATTTAATTTGCAAATTAATTTTGTCATGTGAATTTTTTTGTTTCTCGTGAAATGTTTTAGCTTTAAACCTTTTTAAAGCTAAACAAGATGCAGTTGTTTTTTTCTAACTAACATTTGTCCTTTTTCAGGTTCATTATTAATTTACATCCTTGTAACCTGCACTACTTAATAAGGCAACAACTGCTCTAGCAACCAACTGTAGTGAGCGGCAGTGTCATGCATGTCTAAGTAAACTATTAATGAAATGATTACTTGTCTTACATCACGAAATGTGTAGAAAAACGTGACTTTAAATAGCTCACGTCGGAAATCTAAAACCGAAATATTTGCAACAAACATACACATTCATACTTAAGCTAAAGAAAAATTTAATAGAATTTGTATTTTTTTTTTTTTTTTTTTTTCGAAAAAGAAAACGTGCCAAATGTTGTTTATTTATTTGGTTTATATGTATATGTATTGGTTTTCTTTTGCTGTTCGATTCTTTTAAAAGTCATTAATTTTAGGTTTTTAGGCGATAACAAGAAATATAGTTTTGCCAGCCAAAAACATGCGGAAGTTAAAGGTGTTTTTTGAGAAAAATTCAAATGATTTTCTTGAATTTATTACAATTTTTATAACATTATTTTTCCTTTTGTCATTGTTGGCAACAATACCCCCCTTATTATACAGATTTTTGTTAGACAAAATGTAAATTTTTTATTCTAACAACAACAGGTGCTTTTTTTGCTTCTTCATCAAAATGGAAAACCATTTTAAAGGCTTAAAACTAAACATAAAAATCATGACATTGTACACTTTAAACAAACATATATAAACATCCTCTTTTAACTCAAAGCAACATCCTCAACATCATCATTATTATCATTGCACAATTGCATTCATTGTATTTGCATTTAAAAATAATGTTGCCTTGACATGACAATTATCATTAAATCATTTGAAATTGTAAAAGAAGAAAAAAATGTAAAACATGTTCATGCTTGTTTCTGGACCAAAAACTAATTAAATCTAATGACATTTAAAGACTAGATTACTCTCTACTTAAATGTTAAGATCATGTCTAGCAATAGTTAACTTTAAGCTAAACCCTTCTTTTACACACAACCACACACACACATACATACATACATGCAAAGAAAACGTATTTAGTCCTTAATACCAAAATGATTAAGTTTGACAGCTGATGTCAGGCAATTAGTTATTTATCTTTGAAAATGAAGGGAAATCGAAAGTCTTTTAGTTTATTATAGAAAATTGCAGAAAATGTTAGAGGAACGATTTTTAAATTACTTTTAAAATCAAATGAAAGAATGTTGAAATGCCATTAAAAAAAGTAGTAGTTTTGCTACTATTTTGCAAAAAAAAACATTTAATCTACTTTAATTAATGTATATATAACATTTAATAAAATTTTTTGCCTTAAATTTTGTTATTTAAAAAAAGGTAGTAGATTTACCACTATTTTAATTTTACCAAACAAGTACATAAAACATGTTAGAACATTATTATTAAACATAAAATAACCTTTAAAATCATTTTTTACTTAAATTTAACTTTTTTTAAAAAAGTAGTATTTCTACTACTTTTTTGTCAAAATGTTCTTTTTCGTGAAAAAATGTTTTAAAATATCTTAAAACATCATTTTAAAGCTTAAATTGCAGTTTTTTCCTCAAAATGTTGTTATTTGAAAAAGGTAGTAGATTTACTACTATTTTAGTTTTACCAAAAAAGTTCAAAAAACATGTAGAAGTATCATTACTTAACATCAAATAACCTTTTAAAACATTTTTAGCTTAAATTTTACCTTTTTTAAAAAAGTAGTATTTCTACTACTTTTTTCAAAATGTTACTTTTTTAATAAAAATCGTTTTAAAATGACTTAAGATAATATTTAAAGTCTTAAATTGCAATTTTTTCCTCAAAATGTTGTTATTGAAAAAAGTAGTAGATTTATTACTATATCAATTTTAACAAAAATGTTAATAGAAAGTACTAAAATAAGGTTAAATACTACCAAGCCTTAAATTGCAATTTTTTCCTGAAAATTTTGTTTTTTGAAAAAGGTAGTAGATTAACTACTATTTTAATTTTGCCAAAAAAGTTCAAAAAACATGTTGAAACATTGTTAATTAACGTTAAATAATCTTTAAAAATATTTTTAGCTTTAATTTTAGCTTTTTTAAAAAGTAGTAGTTTTAGTTTCAAAATGTTACCTTTTTAGTAAAAAAAAAGTCTTTCAGATAACTTAAAATAACATAAAGCCTTAAATAACAATTTTTATACCCACCATCAAAAAAGATGGGGGGTATATTGATTTTGTCATTCCGTTTGTAACACATAGAAATATTGGTCATAGACCCACAAAAGTATATATATTCTGGGTCCTCATTAAATTCTAAGACGATCTAGCCATGTCTGTCCGTCTGTCCGTCTGTCCGTCCGTCCGTCTGTCTGTCTGTCTGTTGAAAGCACGATAGAGTCCGAATGGAAAGAGCTAGAGGATTGAAATTTCACACAAATATTTCTTATAGGTAAGGTTTGTTTGGTATTGAAAATGGGCAATATCGGTCCACGTTTTCGGATAGCACCCATACAAGTGACCCCTCGAAAATCAGCTTTAACAGCCATAACTTGTTTAAAAATACGAATATAGCGATGAAATTCGATATAAGTAAGTTTCTTATGATCCAAAATCAATATGCGAAATTTTATGAGGATCGGTCCATAATTGACCCTACTCCCCATATAAGGTCCCCTTCAGAAAATGACTTTAACGCTCATTACTGGCTTAAAAATACTAGTATATAGATGAAATTCGACATAAGTAAGTTTCATACGAGTCAAAATCTATCTAAAAAATTTTATGAGGATCGGTCCATGATTGACCCTACCTCCCATATAAGGTCCCCTTCAGAAAATGACTGCAACGCTCATTAATGGTTTAAAAATACGAGTGTAGCGATGAAATTCGACACAAATAAATTTAATACGAACCAAATTCTATCTACCAAATTTTATGAGGATCGACCCATAATTGACCCTACCCCCCTATACATGGTCCCCTTCAGAAAATTACTTTAACGCTTATAACTGGCCTAAATATACGAGTATATAGATGAAATTCGACATAAGTAAGTTTCATTCGAGTCAAACGAGGTTTGATGGTGGGTATATAAGATTCGGCATAGCCGAATATAACACTCTTACTTGTTAAATAACAATTTTGTTATTTGCAAAAGAGTAGTAGATTTACTACTATTTTAATTTAAAAAAAAAAGTATGTAAAACCTAGTTAATCCTCTTTAATTAAGTTAAAATACCATTTAAAGATATTTTAACTTAAATTGTTCCCAATTTAAAAATAGTAGTATTTTTACTACTTTTTCAAAATGTTAATTTTTGAGGAAAAAATGTTTTAAAATTACTTAAAACAAAATTTAAAACCTTAGTAAAAGTTTTAGAATGATTTTTTGTTAAAATTAAGCATTTTTAAAAAAGTAGTATTTCTACTACTATTTCTTAAAATTGTTTATTTTGCCATATTTTTGAAAAAAATATAACAAATGTGTTTCTTATGGAACTAAAATTATTTTGCTTTGAATTTTGTGCAAAATTAGGTTATTTTAAAAAAAAGTAGTATATCTACTACTATTTTTTTAATGCAAAAAATGGTTTTAATTGTTATTAGAGGCTTTAGCATAAGACTTAGAACGATTTTTAGTGGAAATTAAACATTTTTTAAAAAAGTAGTATTTCTACTACTATATTTTAAAATCGCTTATTGTTGCTATATTTTTGTTAGAAATTATAACAAATGGGTTTTGTTATGAAGTTTAAAGCAGTTTTCTTTAAATTTTGTGCGAAATAAGGTTATTTGAAAAAAGTAGTATTTTTACTACTTTTTCTGAAAAGTTCATATACTGTACAGAATTAGCTTTAAAATATTTTAAATGGCTTTAGATTATTATTTAAAACATTTTTATATACATTTTTTGTAAAAATCTGAAAATCTGAATAGTAGCAGATCTACTACTATTTTATTTTTCATAAAAAATTATTTTAAATGCATTTAAACGCTTTAAACTAACATTTTAAATGATTTTTGGCTTAAAATTTTACATTTTAAAAAGGTAGTATTTCTACTACTATTTCTTAAAAGTTTATATATTTTGGGAAAATCACTTTAAAATATTTTAAAAGGCTTTAGAATGTTTTTTGAAGCATTTTTATATAAATTTTGTGTATTGGAATTTTAAAATAGTAGTATTTCTACTACTATTTTATTTTCCACAAAAAATCATTAAAACTGGTTTTAAGGCTTTAAAATTACTTTAGTCCTTATTTTTATATAAATTTTGTGTGAAAATCTGAAATTTGAAAATAGTAGTAGATATACTACTATTTTATTTTTGGTAAAAAATCACTAAAAATGTTTTTTAAGGATGTTAAATGTTATTTAACACAATTTTTTGCCTTATAAAAGCTTTTTGAAAAAAGTAGTATTTCTACTACTATTTTTAAAAATTAACAAAAACCTTTAAAATTGAAACTTCTGATTAGAAATTAACCAAATTTATTAAATTTATGTTAAATTGAAGATAACTGGCACACTTTAAAGCCATAAATTCTTTAACTACAAACACCTGTTGCTGAGATTTTCTAATTTTCCTCATTAAAATAGGAAATTCATATAAATCATGATTTATAAACATTTCTCTGCCATTCGGTGGTATTAAGCCAACAAGAAAAGAAAGTTGAAGATTTGTGGAAATATAGAAACCGCAAAAGTACGATTTAAAATATTTGCCAAAGCAAAACATTTGAACTTTAGGTGGATAAGTAATGAAACAAGTTTTTGTGGATTTTTTTAAACTTTTTTTTTTCTTTTTTTAAGCTTAATGACATGACCGTTTTTTAACCACTAAATACTAGCTTTTTTTCTGAAATCTGAACACAGTTTAAAATATATAATTTTACGTTTTGTGTATTTGAACTTGGCTTTAAGCTGTTTTTTCAAACAATTGTAATGTAGGTTAATTTATTAACCGGTTTTCCCTAGAGTTGAAAAATTACGTTTATTTTTTTAACACAATCTTTAAAATTTCATCTTTTTTGTGGTTGTTGTTGCTTTTGGCTGTTTGACAATAAGAAGTTTTATTGCTGTTTAATGCACTTGTTGTCTCTGTGTTAAGTTAAGAAAGTCTTTTTGAAAAAATATAAACGTTTTCTTTTTGTTGTTGTTTACGTTGACAGTCTTTAGACAAAGTTGTGACGTTTTTAAGACATTTTTATGTCTTGTAGATTATTAAGAACAGTAGTGTGCTGGTGATAGCAGAAATCTTAACTCGTTGCTGTTATAAAAGGTAAAAGAAAAACAGCCTTAATTGGTAATAAAAGAAATATTCATTGAATTTTAAGTGTTTTATTCAATGAACATTAAGCCACTGAATTGATTATAGTGCAGGAGGAGAAGCTTCTTAACTTAAAGGAAAATTCTAATAAAAAGCTAAAGAGCAAAAAAAAAGTTGCAATTTTAATAAAAATCTTTTATATATAATTAAACTATTCTAGTTCAGATCTAGTTCAGTTCTAGTTCAGTTGTAGTTCAGTTCTTGTTTAGTCCTAGTTCAGTTCTAGTTCAGTTGTAGTTCAGTTCTTGTTTAGTCCTAGTTCAGTTCTAGTTCAGTTCTAGTTCAGTTCTAGTTCAGTTCTAGTTCAGTTCTAGTTCAGTTCTAGTTCAGTTCTAGTTCAGTTCTAGTTCAGTTCTAGTTCAGTTCTAGTTCAGTTCTAGTTCAGTTCTAGTTCTAGTTCTGTTCTAGTTCTAGTTCTGTTCTAATTCTGTTCTAGTTCTCTTCTAGTTCTCTTCTAGTTCTCTTCTATTCTGTTCTAGTTCTGTTCTAGTTCTGTTCTAGTTCTGTTCTAGTTCTGTTCTAGTTCTGTTCTAGTTCTGTTCTAGTTCTGTTCTAGTTCTGTTCTAGTTCTGTTCTAGTTCTGTTCTAGTTCTGTTCTAGTTCTGTTCTAGTTCTGTTCTAGTTCTGTTCTAGTTCTGTTCTAGTTCTGTTCTAGTTCTGTTCTAGTTCTGTTCTAGTTCTGTTCTAGTTCTGTTCTAGTTCTGTTCTAGTTCTGTTCTAGTTCTGTTCTAGTTCTGTTCTAGTTCTGTTCTAGTTCTGTTCTAGTTCTGTTCTAGTTCTGTTCTAGTTCTGTTCTAGTTCTGTTCTAGTTCTGTTCTAGTTCTGTTCTAGTTCTGTTCTAGTTCTGTTCTAGTTCTATTCTAATTCTATTCTAGTTCTGTTCCAGTTCTGTTGTAGTTCTTTAAACGTTTTTTAAATTGTATTTATTCTTTAAAATTGTTGTTTCTCAAATCTTGATGGACCTATTTAAACAATCTTTTTAAATCTTTTTATTCTTTTTGCAATTTCTCTGCCTCATTGATCATTTATTTGAGTGTGAAAAACATGTTAAAAAACCTAGATTTCTTTTCACAGTTAAGTTTCATGCTAAACAAATAAACTATTTAATAGAAAATAGTTTAAACTATTGATATTTGTTGTTCTGTTTTTATTCTTAAACAATTCTACTATAATTTCTTTTCATTAACATTAAGTTTTATTTATTCTTTTTTCAACAGAAAAAACATATTTTTGTATAAAAACGCTTTTTATCTGCCTTAACACCAACAAAAGCTTGAAGTAAACATTATTTATAATGCCATTGTTACAAATACAATACCAAAGTTATAATATTTATAGCTACTGTTTCCAACTTAAACTGCTCTACTTTCTTTTAAAGCCTGCTTTTTTCTTTTCTTTGTATTTTTTGTAAATTTGAACAATTTCCGTTGTATCATTTAACTAAGTTTTTTTTTTTGCTTTCATTCTTCATTTATGTTTAAAATAGTAGTTGTTGCTTGTTGTAAAAAATTTGCATGTTAAATTAAGTTTAATTTTATTGATATGTAAATTTTTTATTTGTAAAGAAATTTAATTAATTTATAACGGTTTACTGGAGTATCAAAAACAAATTATAGGGGCATAAGGGTTTTTATTGACTGTTACAAATTAAAGTGTTATTAAAATGAAATTAATTAAAGACAGAACGACAGACATGAGAATTCTGCTAAAAAACACTCCAAAGCAGAAAATTTATCTTTTTTAAATAGGAAACATATGGTAGCAATCAACTGTATATACTTTTTTAAATTTCTATTTTTTTAATAAAATTCATCAAGTTTAATTTCAACAATTAAATTTGATAAAAATCAAACAATTTTCTATTTTGTGAAAGAATGACAGACGTTAGTATAAATTTATTACATAACTAAAAGCAAAATCATTTCCAGTTTTATATAGAAAACATTTTCTACTTTACATCTATATAATTCCTTCTGATATCTTTAAAACTTTGTTTAACAATTGTAAAATTTGTAATCAACCTACCTACCAACCAAAATCACAAAGTTGTTTTCTATTTAATTTTGTTCTAGTTCAGTTCTAGTTCAGTTCTAGTTCAGTTCTAGTTCAGTTCTAGTTCAGTTCTAGTTCAGTTCTAGTTCAGTTCTAGTTCAGTTCTAGTTCAGTTCTAGTTCAGTTCTAGTTCAGTTCTAGTTCAGTTCTAGTTCAGTTCTAGTTCAGTTCTAGTTCAGTTCTAGTTCTAGTTCTAGTTCTGTTCTAGTTCTGTTCTAGTTTTGTTCTAGTTCCGTTCTAGTTCAGTTCTAGTTCAGTTCTAGTTCTGTTCTAGTTCTGTTCTAGTTCTGTTCTAGTTCTGTTCTAGTTCTGTTCTAGTTCTGTTCTAGTTCTGTTCTAGTTCTGTTCTAGTTCTGTTCTAGTTCTGTTCTAGTTCTGTTCTAGTTCTGTTCTAGTTCTGTTCTAGTTCTGTTCTAGTTCTGTTCTAGTTCTAGTTTCTAGTTCTAGTTCTGTTCTAGTTCTGTTCTAGTTCTGTTCTAGTTCTGTTCTAGTTCTGTTCTAGTTCTGTTCTAGTTCTGTTCTAGTTCTGTTCTAGTTCTGTTCTAGTTCTGTTCTAGTTCTGTTCTAGTTCTGTTCTAGTTCTGTTCTAGTTCTGTTCTAGTTCTGTTCTAGTTCTGTTCTAGTTCTGTTCTAGTTCTGTTCTAGTTCTGTTCTAGTTCTATTCTAGTTCTGTTCTAGTTCTGTTCTAGTTCTGTTCTAGTTCTGTTCTAGTTCTGTTCTAGTTCTGTTCTAGTTCTGTTCTAGTTCTGTTCTAGTTATGTTCTAGTTCTGTTCTAGTTCTGTTCTAGTTCTGTTCTAGTTCTGTTCTAGTTCTGTTCTAGTTCTGTTCTAGTTCTGTTCTAGTTCTGTTCTAGTTCTGTTCTAGTTCTGTTCTAGTTCTGTTCTAGTTCTGTTCTAGTTCTGTTCTAGTTCTGTTCTAGTTCTGTTCTAGTTCTGCTCTAGTTCTGTTCTAGTTCTGTTCTAGTTCTGTTCTAGTTCTGTTCTAGTTCTGTTCTAGTTCTGTTCTAGTTCTGTTCTAGTTCTGTTCTAGTTCTGTTCCAGTTCTGTTCCAGTTCTGTTCTAGTTCTGTTCTAGTTCTATTCTAGTTCTGTTCTAGTTCTGTTCTAGTTCTGTTCTAGTTCTGTTCTAGTTCTGTTCTAGTTCTGTTCTAGTTCTGTTCTAGTTCAGTTCTAGTTCTGTTCTAGTTCTGTTCTAGTTCTGTTCTAGTTCTGTTCTAGTTCTGTTCTAGTTCTGTTCTAGTTCTGTTCTAGTTCTGTTCTAGTTCTGTTCTAGTTCTGTTCTGTTCCAGTTCGGTTCTAGTTCTGTTCTAGTTCTGTTCTAGTTCTGTTCTAGTTCTGTTCTAGTTCTGTTCTAGTTCTGTTCTAGTTCTGTTCTAGATCTGTTCTAGTTCTGTTCTAGTTCTGTTCTAGTTCTGTTCTAGTTCTCTTCTAGTTCTGTTCTAGTTCTGTTCTAGTTCTGTTCTAGTTCTGTTCTAGTTCTGTTCTAGTTCTGTTTTAGTTCTGTTCTAGTTCTGTTCTAGTTCTGTTCTAGTTCTGTTCTAGTTCTGTTCTAGTTCTGTTCTAGTTCTGTTCTAGTTCTGTTCTAGTTCTGTTCTAGTTCTGTTCTAGTTCTGTTCTAGTTCTGTTCTAGTTCTGTTCTAGTTCTGTTCTAGTTCTGTTCTAGTTCTGTTCTAGTTCTGTTCTAGTTCTGTTCTAGTTCTGTTCTAGTTCTGTTCTAGTTCTGTTCTAGTTCTGTTCTAGTTCTGTTCTAGTTTTCTGTTCTCTAGTTCTGATCTAGTTCTGTTCTAGTTCTGTTCTAGTTCTGTTCTAGTTCTGTTCTAGTTCTGTTCTAGTTCTTCCAGTTCTGTTCCAGTTCTGTTCTAGTTCTGTTCTAGTTCTGTTCTAGTTCTGTTCTAGTTCTGTTCTAGTTCTGTTCTAGTTCTGTTCTAGTTCTGTTCTAGTTCTGTTCTAGTTCTGTTCTAGTTCTGTTCTAGTTCTGTTCTAGTTCTGTTCTAGTTCTGTTCTAGTTCTGTTCTGTTCTAGTTCTGATCTAGTTCTGTTCTAGTTCTGTTCTAGTTCTGTTCTAGTTCTGTTCTAGTTCTGTTCTAGTTCTGTTCTAGTTCTTCCAGTTCTGTTCCAGTTCTGTTCTAGTTCTGTTCTAGTTCTGTTCTAGTTCTGTTCTAGTTGTTCTAGTTCTTCAGTTCTGTTCTAGTTCTGTTCTAGTTCTGTTCTAGTTCTGTTCTAGTTCTGTTCTAGTTCTGTTCTAGTTCTGTTCTAGTTCTGTTCTAGTTCTGTTCTAGTTCTGTTCTAGTTCTGTTCTAGTTCTGTTCTAGTTCTGTTCTGTTCTAGTTCTGATCTAGTTCTGTTCTAGTTCTGTTCTAGTTCTGTTCTAGTTCTGTTCTAGTTCTGTTCTAGTTCTTCCAGTTCTGTTCCAGTTCTGTTCTAGTTCTGTTCTAGTTCTGTTCTAGTTCTGTTCTAGTTCTGTTCTAGTTCTGTTCTAGTTCTGTTCTAGTTCTGTTCTAGTTCTGTTCTAGTTCAGTTCTAGTTCTGTTCTAGTTCTGTTCAAGTTCTTGTTCTAGTTCTGTTCTAGTTCTGTTCTAGTTCTGTTCTAGTTTCTGTTCTAGTTCTCTTCTAGTTCTGTTCTAGTTCTGTTCCAGTTCGGTTCTAGTTATATTTTAGATTTGATTCGATTTTTTTATTATTTTTTTCTAATCAGTTTAAAGTTTTTTGCTTAAGTCTTTTGATTTTGTTCAATTTATTTGAAGTAATATTGAAAATTCTCTATCTTTTAAAAAATTTTCTTGTATTATTTTTATCTTCTTTTTGTTAACTTTTCTTCTATTTTTCCATCTTTTGTTTGTTTATCATTTTTGTATCATTATTAAGTTAAAAATTAGTTCAATGACTTTTAGATAATGTTAAGAACTATTTGCGTTTTTCTTTTGTTGTTTATTGCTACTTTTTCTAGCTTTACGGGCAACATTTGTTATTAAGGCATTTGTTAAGTGTTAAAAAAAGGAGGTGGAAACAAGAAAATGCCAAGAAAATAGCAAAAAAAGATAATGGAAAAGAAGTTGATGGCAAAAGTATTATGGAAAAAAAAGAAGAAAAACAGATGCATACCAACATGAACTTATAGTTCAAATAATAATTTTCTTTTGTCAGTTCTTTTTTTTGCAATATTTAGTAGTAATTTGTTTGCCAGTCACAAAGTAGTTAAGCAGAGAAAAAAATGTTAATATTTTAAAGCAAAATTTATTCCATTGAAATTTCTATTTTTAGTTTTTCATTTAAATTTCCTCATTAAGTGTTTCTTCTCCTTTCAAATTTGTTTACTTTAAATTTTATTTTTATTTTAATTTCATTTCATTGACTTACATTCTTTTTTTTTTATATTTTTTTGTTAAAATTACTTTTACTTTTAATCTTGGCATCAGCCAAAATAATAATTTCAACAAATTTTTGTTTTTATATCTTTTACAAAAATCTAATAAATTTCTTCTTGTTTTTTTCCTTTCCCCCTTTTGCCACTTATTTGCTTTCAACCATAAATAACTTTTCAACATGCTAGACACGTTTAGGGTAAAAACAAAATACAAAACACAAAATCATGTTGATTTCTGTTTTAACACTAATATTTATAAAGAATTTATTCCAACAATGTCATGTCTTGTTCCCCTCCCGGCCGCTCTAAGCATTTATAATCACTACACACTGTTGGCCATTGAATGAAAGTGTTGTCATGAAAGCCGCTCTAGTAGCAAACTCAAGAAGAATAGAATATTTGAAAAAAAAATATTGTTTGAGTCAGGTCAGCTAACAACACAAATTAGGTTTATAAAAAACAGAAAAAAAGTATTAATATTTTAATAAATTATTAATTATTAAATAAATAGCATTTCGGGAGTTTAGAATAAATAGACATAAATTTGTTTTAAATATGAAATTAATAAATATAAAAAAAATTCTAGTAAAAACTCTAAAACAAAAGACTTAAGAAAACAAAACAACGCCGTCGAATGTTAAAATATTTCATAAAAAATTAGAAAAATTAGTTTTTCTTTTTTTACATTAGTTATAGTTCTGTTCTAGTTTTGTTCTAGTTCTGTTTCTAGTTCTAGTTCTAGTTCTGTTCTAGTTCTTGCTAGTTCTGTTCTAGTTCTGGTTCTAGTTCTGTTCTAGTTCTGTTCTAGTTCTGTGCTAGTTTCTGTTCTAGTTCTGTTTCTAGTTCTGTTCTAGTTCTGTTCTAGTTCTGTCTAGTTCTGTTCTAGTTCTGTTCTAGTTCTGTTCTAGTTCTGTTCTAGTTCTGTTCTAGTTCTGTTCTAGTTCTGTTCTAGTCTGTTCTAGTTCTGTTCTAGTTCTGTTCTAGTTCTGTTCTAGTTCTGTTCTAGTTCTGTTCTAGTTCTGTTCTAGTTCTGTTCTAGTTCTGTTCTAGTTCTAGTTCTGTTCTAGTTCTGTTCTAGTTCTGTTCTAGTTCTGTTCTAGTTCTGTTCTAGTTCTGTTCTAGTTCTGTTCTGTTCTAGTTCTGTTCTAGTTCTGTTCTAGTTCTGTTCTAGTTCTGTTCTAGTTCTGTTCTAGTTCTGTTCTAGTTCTGTTCTAGTTCTGTTCTAGTTCTGTTCTAGTTCTGTTCTAGTTCTGTTCTAGTTCTGTTCTAGTTCTGTTCTAGTTCTGTTCTAGTTCTGTTCTAGTTCTGTTCTAGTTCTGTTCTAGATCTGTTCTAGTTCTGTCTAGTTCTGTCTAGTTCTGTCTAGTTCTGTCTAGTTCTGTTCTAGTTCTGTCTAGTTCTGTTCTAGTTCTGTTCTAGTTCTGTTCTAGTTCTGTTCTAGTTCTGTTCTAGTTCTGTTCTAGTTCTGTTCTAGTTCTGTTCTAGTTCTGTTCTAGTTCTATTCTAGTTCTGTTATAGTTCTGTTCTAGTTATATTCTAGTTCTGTTCTAGTTCTATTCTAGTTCTGTTTTAGTTCTGTTCTAGTTCTGTTCTAGTTCTGTTCTAGTTCTGTTCCAGTTCTGTTCCAGTTCTATTCTAGTTCTGTACTAGTTATGTTCCTTTCGCGAGTTATAGTTTCGGGAGAATATCTAGATCATTTTAAGTTTAATTCTGGTTTGTCTCTGCTATTAATCATTTAAACGGCTAATTTGAATAATAACTCTGTTTATTTGTTAAAGAATTTTAAAGAGAAACTCGTATGTTAACTCAAAATTTTGTAGTGTCAACTTTAGATTTCATACTAAATATACAGGCAAATACTATTATGCTGCTTAAGTCTTTTGTTTTGTCTGCATCGATGGCTTTAAAGTTGATTGATTTTTGTGTATTTTGTCCACACAAAAAAAATATTCGTTACGCATAATTTTATGATATTTACAGGAAAAAAACAACATTACAATATTTCTGTGGAAACATATATTCTCACAGCAGCCTGCTTGCTGCTTCCTTTAGCCAACCACACAATTATTTATGGTAAATTTGAAAACTGAAAAGTATGAGGGGAAAACAAAAGTTTCTGCTGTCTTTGTTTATGATGGAAAAAGTGCACGTAATTTTTTCTTAGTACCCAAGATATAGAGGCAGTTTTTCACATTTTCAAACTGGGCAATTTTCATTTTATTTTAACATTTATGCGTGGTTTGTTTAGTTTAATGCTAATGAAGGTCCAACTACATTGATGTTAAAAGGCAGTTTTCTAGGAATTTAAGCAATTGTAGAAAGCAAAAAAACAAAAAGAAGCTTAAATTGTTTTGGTTCTTTTTTTTTCCTCTTATTACTCAGCAACTATTGTGGTATTTACTAGCAAAGTAATTTTTTGCAGCCTGTGGTCAAAATGCTTTTAAATCACTATGATTTTTGGAATTCAAATTAAATATTTGAAAAAAGTAAAAAAGTCAGAAAAATGTTGGTATTAAAATAAATGGAAATTGTTTAGTAAATTGTTGCAAATAAACGTAGAATAAAAAAAAACAAAAAAATTTAAGAAACCACATTTTAAACTCAAAACAAAAAGAATTTTTGTTAAGAACTTAGGAAAAAATTTAGAAAAACTGTTTTAAAACCATAAGAAAATCTCATACAAAATCATCTTTTAAAGAAAACTGAAGACTTTTAATACAAATTTATTTTATATTCCGAAAGTGGTATAGAGTCCCCCTCTAAAAAAAATCCAGTTTAAACAAGTAAAATGTTCCTTAAACTATAGTTTTATACATTATGAACAAATTTTGGAGAATTTTATATACATTTTTTTAATTTAAGAAAAAAATCTTAAGTGGTTAAGAGTCCCCCTCAAGATAAAACTTTTTCAAAAGAGGAAAAACTCTGCAGAAACATATTTTTTATATAGAATAATCATAGTTTACAAACATTTGAGTAATTTCTAGCAAAATTCTTAAAGTGGTCAAAGGTCCCCCTTAAGGAAAACTTGTTTAAAAACAGGAAAATGTTAACGAAAAAATCCTATTTTTATATGAAATAATCATAATTTAACTAAATTTTCTAAATTAGATGTGATCAAAGGTCCCCCTTAAGGAAAACTTGTTTAAAAACAGGAAAATGTTAACGAAAAATCATATTTTTATATGCAATAATCACAATTTAACAAAATTTTCTAAATTAGATGTATTTTATTAAAGTGGTGAAGGTTCCCCTTAAGGAATACTTGTTTGAAAAAGGAAAATGTTACCAAAATATAATATTTATATGCCAACTAAAAGCATTTTAATAGAATTTACTTAATATCCTTCATTTTACTAAAGTGGTCTAAGGTCCCCCTTAAGGAAAATTTGTTTGAAAATAGAAAATCTTACCAAAATATAATATTTATATGCCAACTAAAAGCATTTTAATATAATTTACTTAATATCCTTCATTTTACAAAAGTGGTCTAAGGTCCCCCTTAAGTAAAACTTGTTTGTTAAAAGAAAATGTTACCAAAATATAATATTTATATGCTAAATAATAGCATTTTAATAGAATTTACTTAATATCCTTAATTTTACTAAAGTGGTCTAAGGTCCCCCTTAAGGAAAACTTGTTTGAAAAAAAAAATATTACCAAAATATAATATTTTTATATTAAATAATTTCATTTTAACCGAACTTACTTAATATCCTTCATTTTACTAAAGTGGTCTAAGGTCCCCCTTAAGGAAACTTTGTTTGAAAAAAGAAAATATTACCAAAATATAAAATTTGTATATTAAATAATTGCATTTTAACCGAATTTACTTAATTTTCTCCATTTTACTAACGTGGTCTAAGGTCCCCCTTAGGTAAAACTAGTTTGAAAAAAGAAAATATTACCAAAATATAATATTTTTATATTAAATAATTGCATTTTAACCGAACTTACTTAATTTCCTTCATTTTACTAAAGTGGTCTAAGGTCCCCCTTAAGGAAAACTTGTTTGAAAATAGAAAATGTTACCAAAATATAATATTTATATGCCAAATAACAGCTTTTTAAAAGAATTTACTTAATATCGTTCATTTTACCAAAGTGGTCTAAGGTCCCCCTTAAGTAAAACTTGTTTGAAAATAGAAAATGTTACCAAAATATAATATTTATATGCCAACTAATAGCATTTTAATAGAATTTACTTAATATCCTTCATTTTACTTAAGTGGTCTAAGGTCCCCCTTAAATAAAACTTGTTTGAAAAAAGAAAATGTTACCAAAATGTAATATTTGTATGCCAAATAATTGCATTATAACAGAATTTACGTAATTTCCTCCATTTTACTAAAGTGGTCTAAGGTCCCCCTTAAGGAAAACTTTGTTTGAAAAAAGAAAATATTACCAAAATATAATATTTATATGCCAAATAATATCATTTTAATAGAACTTACTTAATATCCTTCATTTCACTAAAGTGGTCTAAGGTCCCCCTTAAGAAAAGCTTCTTTAAAAGAGAAAATGTCACCAAAATATAATATTTATATGCTAAATAATAGAATTTTTATAAAATTTACTTAATTTGCTTCATTTTACTAAAGTGGTCTAAGGTCCCCCTTAAGTAAAACTTTGTTTGAAAATAGAAAATGTTACCAAAATATAATATTTTTATATTAAATAATTGCATTTAAACCGAATTTACTTAATATCCTTCATTTTACTAAAGTGGTCTAAGGTCCCCCTTAAGTAAAACTTTGTTTGAAAAAAGAAAATATTACCAAAATGTAAAATTTGTATGCCAAATAATTGCATTTTAATAGAATTTACTTAATTTCCTTTATTTTACTAAAGTGGTCTAAGGTCCCCCTTATATAAAACCTCTTTTAAAAATGAAAATGTTCCCAAAATATAAAATCTGTATGCTAAATAATTGTATTTTAACAGAATTTACTTAGTTTTAGGTATTTTGCTAAAGTGGTCCAAGGTCCCCCTCAAGAAAAATTTGTTTAAAAATGAACAACCATCTAAAAATAAAAAATTTTATATTAAATAATAATATTTTATAAAAATTTGAGAATTTTTTAGAATTTTCCAAAGTGGTGTAAGAACCCCCTTTAAGAAAACTAGCTGTTTTCTAGAGAGTTTTCTTAACATCAATGCTTTTTAAATTTCCTTAAGTGGGTCATTTTTTAAATAGGAATATTTTAACACTTTAAACACCATTATTTACAGTTTTAAACAATATTTTAATAATAAATTTATGCCATTTTAACTTATAAAAGCAATTTTCTATATGAAGACCTTTTGGAAAACATAGTTTCTATTTTCTTCTAACTTTTTCTTCATTTTTATCTTTTTGTTATTATTTTTTTTTTTTTTTTTATTGTCTAACTAAACAAAGCCTTAGAAGAAAAAAAATAGAAGAAATAAAACTGCATTGTCACAAGTGAAATTGCATATTTTTCTTTGCAAAAAAATATAAAAAAAAACATTTTGTTAAGGTATGCTGTTCAAAGCCATGGAAACAAAAACAAGATGTAGATGGCACCATCATGTACGAGCAAACAAAAAATAAAAAATAGAAGACGAAAAAAAACTTTAGCAACATGAAGGCACATAACCATAAAGAAGGGCATGAACTTTTCATTTAACATTTGTTATATGTAGAGTACTACAACACAAACAAACTCTTGTCAAGAAAGCAACAAAAAAAAAAGAAATATTTAAAAATGGCCAAAGCCACCACAAAAATAGTAGAAAACAAACCATTATGCTTGAGTTAACAAAGGCAATAGAAACAACAACAACAAACACCAAAACCTTAAACCTTGTTTTTTTTCCTACAACTCCTCTAAAAAATTGTTAACCATAACAATAGTAAGGAAAAAAATTTTGTTAAAGAAATCCTTAGGAATTGTTAAAAATCTTTGAAAAAAAAAAAAACAAAATATAAATGGTCTAATGCCATGGCGACTTGTTTATGGCTGTATGGTAACACTTAAATTTGTGTCGCGTGCAACAAACATTAACCATAAGTTACAGAACAACAACAACAACACCAGCACCACCATTATCCAGGGGACAAGAAAAATTCCAACTTTAACACTGTGTAAAAGAACAACAACAACAACAAGTCAAATTTAAACCTTAAAATCTTTGAAATATTATAAAGTCTACATCAAGCTGGTGTCTTAAGTCTTTTGTTTTGCATATTGACCATTTTTAATTCAAAAGAAAATAATTTCCATTTTAGGCAAAAATATTTTGTTTGAAATTGGGGTTTGTTGAACTACATACTAGACTATAGACTAGACTATAGACTGGACTATAGACTAGACTATAGACTAGACTATAGACTAGACTATAGACTAGACTATAGACTAGACTATAGACTAGACTATAGATTAGACTATACACTAGATTATACACTAGACTATACACTACACTATAGAGTGAACTAAGACTAGACTACTAGACTATAGACTAGACTATAGACTAGACTATAGACTAGACTATAGACTAGACTATAGACTAGACTATAGACTAGACTATAGACTAGACTATAGACTAGACTATAGACTAGACTATAGACTAGACTATAGACTAGACTATAGACTAGACTATAGACTAGACTATAGACTAGACTATAGACTAGACTATAGACTAGACTATAGACTAGACTATAGACTAGACTATAGACTAGACTATAGACTAGACTATAGACTAGACTATAGACTAGACTATAGACTAGACTAGACTGTAGACTAGACTATAGACTAGACTATAGACTAGACTATAGACTAGACTATAGACTAGACTATAGACTAGACTTTAGACTAGACTACAGACTAGACTATAGACTAGACTATAGACTAGACTATAGACTAGACAATAGACTAGACAATAGACTAGACTATAGACTAGACTATAGACTAGACAATAGACTAAACTAAAGAGCTACACTAGACTATAGACTAGACTGTAGACTAGACTATAGACTAGACTATAGACACTAGACTATAGGACTAGACTATAGACTAGACCATAGACATAGACTACTAGACTAGGAGACTATAGACTAGACTATAGACTAGGACTATAGGACTAGACTTATAGACTAGACTATAGACTAGACTATAGACTAGACTATAGACTAGACTTAGACTAGACTATAGATAGACTATAGACTAACATAGACTAGACTAGACTAGACTATAGACTAGACTATAGACTAGACTATAGACTAGACTATAGACTAGCTATAGGACTAGACTATAGACTAAGCTATAGACTAGACTATAGACTAGACTATAGCTAGACTATAGACAGACTATAGACTAGAACTATAGACTAGACTATAGACTAGACTATAGACTAGCTATAGACTAAGACTATAGACTAGACTATAGACTAACTATAGACTAGACTATAGACTAGACGAATAGACTAGACCTATAGACTAGACCTATAGACTAGACTATAGACTAGACTAGAGACTAGACTATAGAATCGACTATAGACTATAGACTAGACTATAGACTAGACTATAGACTAGACTATAGACTAGACATAGACTAGACTATATAGACTATAGACTAGACTATAGACTAGACTATAGACTAGACTATAGACTAGACTATAGACTAGACTATAGACTAGACTATAGACTAGACTATAGACTAGACTATAGACTAGACGACTATCTAGTCTATAGACTAGACTATAGACTAGACTATAGACTAGACTATAGACTAGACTATAGACTAGACTATAGACTAGACTATAGACTAGACTATAGACTAGACTATAGACTAGACTATAGACTAGACTATAGACTAGACTATAGACTAGACTATAGACTAGACTATAGACTAGACTATAGACTAGACTATAGACTAGACTATAGACTAGACTATAGACTAGACTATAGACTAGACTATAGACTAGACTATAGACTAGACTATAGACTAGACTATAGACTAGACTATAGACTAGACTATAGACTAGACTATAGACTAGACTATAGACTAGACTATAGACTAGACTATAGACTAGACTATAGACTAGCTATAGACTAGACTAGACTAGACTAGACTAGAAACTAGACTATAGACTAGACTATAGGACTAGACTATAGACTAGACTAGACTAGACTAGACTACTATAGGACTAGACTTTAGACTAGACTACGGACTAGACTATATACTAGACTATAGACTAGACTATAGACTAGACAATAGACTAGACAATAGACTAGACTATAGACTAGGACTATAGACTAGACTATAGACTAGACAATAGACTAAACTAAACAGCTACACTAGACTATAGACTAGACTATAGACTAGACTATAGACTAGACTATAGACTAGACCATAGACTAGACTATAGACTAGACTATAGACTAGACTATAGACTAGACTATAGACTAGACTATAGACTAGACTATAGACTAGACTAGACTATAGACTAGACTATAGACTAGACTATAGACTAGACTAGACTGACTATAGACTAGACTATAGACTAGACTATAGACTAGACTATAGACTAGACTATAGACTAGACTATAGACTAGACTATAGGACTAGACTATAGACTAGACTATAGACTAGACTATAGACTAGACTATAGACTAGACTATAGACTAGACTATAGACTAGACTATAGACTAGACTATAGACTAGACTATAGACTAGACTATAGACTAGACTATAGACTAGACTAGATAGACTAGACTATAGACTAGACTATAGACTAGACTATAGACTAAACTATAGACTAGACTATAGACTAGACTATAGACTAGACTATAGACTAGACTATAGACTAGACTATAGACTAGACTATACACTAGACTATAGACTAGACTATAGACTAGACTATAGACTAGACTATAGACTAAACTATAGACTAGACTATAGACTAGACTATAGACTAGACTATAGACTAGACTATAGACTAGACTATAGACTAGACTAAAGAGCTGGAGCTGAACTAGAACTGAACTAGAACCTAATTTGAACTAAACTAGATCCGAACTTTAACTTAACAAGAACTGAATTGAAAATTGGATTCGAAGGACCATTTATAAAAGTTGCTATTAGTCTTTAAAAAAGCTTTATAAATTATTAATTTACTGTTGTACTATTCATATTCGATGAAAATTGCGGTTCGAAGGACCATTTGAAAAAGAAATTATTATTAAATTTATATGGAACTTAAATGCTCTCAAAACATTTCTTAAACATATTTGTCTATTTATTTTCTTTGTTTGCGTTTCTTTTATTCCGACTAATTTGATTTCATTTAATTAAAAATTCATGATGATTTACGACTTTCATTAATATTATGGCTCATTTCTTTAAATATACATTTTTATTGACATTTCATTTCATTTTAACTCAATACTATTCAAAGCGTTCCATTGCCTTATAAACACAATTTCTATAGACATATTTCTATAAAGAAAAACGTTTATCAATTTTAATTAAAAATCATGTTCTTAAACAAAACAATACTAAACTATATTTACCATTCCAAGCACATTTTATGGGTTTTAAAAAGATTGTTTTTTCGTTCAAAACGAACATGTCTAGATTAAACATTAAACACGTGACATTTTAACATAAAATTATAAGATAAGGGTTTAAAAAGTGGAAGAAAAAGAATTTAAAAAAAAAAAACAAAAAATGTGGTTTTGTTTACAATAAATTGGCAAAGAATCAATATTTAAACAAAACTATTGAAAGGAAATGAAAACAAGTCACAGCAAGACAAGACATGACAGCAGCAAACAGAAAAACAACGGGCAACACCCTAGAGAAAAGGCCTATTTATACGATTTCGAAATTTTTTTTGTAAAATATTTAAAATTTTTCAAATATTCTTATTTCAGAATCATACATATCAGATTCATTTATTTATTTTTTTTAAATGTGTGTCATTCTTAACTTTTTTTTCAAATTTCACACCTTTTTTCATAAAATTTTATTTTCATTTGACGTTAAATGTTTTGAATTCTTTAACATTTCTTATTTTTCTGTGCTAATAACCTTAATCAATGGCTTGGCTTTATTTTCGTATTTTATTTCTGTGATTCTTAACTAAATAAAAGTGTTAATTCAATAGTAATTTAATCCAAGCAGTTTGTGGCATTAAGTCTATATTGCTGTGGAAACCATATATTAAATGATTTTTTATGTTAATTGCTTTCAGTGTAAAAAAAAGAGAAAAAATAAAAATAAATAAATAAAAAATTACCGTAGCTTTTAAAAAGCATATACACACTCATGGGTTACTTTAAAAAAAAAAGACACTCGAGTTAAGATTACTCAAACAGCAGAAATGCATTTGTAAATAAATGATACAAGATGCTGTGTCAAACAGCACTTTTTACACATTAACTAACATAGAAAGTAGTGGTAATGAATGATTAACCCCTGAAGCAGTGGGAGAGAAAATATTGTCCATCGAAACTAAAAGACTAGAAAGAACTGATTCATAACTAAAAAGAACTAGAATAGTATAAGAAAAGAACTAGAATAGTATCAGAACAGAACTAGAACAGAACTGGAGCAGAACTAGAACAGAACAGAACTAGAACAGAACTAGAACAGAACTACAACAGAACTACAACATAACTACAACAGAACTACAACAGAACTAGAACAGAACTAGAACAGAACTAGAACAGAACTAGAACAGAACTACAACAGAACTACAACAGAACTACAACAGAACTACAAAGGAACTACAGCAGAACTACAACAGAACTAGAACAGAACTAGAACAGAACTAGAACAGAACTAGAAAAGAACTAGAACAGAACAGAACAGAACTAGAACAGAACTAGAACAGAACTAGAACAGAACTAGAACAGAACTAGAACAGAACTAGAACAGAACTAGAACAGAACTAGAACAGAACTACAACTACAAAGGAACTACAGCAGAACTACAACAGAACTAGAACAGAACTAGAACAGAACTAGAACAGAACTAGAAACAGAACTAGAACAGAACAGAACTAGAACAGAACTAGAACAGAACTAGAACAGAACTAGAACAGAACTAGAACAGAACTAGAACAGAACTAGAACAGAACTAGAACAGAACTAGAACAGAACTAGAACAGAACTAGAACAGAACTAGAACAGAACTAGAACAGAACTAGAACAGAACTAGAACAGAACTAGAACAGAACTAGAACAGAACTAGAACAGAACTGGAACAGAACTAGAACAGAACTAGAACAGAACTAGAACAGAACTAGAACAGAACTAGAACAGAACTAGAACAGAACTAGAACAGAACTAGAACAGAACTAGAACAAAACTAGAACAGAACTAGAACAGAACCAGAACAGAACTAGAACAGAACTAGAACAGAACTAGAACAGAACTAGAACAGAACTACAACAGAACTACAACAGAACTACAACCGAACTACAACAGAAGTACAACAGAACTAGAACAGAACTAGAACAGAACTAGAACAGAACTAGAACAGAACTAGAACAGAACTAGAAACACAACAAGAACATAACTAGAACAGAACTAGAACAGAACTACAACATAACTACAACAGAACTACAACAGAACTAGAACAGAACTAGAACAACTAGACAGACTAGAACAGAACTAGAACAGAACTAGAACAGAACTAGAACAGAACTAGAACAGAACTAGAACAGAACTAGAACAGAACTAGAACAGAACTAGAACAGAACTAGAAACAGAACTAGAACAGAACTAGAACAGAACTAGAACAGAATAGAACAGAACTAGAACAGAACTAGAACAGACTAGAACAGAACTAGAACAGAACTAGAACAGAACTAGAACAGAACCTAGAACAGAACTAGAACAGAACTAGAACAGAACTAGAACAGAACTAGAACAGAACTAGAAACAGAACTAGACAGAAACTAGAACAGACTAGAACAGAACTAGAACAGAACTAGAACAGAACTAGAACAGAACTAGAACAGAACTAGAACAGAACTAGAACAGAACTAGAACAGAACTAGAACAGAACTAGAACAGAACAGAACTAGAACAGAACTAGAACAGAACTAGAAACAGAACTAGAACAGAACTAGAACAGAACTAGAACAGAACTAGAACAGAACTAGAACAGAACTAGAACAGAACTAGAACAGAACTAGAACAGAACTAGAACAGAACTAGAACAGAAACTAGAACAGAACTAGAACAGAACTTAAAGAACTAGAACAGAACTAGAACAGAACTACAACAGAACTACAACAGAACTAGAACAGAACTAGAACAGAACTAGAACAGAACTAGAACAGAACTAGAACAGAACTAGAACAAGAACTAGACAGAACTAGAACAGAACTAACAGAACAAACATAACTACACAGAACTACAACAGAACTACAACAGAACTAGAACAGAACTAGAACAGAACTAGAACAGAACTAGAACAGAACTAGAACAGAACTAGAACAGAACTAGAACAGAACTAGAAACAGAACTAGAACAGAACTAGAACAGAAACTAGAACAGAACTAGAACTAGAACAGAACTAGACCAGAACTAGAACACAGAACTAGACAACAGAACTAGAACAGAACTAGAACAGAACTAGAACAGAACTAGAACAGAACTAGAACAGAACTAGAACAGAACTAGAACAGAACTAGAACAGAACTAGAACAGAACTAGAACAGAACTAGAACAGAACTAGAACAGAACTAGAACAGAACTAGAACAGAACTAGAACAGAACTAGAACAGAACTAGAACAGAACTAGAACAGAACTAGAACAGAACTAGAACAGAACTAGAACAGAACTAGAACTAGAACAGAACTAGAACAGAACTAGAACTAGAACAGAACTAGAACAGAACTAGAACAGAACTAGAACAGAACTAGAACAGAACTAGAACAGAACTAGACAGAACTAGAACAGAACTAGAACAGAACTAGAAGAGAACTGGAGCAGAACTAGAACAGAACTAGAACAGAACTAGAACAGAACTAGAACAGAACTAGAACAGAACTAGAACAGAACTAGAACAGAACTAGAACAGAACTAGAACAGAACTAGAACTAGAACAGAACTAGAAACTAGAAACTAGAACAGAACTAGAACAGAATTACAACAGAACTACAACAGAACTACAACAGAACTACAACAGAACTACAACAGAACTACAACAGAACTACAACATAACTACAACAGAACTACAACAGAACTACAAAGGAACCTACGCAGAACTAGAACAGAACTAGAACAGAACTAGAACAGAACTAGAACAGAACTAGAACAGAACTAGAACAGAACTAGAACAGAACTAGAACAGAACTAGAACAGAACTTAGAACAGAACTAGAAGAGAACTGGAGCAGAACTAGAACAGAACTAGAAACAGAACTAGAACAGAACTAGAACAGAACTAGAACAGAACTAGAACAGAACTAGAACAGAACTAGAACAGAACTAGAACAGAACTAGAACAGAACTAGAACAGAATTACAACAGAACTACAACAGAACTACAACAGAACTACAACAGAACTACAACAACTACAACAGAACTACAACAGAACTACAACATAACTACAACAGAACTACAACAGAACTACAAAGGAACTACAGCAGAACTAGAACTGAACTAGAACAGAACTAGAACAGAACTAGAACAGAAGTAGAACAGAAGTAGAACAGAAATAGAACAGAAATAGAACAGAACTAGAACAGAACTAGAACAGAACTAGAACAGAACTAGAACTAGAACAGAACTAGAACAGAACTAGAACAGAACTACGACAGAGCTACAACAGAACTACAACAGAACTACAACAGAACTACAACAGAATTACAACAGAATTACAACAGAATTACAACAGAACTACAACAGAACTACGACAGAGCTCCAACAGAACTACAACAGAACTACAACAGAGCTACTACAGAACTGCGACAGAATTACAACAGAATTACAACCGAATTACAACAGAACTACAACAGAACTACGACAGAATTACAACAGAATTACAACAGAACTAGAACAGAACTAGAACAGAACTACGACAGAATTACAACAGAATTACAACATAACTAGAACAGAACTACAACAGAACTACAACAGAACTAGAACTAAACTTAACTAGACCCGAACTGAACTAGAATAGAACTGGAACTAAAAATGAACTAAACTAGAACTGAACTAGACCAAAACTAGTCCAGAACTAGACCAGAATTAGATTAGAATTAGAATTCAACAAAAAACAAGTAAGAAATTATAGTCGGGCGGGGCCGACCATATGATACCCTACACCAGTTATGAATATTAAATGTGATTTATTTTTCATAATAAAGCATTTATCTTCAATATTCCCTTGTTCCGATACATTTAAGCAATTTATGGATGAAAAACTAATTTTCTGAAAGAGGCTTTATATGGGGGCTAGGGGCAAATATGGACCAAGCCCGATAAAATTTTGTGAATATATTTATATTGACATAATATTTTATTGTGCTGAATTTCATCGCTATATTTGTGTTTATAAGCTAATTTGGGACATTCAAGTAATTTTCTGAAGGGGACTTTGTATGGGAGCAAGGGTCAAATGTGGCCCGATCTTTATGAAATTTGGCAGGGTCATCAAGACTTCTATAAAACTTAGTTGTGCCGTATTTTACCGATATATCTGTATATTTAACATAATTATGAGCTCAGAAGCCCTTTTCGGTGGGTTCTGTTCTATGGGGGCTAGGTGAAATAATGGACCGATTTTAACCATTTTCAATAGGCTTCGTCCTTAGGTCAAATAAAACGTGCGTGCCAAATTTCATCCAATTATCTTGAAAATTGCGACCTGTACCTTGCGCACAAGGTTTACATGGACAGCCAGCCAGCCAGACGGACGGACGGACATAGCTTAATCGACTCAGAAAACGATTCTAAGCCGATTGGTATACTTTAAGGTGGGTCTAGGACGAATATTTTTGTATGTTACAAACATCAGCACAAATCCAATATACCCTCCCCACTAAAGTGGTGTAGGGTATAAAAAAGAAGAAACTTAAAATAAAAGGCTTAAATGAAAAATGGTCCTTCGAGCCTTCGATAGTCACATTCGTTTACTTAACGCTTCCTCAATATTAAATAGGTTTTTCGAATTTTCAAATATTATATTGTTTTTTTCTTAATTCCTCAAGAAAATTGTTTCTTTAACATTTGTCTGATATTGGTCCTTCCAGTCCATACTTGCTTTGCCTTAACTAGCTTCTCTAAGGGTTAAATATTCTTTCATTTTACAATGGCAAATAGTTGATATTGTATTAATGTTTCGGTTTCTGTTTTCTTTATATTTTTTATTACTATTTAGCTTTTCCTCTCTATCTCTTTTTAAAGTTTTTATGGTGATGGTTATAAAAGAAATATATATATATGTACATATATAGAAACTTGTGGTTTAATTTTTGCCGTTAGTTGGCCTAATTCTGATAAAAAACATTTGTTTAAATACAAACAACTACTATTTACAAAAATACTTAACAATTGTGGTTTTAAAACAGGAATTTTTCTTTGAAAAGAAGATGTTTTAGAAGAAAAATTTAAAAGAAAAATGTATAAAGGAGTTGTGGCAAGACAAGGAATTTGGGGAGAAAGGGTAATGAAAATAAAAGGTAAACATGCCCTACTATAGATCGCTTGCCCCCATTAAGAAACTTTCTTAGAGAAAAGTTTCCGGAAAGAGAGTAAGTTTTGAAGAGCTAAACTGAACTTAAAAGAACAGGTTTTGTTAGAGAAATGTTGCTAAGATGAGAGCAAATATCCTGGAGGAAAAGTTTCTTAGAGAATTGCTTGAGAGAGAGCAACTTTTCTTAAAGAAATCTCTCCTAGAAGAGAACAATTTTCTTTATAGAAAATTTGCCCTAGTCTGTATGTTTAGCTTTTTTCTTTCGTTTGATTTTCACTGCAATTTAGTTTCTTTTAATTTCAAACTACATTTTCTTTTCACCCAATTTTTAAAAAATTTTCTTTATTATCAGTTACCAACTGACCATTATAACAACTCAAGCTTGAGCTGAAGAACTGAAAAAAAAGAAGAAAATTTATTTTTGTAGAACACAAAATTTTAATACTGACCCATATTTTTACACTTTTATTCTTTTGCTTTATTCTAGCATTTGAAATAAATTTATCAAAACTTTTTTTTTCTGTAAAATAAAATTATGAACGTAAGAATTTTCACAAAATTTCTTAGAATTTATCATTTACAATTTACTCTGCAATTATTTAGTTTTTTTTAAACTGCTATAAAAAATAAAAAAATAACCGTTTTATATCGTTTTATTATCCGGAATCTTAAGCACATTTTCCACTTAATCATGTTAGCAAGAGTTTGTGCAAAACATTGCATGTTCTAACAGGAATTTATAATAGAAATTATACAAGAAAATATTCAATTAATCATAAACCTCCTCATTTTTTCTCTTGAGAGTGAGTGCTAAAAAGTATTGTATAAAGTTGACGTTAATTTATATTAGAGTTTTTTTTAAAGTTTTTTCTTGAAAATGTTTTTTATGTGATTGTGGTTAGAGTGTTAAAGAATTTCTTTAAAGAAAAACTTCTTTAAATAGCCCACAGCTTTTTTTTTGTGGTAATAATGTGAGAATGTGAAAATATTTTGTAAAACAATGTTTTCTGGATTAAGAACAACAAAAACTGTATATAAAAATAATTAATAGATTAGAAGCATGCAACAGGTTGTAGCAACTTTCCAAATCACGAGAAAAATTGCTTACTCAAAAGCAATTTCTTACAGAAAAGTTGTCGAGAACAACCCTTCCTATAGAAAAACAATACAATTCTAGTTAAGTTCTAGCTCAGTTCTGAATTTGTTCTAGTTCTGTTTTAGGTCTAGTTCTATTCCAGTTATGTTCTAGTTGTGTTCTAGTTGTGTTCTAGTTGTGTTCTAGTTGTGTTCTAGTTGTGTTCTAGTTCTGTTCTAGTTCTGTTCTAGTTCTGTTCTAGTTCTGTTCTAGTTCTGTTCTAGTTCTGTTCTAGTTCTGTTCTAGTTCTGTTCTAGTTCTGTTCTAGTTCTGTTTAGTTCTGTTCTAGTTCTGTTCTAGTTCTGTTCTAGTTCTGTTCTAGTTCTGTTCTAGTTCTGTTCTAGTTCTGTTCTAGTTCTGTTCTAGTTCTGTTCTAGTTCTGTTCTAGTTCTGTTCTAGTTCTGTTCTAGTTCTGTTCTAGTTCTGTTCTAGTTCTGTTCTAGTTCTGTTCTAGTTCTGTTTAGTTCTGTTCTAGTTCTGTTCTAGTTCTGTTCTAGTTCTGTTCTAGTTCTGTTCTAGTTCTGTTCTAGTTCTGTTCTAGTTCTGTTCTAGTTCTGTTCTAGTTCTGTTCTAGTTCTGTTCTAGTTCTGTTCTAGTTCTGTTCTAGTTCTGTTCTAGTTCTGTTCTAGTTCTGTTCTAGTTCTGTTCTAGTTCTGTTCTAGTTCTGTTCTAGTTCTGTTCTAGCTCTGTTCTAGTTCTGTTCTAGTTCTGTTCTAGTTCTGTTCTAGTTCTGTTCTAGTTCTGTTCTAGTTCTGTTCTAGTTCTGTTCTAGTTCTGTTCTAGTTCATGTTCTAGTTCTGTTCTAGTTCTGTTCTAGTTCTGTTCGAGTTCTGTTCTAGTTCTGTTCTAGTTCTGTTCTAGTTCCTGTTCTAGTTCTGTTCTAGGTTCTGTTCTAGTTCTGTTCTAGTTCTGTTCTAAAGTTCTGTTCTAGTTCTGTTCTAAGTTCTGTTTAGTTCTGTTCTAGTTCTGGTTCGAGTTCTGTTTCTAGTTCGGGTTTAGTTCTGTTCTAGTTCTGTTCTAGGTCTGTCTAGTTCTGTTCTAGTTCTGTTTAGTTCTGTCGAGTTCTAGTTCTGTTCTAGTTCTGTTCTAAGTTCTGTTCTAGTTCTGTTCTAGTGCTGTTCTAGTAGTTCTGTTCTAGTTCTGTTCTAGTTCTGGTTCTAGTTCTAGTTCTGTTCTAGTTCTGTTCTAGTTCTGGTTCTAGTTCGGTTCTAGTTCTGGTTCTAGTTCTGTTCTAGTTCTGTTCTAGTTCTGTTCGAGTTATGTTCTAGTTCTGTTCTAGTTTCTGTTACTAAGGTCTGTTAGTTCGAGTTCTGTTTCTGTTCTGTTCTAGTTCTGTTCTAGTTCTGTTCTAGTTCTGTTCTAGTTCTGTTCTACGTTCTGTTCTAGTTCTGTTCTAGTTCTGTTCTAGTTCTGTCTAGTTCTGTTCTAGTTCTGTTCTAGTTCTGTTTGTTCCTGTTCTAGTTTCTAGGTTCTGTTCTAGTTCTGTTCTAGTTCTGTTCTAGTTCTGTTCTAGTTCTGTTCTAGTTCTGTTCTAGTTCTGTTCTAGTTCTGTTCTAGTTCTGTTCTAGTTCTGTTCTGTAGTTCTGTTCTAGGTTCTGTCTAGTTCTGTTCTAGTTCTGTTCTAGTTCTTGTTCTAGTTCTGTTCTAGTTTGTTCTAGTTCTGTTCTAGTTCTGTTCTAGTTCTGTTCTAGTTTGTCTAGTTCTGTTCTAGTTCTGTTCTAGTTCTGTTATAGTTCTAGTCTGGTTCTAGTTCTGTTCTAGTTCTGTTCTAGTTCTAGGTTCTAGTTCTGTTCTAGTTCTGTTTTAGTTCTGTTCTGGTTCTGTTCTAGTTCTGTTCTAGTTCTGTTCTAGTTCTGTTCTAGTTCTGTTCTAGTTCTGTTCTAGTTCTGTTCTAGTTCTGTTCTAGTTCTGTTCTAGTTCTGTTCTAGGTCTGTTCTAGTTCTGTTCTAGTTCTGTTCTAGTTCTGTTCTAGTTCTGTTCTAGGTTCTGTTCTGTTCTGTTCTAGTTCTGGTCTAGTTCTGTTCTAGTTCTGTTTTAGTTCTGTTCTGGTTCTGTTCTAGTTCTGTTTCTAGTTCTGTTTCAGTTCTGTTCTAGTTCTGTTCTAGTTCTGTTCTAGTTCGGTTCTAGTTCTGTTCTAGTTCTGTTCTAGTCTGTTCTAGTTCTGTTCTAGTTCTGTTCTAGTTCTGTTCTAGTTCTGTTCTAGTTCTGTTCTAGTTTCTGTTCTAGTTCTGTTCTAGTTCGTTTCAAGTTCTGTTTTAGTTCTTTTCAAATTCTGTTTTAGTTCTGTTTAAAGTTCTCTTCTAGTTCTGTTCTTGTTCAGTTTCTAATTCAGTTCTAGTGTTAGTTCCTTAAATTAAAGCGACTTTATCATCAATCTCTACTTTTTCTTACAATTCTTTGTTTTTCTCTTACAAACTTTATTTAATAAATTTTTTACCCGAAATTATTATAGTTTTCATTTTTTCATGTTTGGCTAAATGGCCGTCTTGGAAAGATGGTGATACCCCAGCTGAAATAGCAAAATGTTAGTGGTGGCTGGTATTGTAACAGCTTGGACAAGCTCTAGTTCTGTTCTAGTTCTGTTCTAGTTCTGTTCTAGTTCTGTTCTAGTTCTGTTCTGGTTGAGTTCTTTAACATTTTCATTCCTTTAGTTCCCTGTTTTGATTACATTTCTTTATGAAATCTTTAGATTTTCGTTATATGATTGTTAAAAGTCTTAGAATATGAAAAAAATCCAAACAACAACTTTTAATGACTGCTTTTACTGCAACAAAGAAAAAACTTTTTGTGGAAAAAGTGAAGAAGATCTAGAAAGAAAAAAAAATGTTCATGATTTCCGCGTGGTTTAGCAATAGCATTTAATTTCTATTTAACCTTAAGCTATAACTATAAAACATATTGTATTGTGTTGTTGTATGTTGTTTTGCAAAAAAAATAAATAAAATTTTAACAGAATTATATATTTTGAACAACATAAAGCCCATAATAAATGTCAGTTTTTATAAAGGGGATTTTTAAACACATTTAAGGAAATCTACTGATATGAGAATAATATTAAGAAGTCAAAGTTTTTGTTAGTTGTTAGGAAAGGGGAGGTGTTCATGGTTAAGGCATGTGAAGAAGGTGTGTGTTAAAAGAAAATTTCTATATTATTTAAATAATTTATTAAAATGTTCAAAAACTTTATTTTATATACATTTTTTTTTTTAATTTCTTTAAATTTTATATTAATTTGATAATTTTTTCTATTTCTTTGCAGGTAATTTTCAACAGTTTAATTCATCGAAGAATTTTTGTCATGAAAATAAAGGTATTTCTCAAAAAAAAACTAAATTAACTTATTTTAAACATTTTGTAACATGTTCAATCCCACCGAGTTTGTTGCTTAAGTCTTTTGTTTGTTAGCCTTAGCCTTCGTGCTTTTAGTCATATTTTTTTCGCTTATAACATTTTTATGTTTTTATTATTTTTACTACCGCTTTTTTTATTACAAAAACTCCACATTTTGTAGTAACTTTAATAACATTTCTTACCTCCAGCAAATAAATTAATTTCCCTGCTGCTATAACTTCATTTAACTTGCTAAAAACAGCAAACAGTAGTTCTTTAACTATTTACAATATTTAGTTTAGAAAAAAAATTTCATTTTTAAACTAATTAATCATTTTATGGTTTAAACTACAAAACAAAAAAAAAAAAAAACGCATAACTCTAAACTTGTTCAAGTAATATACCTTCCCCTCGCCAGAATGTGAAGTAAAGTTTAGTTTATAAGTTTATTTGTCTGTTACACCCATTGTTTGTCGATCTTTATATTTGTTTTTAGTTATTTTCTTAATTAAAATAAAAAAAACCCAACATATGAAATCTTCTTCTTTTTGCAAAAACTCTTAACCATCGGATAATCTTAATAATCTAAGATGTTAAAAAGATTAACATGAATATTTGAAGTCTAGTTAAAGATGATGATGATATTTGTTGAAACCAACAACATTGCTAGTCCAAAAGAAAAAGTGTCTAAATAGACCAACCCAAAAATAAGATCAGCTATAAAAGGTTTAAAAGCTAAAACATACATATGTGAAAAAAAAGGGCGCTGGCTCTTAAAAGGTTTTAAACTAAATGGACAAAATGTAGGAAACAAATGCCCATAAATACCAGCAGAACACTCTCTGCTCAAACTGTTTTTACATTATTTCATTCTAGTTTTGTTGCAGAGCAGTTGTAGTACGGTTCCTGATCAGTTCCAGTTTAGTATTTGATCAATTTTAAATCAGTTTGTGGCAAGCTTGAGATCAGTTCTAGATCAATTCTAGATCAATTCCATATTAATACTCGATCAATTCTAGATCAATACTGGAATAATTCTAGATCAGTCCTATATCTGTTTCAGATCAGTTCTAGATGAATTCAGGAACAGTTCTAGATTATTCTAGATAAGTTCTAGTTCTGTTCCAGTTCTGTTCTAGTTCTGTTCTAGTTCTGTTCTAGTTCTGTTCTAGTTCTGTTCTAGTTCTGTTCTAGTTCTGTTCTAGTTCTGTTCTAGTTCTGTTCTAGTTCTGTTCTAGTTCTGTTCTAGTTCTGTTCTAGTTCTGTTCTAGTTCTGTTCTAGTTCTGTTCTAGTTCTGTTCTAGTTCTGTTCTAGTTCTGTTCTAGTTCTGTTCTAGTTCTGTTCTAGTTCTGTTCTAGTTCTGTTCTAGTTCTGTTCTAGTTCTGTTCTAGTTCTGTTCTAGTTCTGTTCTAGTTCTGTTCTAGTTCTGTTCTAGTTCTGTTCTAGTTCTGTTCTAGTTCTGTTCTAGTTCTGTTCTAGTTCTGTTCTAGTTCTGTTCTAGTTCTGTTCTAGTTCTGTTCTAGTTCTGTTCTAGTTCTGTTCTAGTTCTGTTCTAGTTCTGTTCTAGTTCTGTTCTAGTTCTAGTTCCTAGTTCTGTTCTAGTTCTGTTCTAGTTCTGTTCTAGTTCTGTTCTAGTTCTGTTCTAGTTCTGTTCTAGTTCTGTTCTAGTTCTGTTCTAGTCTGTTCTAGTTCTGTTCTAGTTCTGTTCTAGTTCTGTTCTAGTTCTGTTCTAGTTCTGTTCTAGTTCTGTTCTAGTTCTGTTCTAGTTCTGTTCTAGTTCTGTTCTAGTTCTGTTCTAGTTCTGTTCTAGTTCTATTCTAGTTCTGTTCTAGTTCTGTTCTAGTTCTGTTCTAGTTCTGTTCTAGTTCTGTTCTAGTTCTGTTCTAGTTGTGTTCTAGTTCTGTTCTAGTTATGTTCTAGTTCTGTTCTAGTTCTGTTCTAGTTCTGTTCTAGTTCTGTTCTAGTTCTGTTCTAGTTCTGTTCTAGTTCTGTTCTAGTTCTGTTCTAGTTCTGTTCTAGTTCTGTTCTAGTTCTGTTCTAGTTCTGTTCTAGTTCTGTTCTAGTTCTGTTCTAGTTCTGTTCTAGTTCTGGTTCTAGTTCTGTTCTAGTTCTGTTCTAGTTCTGTTCTAGTTCTGTTCTAGTTCTGTTCTAGTTCTGTTCTAGTTCTGTTCTAGTTCTGTTCTATTTCTGTTCTAGTTGTGTTCTAGTTCTGTTCTAGTTCTGTTCTTGTTATTTTCTAGTCCTGTCCTAGTTCTGTTCTAGTTGTGTTCTAGTTCTGTTCTAGTTCTGTTCTAGTTCTGTTCTAGTTCTGTTCTAGTTCTGTTCTAGTTCTGTTCTAGTTCTGTTCTAGTTCTGTTCTAGTTCTGTTCTAGTTCTGTTCTAGTTCTATTCTAGTTCTATTCTAGTTCTGTTCTAGTTCTGTTCTAGTTCTGTTCTAGTTCTGTTCTAGTTGTGTTCTAGTTCTGTTCTAGTTCTGTTCTAGTTCTGTTCTAGTTCTGTTCTAGTTCTGTTCTAGTTCTGTTCTAGTTCTGTTCTAGTTCTGTTCTAGTTGTGTTCTAGTTGTGTTCTAGTTCTGTTCTTGTTATTTTCTAGTCCTGTTCTAGTTCTATTCTAGTTGTGTTCTAGTTCTGTTCTAGTTGTGTTCTAGTTCTGTTCTAGTTCTGTTCTAGTTCTGTTCTAGTTCTGTTCTAGTTCTGTTCTAGTTCTGTTCTAGTTCTGTTCTAGTTCTGTTCTAGTTCTGTTCTAGTTCTGTTCTAGTTCTGTTCTAGTTCTGTTCTAGTTCTGTTCTAGTTCTGTTCTAGTTCTGTTCTAGTTCTGTTCTAGTTCTGTTCCAGTTCTGTTCTAGTTCTGTTCTAGTTCTGTTCTAGTTCTGTTCTAGTTCTGTTCTAGTTCTGTTCTAGTTCTGTTCTAGTTCTGTTCTAGTTATGTTCTAGTTCTGTTCTAGTTCTGTTCTAGTTCTGTTCTAGTTCTTTTCTAGTTCTGTTCTAGTTCTGTTCTAGTTCTGTTCTAGTTCTGTTCTAGTTCTGTTCTAGTTCTGTTCTAGTTCTGTTCTAGTTCTATTCTAGTTCTATTCTAGTTCTGTTCTAGTTCAGTTCTAGTTCTGTTCTACTTCTGTTCTACTTCTTTTCTAGTTCTGTTATAGTTCTCTTCTAGTTCTGTTCTAGTTCTCTTCTTGTTCAGTTGTAGTTCTTGGAATTTTGTTTCAATTCTAATTCTGTTTACACATATTTTGTAACAAAAATATTTGAACAACTTTAATTACATTACATTCTACTCTTCCCCCCTTTCACTCCTAAAACTACAAACCAAAATCATTCTTAATTTTCTTTCATGTCATTATGACATCAAATTTTAATGCCTGCCTGCACATATCAATTTGCTTTTGGGTCCCATTTCCTTGACGAAGCACCTGTCATGATGCTTAAAAAAAATCTGTTGCATTCTGTCTGTCTGTCTTCGGAGTTACAGGCAAACAACAAAGAAATATAAAATTTTCAAAATTGCATTCTTCATTCTGTAGACAAGTCATTTCTCTGTTTGTTGCCTGTCATAGAATAAAACGTGCAGAAATCTAGCAAAATGGAAAAGTCAAGGTGTTTGCTATAAAGTGGCAGGCATGGACAGGCAGCGACCGACCGGCAGGTTGGTATAGCATACAAAACAAATTGTGAACTCTTAAGATTTTTGGTTTAATTAAAAGGGAAATGTGGAAGGCAAGAAAATTAAAATGTTACAAAGTAATGGGAATACATTCAACAATCAATAGAAAATTTTTGAGAAATCAACAATTGTGGTTTGGCTACTTTTCTAATTAATCTTTAGGATAAACCACATTCTTTTTATGTTCTTTACATTGCTCATTAATTCTATTTTTAGTCATAAAACTTTAGCTTTCAGTTGCAATTTATCTTGAATCTATTTTCGTATTTATATCTGTTAATTTATGTCGCTTGTTATTATTCGTGTTTTTCTGACACAAATAAATAGTAATAGAAAATATAAATCTCCGCTTTAATCACCTTGTATTACGTTTTGGCGTCATTATTAATTGGTATGCTTTTGATGTTCAAATTGTATTTGATTGTGTTTGAAAACAGCCGCTTTCTTTGACCAAACCAACAACGGCTTCTTTAAATACTACTTCTATGATATGTAGCTTCTTCGAGATTTTCTTTAGCTGTCTATTCTTGTTTTTCTGTTATTATCAATTTAACTTGTTACCATGTTGTGTACTTTTGTTTTACAACCAGCTTAAACATGTCTTTTGAGCTGCTTTATCATCTGGAATTACTTCTGAGTTTTAAGTTTAGTTAATGACAGTTGCAACTCAACTAACATGAAGGCAATCATATATTCAGTTCTAGTTCTAGTTCAGTTCTACTGCAGTTCTAGTTCAGTTCTAGTTCAGTTCTAGTTCAGTTCTAGTTCAGTTCTAGTTCAGTTCTAGTTCAGTTCTAGTTCAGTTCTAGTTCAGTTCTAGTTCAGTTCTAGTTCAGTTCTATTTCAGTTCTAGTTCAGTTCTAGTTCAGTTCTAGTTCAGTTCTAGTTCAGTTCTAGTTCAGTTGTAGTTCTAGTTCAGTTCTAGTTCAGTTCTAGTCAGTTCTAGTTCAGTTCTAGTTCAGTTCTAGCTCAGTTCTACTGCAGTTCTACTGCAGTTCTAGTTCAGTTCTAGTTCAGTTCTAGTTCAGTTCTAGTTCAGTTCTAGTTCAGTTCTAGTTCAGTTCTAGTTCAGTTCTAGTTCAGTTCTAGTTCAGTTCTAGTTTAGTTCTAGTTCAGTTCTAGTTCAGTTCTAGTTCAGTTCTAGTTCAGTTCTAGTTCAGTTCTAGTTCAGTTCTAGTTCAGTTCTAGTTCAGTTCTAGTTCAGTTCTAGTTCAGTTCTAGTTCAGTTCTAGTTCAGTTCTAGTTCAGTTCTAGTTCAGTTCTAGTTCAGTTCTAGTTCAGTTCTAGTTCAGTTCTAGTTCAGTTCTAGTTCAGTTCTATTTCAGTTCTAGTTCAGTTCTAGTTCAGTTCTAGTTCAGTTCTAGTTCAGTTCTAGTTCAGTTCTAGTTCAGTTGTAGTTCAGTTCTAGTTCAGTTCTAGTTCAGTTCTAGTTCAGTTCTAGCTCAGTTCTACTGCCAGTTCTAGTTCAGTTCTAGTTCAGTTCTAGTCAGTTCTAGTTCAGTTCTAGTTCAGTTCTAGTTCAGTTCTAGTTCAGTTCTAGTTTAGTTCTAGTTCAGTTCTAGTTCAGTTCTAGTTCAGTTCTAGTTCAATTCTAGTTCAATTCTACTTCAGTTTCTACTTCAGTTCTACTTCAGTTTAGTTCTGTTCTAGTTCTGTTCTAGTTCTGTTCTAGTTCTGTTCTAGTTCTGTTCTAGTTCTGTTCTAGTTCTGTTCTAGTTCTGTTCTAGTTCTGTTTCTAGTTCTGTTCTAGTTCTGTTCTAGTTCTGTTCTAGTTCTGTCCTAGTTCTGTTCTAGTTCTGTTCTAGTCTTATGTTCTAGTTCTGTTCTAGTTGTTCTAGTTGTCTGTTCTAGTTCTGTTCTAGTTCTGTTCTAGTTCTGTTATAGTTCTGTTCTAGTTCTGTTCTAGTTCTGTTCTAGTTCTGTTCTAGTTCTGTTCTAGTCTGTTCTAGTTCTGTTCTAGTTCTGTTCTAGTTCTGTTCTAGTTCTGTTCTAGTTCTGTTCTAGTTCTGTTCTAGTTCTGTTCTAGTTCTGTTCTAGTTCTGTTCTAGTTCTGTTCTAGTTCTGTTCTAGTTCTGTTCTAGTTCTGTTCTAGTTCTGTTCTAGTTCTGTTCTAGTTCTGTTCTAGTTCTGTTCTAGTTCTGTTCTAGTTCTGTTCTTGTTCTGTTCTAGTTCTGTTCTAGTTCTGTTCTAGTTCTGTTCTAGTTCTGTTCTAGTTCTGTTCTAGTTCTGTTCTAGTTCTGTTCTAGTTCTGTTCTAGTTCTGTTCTAGTTCTGTTCTAGTTCAGTTCTAATTCAGTTCTAGTTCAGTTCTAGTTCAGTTCTAGTTCAGTTCTAGTTCAGTTCTAGTTCAGTTCTAGTTCAGTTCTAGTTCTAGTTCAGTTCTAGTTCAGTTCAGTTCTAGTTCAGTTCTAGTTCAGTTTTAGTTCAGTTCTAGTTCAGTTCTAGTTCAGTTCTAGTTCAGTTCTAGTTCAGTTCTAGTTCAGTTCTAGTTCAGTTCTAGTTCAGTTCTAGTTCTTCTAGTTCTGTTCTAGTTCTGTTCTAGTTCTGTTGTAGTTCTGTTCTAGTTCTGTTCTAGTTCTAGTTCTGTTCTAGTTCTGTTCTAGTTCTGTTCTAGATCTGTTCTAGTTCTGTTCTAGTTCTGTTCTAGTTCTGTTCTAGTTCAGTTCTAATTCAGTTCTAGTTCAGTTCTAGTTCAGTTCTAGTTCAGTCTAGTTCAGTTCTAGTTCAGTTCTAGTTCAGTTCTAGTTCAGTTTTAGTTCAGTTCTAGTTCAGTTCTAGTTCAGTTCTAGTTCAGTTCTGGTTCAGTTCTAGTTCAGTTCTAGTTCAGTTCTAGTTCAGTTCTAGTTCAGTTCTAGTTCAGTTCTAGTTCTGTTTTAGTTCTGTTCTAGTTCTGTTTTAGTTCTGTTCTAGTTCTGTTCTAGTTCTGTTCTAGTTCCGTTCAAGTTCTGTTCTAGTTCTGTTCTAGTTTTGTTCTAGTTCTGCTCTAGTTCTAGTTCAGTTCAGTTCAAGTTTTAGTTCAGTTCTAGTTCAGTTCAAGTTCAGTTCTAGTTCAGTTCTAGCTCAATTTTATACCAGTTCCAGTTCAGTTCTAGTCTACCAAATTAATGATCTACCAAATTAATGATCAAAGCAAATTAATTCGTATTAAAACTCTTCCCGCTTTAAAGCCTCTACTTGGCTTTTTGCCAGCATAATTTATAATTTAAACATTTATGACACCACCGTTAACAATTTGCCACTTAACACCCACTTCTTACCAAAAATAAAAAACTACAAAAGATCAAATAACACCATTATCTCAACCAGGGACACAACAGGTCACTATAAAAAATGAAAAGGAAAAAAAAAACAAAAGCAACACCCACTAAAAAATGCTAAACGCAGCAACAATTTTTCATATGCAGAATTTTCCTTAAAAAGAAGATAAAACCGGAAATTGATTATATAACCACAAGAAAGATAGAATTTCTGCAGCTTTGACCAAAGACGCAGCCAAACAGCCGCAAGACTCAAGGTTGTGTTTTTGAAAAGTAAGAAAAAGAAGTTTGTGCTTTATACCAGTTTTCAGTGATGAAATTTTCTCATTTAGCTGGTTTTGTTGTTGTAAAGGAAAATTTGAAAGTCTGTTATATTTTGGAGCAATAATCGTCATTTTTTGTTGTTGTTGCAACCACAGTTGGAGTTTACATTAAAACAGCATGTGGCATTTAGAGGCCTGGTTTGTGATTTTTTTTTATTTGTTTTTTAATTTAAGAAAACTGTAATGTAACTCCACAAATAAATCTTTCTGTAATCGATTAATGTTGAGATCAATGATGGTTGTTTATAAATTTTTAGAAAAAAAAATCTAAACTGATCAGAAATGAAAGGAGTGTTTTTGTATTGAATGTTAAGAGATGATGCAAGGTGGTATTTTTTTGTTGGTTTTGTAAAGATCATTTTGTTTTCCAACAAAGAATTACAAGAGATTTAATTAAAATTGAAAAGAATTGAAAGCTGGAGTTGAAAGATGAAAAAAGTTTGTGGCTAGAATGAGGAAAGAGCGTTCAAATAAGGGTTTTCATTCAACAAACTAGAAACGAAATGGAACTGGAACTGATCAGGAATTAATTTGAACTTAATTTGACTTAATCCAGAATCAAAATAGAATTGATCTCATTCTGAACCGATTTCAAATTGAATCTGATTAAGAACTGATCTAGAATTGATTTGGATCTGATCAAGAACTTAATTAGAACTGATCAAGAACTTAAATTAGAACTGATCCAGAACTTAATGGAATTGATCTAGATCGAATTGGAACCGATACAGATTTTAACTGGAACTGATCTAGAACTGATCCAGAATAGAATTGGAATTGATCTAGAACTGATTCAGGACTGAATAGGAGCTAATCTAGAACCGAATTGGAACTAGTCCAGAATGGAATTGAAATTGATCTAGAACTTAATTGGATCTGATCTAGACTGAACTAAAATTTTGGAAAACAAGAACAGAAATTTAAAATTCTTTTTAATCTAACTTAACTCCCTTGTTTTCTCTTTAAAAACTTTCTCCCTTTTTTTCTTCCTCACTAATTGAAATATCAATTTCAAATCTAAACTTTTTCTTTTTTGTTTCCTTCAACCTTTAATTAGTTTGTAAATTTTAATGTTTACATGCTTAAAGAAAATTCTTTTCTAGCAATCTTTGACTAGAATTATTGTATTCAACAAACCGTCAAGATTGATCACTGTATTATTTATTTTTTTCCAACGAATAATATGTATTGACAATAATTTGTTTTAATATTATGACACAAGCCAATGATCGTTTATGGTTAAATAATGTTTTAGCTGCTTTTGTTCCGAATGTAATTGCTTCGCTACATACATGGCACAACAATGGTCAACACTGCCATGGACTTATAAGGGAGCCTTTTAAAGGTCTTTGATAGGTTTTTGTATAAAAATAGACAAAATAGCTATAACACATTAATTAAAGTTAGCACAAGACAGACGGACGGATGGAAGGACGGACGCACAGTTTGGATGGACGGACAGACTTTTGCCAGGTCTTTCCGCTTACTTGTTTATACTAGATGTTTTACAATTATTTGTTGTATTTGTTTCGACTTCTTTTACAAGAACTAAATGAAATGTTATTTTTTAACTTAAAAGACATTAAATGTAATAATGAATTGTATTGGTTTGTTAAGCATAAAACCCACGATGATTTTATGGCCTTTAAGAAAAAAATATGAAGACAAGGGGGAGCAACATATTTACAAATGTGACTTTTTCCAATTATAAGCAAAATGTGTTGGTGTTGCTTGTTGAAAGACAAGTGCTGAAAGAAATATGAATAATTTTAAGGGAACTAAGCATAACTAAGTGCATATGTTAATGAAAGAATCTAAATTTTCAGTAATTAGCAAAAACATAAAACTAATTAAAAAGTATTAATGGGTTGTGCCAAAAATGTATACTTCGAACTATTGGTTTAAATGAAAGAATCGGACTTAAATTGATTAAAACTGAATAAACATGGATCCAGAACCGATTCAAAACTTATTTTGATTAGAGCTGAATTATAGAGATTCGAATCTGAATGGAATTACACTTTATCCAGAATTAGAATTAGTTGTTGAATCAGAACTGAACTAGAACTGAACTACAAACTGAACTAAAACTGAACTAAAACTGAACTAGAACTGACTAGAACTGAACTAGAACTGAACTAGAACTTGAACTAGAACTGAACTAGAACTGAACTAGAACTGAACTAGAACTGAACTAGACACTGAACTAGAACTGAACTAGAACTGAACTAGAACTGAACTAGAACTGAACTAGAACTGAACTAGAACTGAACTAGAACTGAACTAGAACTGAACTAGAACTGAAACTAGAACTGAACTAGAACTGAACTAGAACTGAACTAGAACTGAACTAGAACTGAACTAGAACTGAACTAGAACTGAACTAGAACTGAACTAGAACTGAACTAGAACTGAACTAGAACTGAACTAGAACTGAACTAGAACTGAACTAGAACTGAACTAGAACTGAACTAGAAACTGAACTAGAACTGAACTAGAACTGAACTAGAACTGAACTAGAACTGAACTAGAACTGAACTAGAACTGAACTAGAACTGAACTAGAACTGAACTAGAACTGAACTAGAACTGAACTAGAACTGAACTAGAACTGAACTAGAACTGAACTAGAACTGAACTAGAATACTGAACTAGAACTGAACTAGAACTGAACTAGAACTGAACTAGAACTGAACTAGAACTGAAACTAGAACTGAACTAGAACTGAACTAGAACTGAACTAGAACTGAACTAGAACTGAACTAGAACTGAACTAGAAACGGAAACTAGAACTGAAATAGAACTGAACTAGAACTGAACTAGAACTGAACTAGAACTGAACTAGAACTGAACTAGAACTGAACTAGAACTGAACTAGAACTGAACTAGAACTGAACTAGAAGAACTAGAACTGAAATAGAACTGAACTAGAACTGAACTAGAACTGAAACTAGAACTGAACTAGAAACTGAACTAGAAAGAACTGAACTAGAAAAACTGAACTAGAACTGAACTAGAACTGAACTAGAACTGAACTAGAATGAACTAGAATGAACTAGAACTGAACTAGAACTGAACTAGAACTGAACTAGAACTGAACTAGAACTGAACTAGAACTGAACTAGAACTGAACTAGAACTGAACTAGAACTGAACTAGAACTGAACTAGAACTGAACTAGAACTGAACTAGAACTGAACTAGAATGAACTAGAACTGAACTAGAACTGAACTAGAACTGAACTAAACTGAACTAGAACTGAACTAGAATGAACTAGAACTGAACTAGAACTGAACTAGAACTGAACTAGAACTAGAACAGAACAGAACTGAACAGAAAGAACTAGAACAGAACTAGAACAGAATTAGAACAGAACTATAACAGAACTAGAACAGAACTAGAACAGAACTAGAACAGAACTAGAACAGAACTAGAACAGAACTAGAACAGAACTAGAACGAACTAGAACAGAACTAGAAAGAACAGAACTAGAACAGAACTAGAACAGAACTAGAACAGAACTAGAACAGAACTAGAACAGAACTAGAACAGAACTAGAACAGAACTAGAACAGAACTAGAACAGAACTAGAACAGAACTAGAACAGAACTAGAACAGAACTAGAACAGAACTAGAACAGAACTAGAACAGAACTAGAACAGAACTAGAACAGAACTAGAACAGAACTAGAACAGAACTAGAAACCAGAACTAGAAACAGAACAATAGAACAGAACTAGAACAGAACTAGAACAGAAACTAGAACAGAACTAGAACAGAACTAGAACAGAACTAGAACAGAACTAGAACAGAACTAGAACAGAACTAGAACAGAACTAGAACAGAACTAGAACAGAACTAGAACAGAACTAGAACAGAACTAGAACAGAACTAGAACAGAACTAGAACAGAACTAGAACAGAACTAGAACAGAACTAGAACAGAACTAGAACAGAACTAGACAGAACTAGAACAGAACTAGAACAGAACTAGAACAGAACTAGAACAGAACTAGAACAGAACTAGAACAGAACTAGAACAGAACTAGAACAGAACTAGAACAGAACTAGAACAGAACTAGAACAGAACTAGAACAGAACTAGAACAGAACTAGAAACAGACTAGAACAGAACTAGAACAGAACTAGAACAGAACTAGAACAGAACTAGAACAGAACTAGAACCAGAACTAGAACAGAAGAACAGAACTAGAACAGAACTAGAACAGAACTAGAACAGAACTAGAACAGAACTAGAACAGAACTAGAACAGAACTAGAAAAGAACTTGAACAGAACTAGAACATAACTACTAAACCGTAATCAGATTTGCTTTAACAATTCGCATGATTAAGTCTTCTCCAATTAAGAGAACCTTAAAACGCGATCTCAATCTAATTAAACTGTATAAACTAAATATAAGCTTCTACAAATAATATTTCTTATTATATTTGTTTATATAATTTAAAATTAATTACTTATGTCATATCATCCTTACAAGATCTTGTTATAGTGTTAAAGAATGTTTTTTTTTTTTTTTTCAAATTTATCAAAGTTATGTTGGCTCTTCTTTGACACATGTCAAGTGTTTGTAAACAAAACTGTTGCTCGGTTCGTGATCATTTCATGCACGTTAAAGGAACTTTATGAAAAGAGGAAAAGCTGCGGAAATTATTTAGTTTCTTCCCTTTTATCTTTAGTTTCAGTTTTGAGAAGTTTATTGTTGTTAGCGACAGTGTGGCATTGCGTGCGTCAGTCTAGTAAATATTAAGAGTTTCTGTTTTTTGCTATTTTGTTGGTAATATTAAACTTTTGCTACACAAAAGACACGAAAAATTACATTAATTGCCCACACAGTGGCACGGGGAACACAAAACATAAATTGTTTTAGATGTTACACAAAGATCTTTCTTAGGTTTGCTATTCACTTTTCTGGGTATTTTTTTTATCGGTTGCAAGGAAATAAACAGCAGTAAATGAAGAGTATTAAAAGCAAAAGTCAAGTTTTAGCTGAAAGTTGAAACTTTTTATTTAATACCTTTACGTAACTGTTTTGGGATTTTTTAGATTTTTTTTGTAAATGTTCTGACCAGATGTTGTGAAAATCTTTAATAATTTTTCTTTTCAGTTGGCAAGTGCTACATTTTATTAAACGCAGCATGTAGTAAATTAATTGTAGGATGTTGCACGGTATGAGATCAAGTTTTATTTTTCAGTTTTTTCTTTGTATTTTATGCATTTTACAAGAGTTTTTAACTGTTTTGATATGTTTATGATGAGTTTTTCTTTTATTACAGGAAAATATTTATAAAGAAAATTATGTGCCACAGGAATAACATGATCGAAATTTTGTAAAAATTACTAAGACAAGTAAAAAGTTGTGAAATAATTTAATAAGAATGAATTTTTCTTTGGAATTTTGAAAATTTATACATTTCAAAACAAAAGACTTAAGACAGAAACTTTTTTTGAACATCTTAGGGTTTTCCCAGTTCAGTTCTAGTTGAGTTCTGGGTCAGTTCTAGTTCAGTTCTAGTTAAGTTCTAGTTCAGTTCTAGTTCAATTCTAGTTCAGTTCTAGTCCAGTTCTAGTGCAGTTCTAGTTCTGTTCTAGTTCTAGTTCTGTTCTAGTTCTGTTCTGGTTCTAGTTCTGTTCTAGTTCTGTTCTAGTTCTGTTCTAGTTCTAGTTCTGTTCTAGTTCTGTTCTAGTTCTGTTCTAGTTCTGTTCTAGTTCTGTTCTAGTTCTGTTCTAGTTCTGTTCTAGTTCTGTTCTAGTTCTGTTCTAGTTCTGTTCTAGTACTGTTCTAGTACTGTTCTAGTTCTGTTCTAGTTCTGTTCTAGTTCTGTTCTGTTCTAGTTCTGTTCTAGTTCTGTTCTAGTTCTGTTCTAGTTCTGTTCTAGTTCTGTTCTAGTTCTGTTCTAGTTCTGTTCTAGTTCTGTTCTAGTTCTGTTCTAGTTCTGTTCTAGTTCTGTTCTAGTTCTGTTCTAGATCTGTTCTAGTTCTGTTCTAGTTCTGTTCTAGTTCTGTTCTAGTTCTGTTCTAGTTTTGTTCTAGTTCAGTTCTGGGATCTAATTGATCTCGAACTATTGTTTTTGAACTATTGATCTTGAACTGTAGTAGATTTTAAAGAAGTAAAGAAAAAGAATTGATCTGATCTTTTTTCTTTAAATGTTTTTACAAATCTTTAACATTTCATCACATTGTGTCAACTTTATGGCGACATTTTCACACAAAACAATCTGTCAATATAAAATTTAAAGAAGAAAACTCTCATAAATCTTAAGAAAATTTATGTTAAGTTTAAAACAAATAAAAATAAAAGAACAACAATAACAATTAACATAGTTGGCAATAAAAATCTGCAAAAAAAAAGTCACAATTTTCAACTACTAACGTAAATCAAGAAGGCAGCAAATACGAGAAAAACACATTCACTAAATTCTAGTTTTAGTTTCTAAAATAAAAAAATCTGGTAATACCAGTAGAATAAAGCAACTATATATTAGAGAAAGATTTGGTGTCTGTATGGTTTCTCCACTTTTATGGAGAATCTATAACATAAATATCATTTTAATGTGTAAAACAAAAAAGTTTATTATAGGTTTTGTTTGAGAGCTGAAGTTGTACAGGCTCAGGATTTATTTATAACAATTTTAGAAAAATTGTTAAATTCCTTTTTTTGTGAACTTTTGCAGTTGATAGTTGGTAGTTGTATATCTTGTTTTTGTTTTTTTTCTAAAGCAATTGATGTGTTTGGCAATCGATAATCAATAAAAAATTGATTACACATTCAGTAGTTTTGCCAATATTTTGTTTTCAGTTGCCATTTACTATTCCTTTAAGATGTTTTAAGATGTATGCTAATACTAGTAGTATATGATTATTTCCAATTGTTAAGAATTTATTGCAAAGTTTTTTGTTTTGCTTTAACAATTCTGTTTTTTTTAAGTAATTGGTGGTTAAAACTATATTTAAAGTCTATTTTTAAAACAGTAATAAAAACCAAAACAAATTTTAAATGAAAAATCTTCTCAAAGTAAATACTACTAGTTTTAGCTATCTCCCCTATTCTGGAAAAAAATCATAATTCTCCTCCAACTTATAATTTTTCACCCTAAACTAAAAAGATTTTAACACTTGGCTGTATAAAACTTTATGATTTCTGAACATCAGCATTTAAATAAACTTCTACATTTAATTTATGTAACTTCAATTTACTTCACACAAAACTACAGGAGTCGCTTCATAGCACCACCAGTGATCGTGGCAGAATGACAGTGTTGTTAAAATAATTTATAATTGCAATCATAGCAACAGTGCCCATCACTTGACTCCAGTCGAAAAGGTGTTGTCAACAATTTAGATTTTAATTAAAAATTCTACAGAATATTAAATATTTGATTTTCTTTTCCTCGGCCACAAACCACACTTAAATGCTGGTTAAATGTTATGGAAATTGTTAAGAATTTTTATGGCAAATTGGTTTTTATAATATTTCAGCAAAATGAAATGATGGCAATTTCCCCCACAAGAGTTATTTTTAGCACCACAACTACTTACCTATAAAAAAAAAGTGTTGAAATCTATTAATGCTGTTCAGCACTTCTCAATTATAATAAAGTTCAAAATTAATTCCTCTGCTTAATCGCTAGCAATTTAAAATTTTTCTGGGAAATAGACTATAGACTAGACTAGACTAGTCTAGTGTATAGTCTAGTGTATAGTCTAGTCTAGTCTATAGTCTAGTCTATAGTCTTGTCTATAGTCTAGTCTATAGTCTAGTCTATAGTCTAGTCTATAGTCTAGTCTATAGTCTAGTCTATAGTCTAGTCTATAGTCTAGTCTATAGTCTAGTCTATAGTCTAGTCTAAGTCTAGTCTATAGACTATAGTCTAGTCTATAGTCTAGACTATAGTCTAGTCTATAGTCTAGTCTATAGTCTAGTCTATAGTCTAGTCTATAGTTCTAGTCTATAGTCTAGTCTATAGACTATAGTCTAGTCTATAGTCTAGACTATAGTCTAGTCTATAGTCTAGTCTATAGTCTATAGACTATAGTCTAGTCTATAGTCTAGTCTATAGTCTAGTCTATAGGTCTAGTCTATAGTCTAGTCTATAGTCTAGTGTATAGTCTAGTCTATAGTCTAGTCTATAGTCTAACCTATAGTCTAGTCTATAGTCTAGTCTATAGTCTAGTCTATAGTCTAGTCTATAGTCTAGTCTATAGACTAGTCTATAGCCTAGTCTATAGTCTAGTCTATAGTCTAGGTCTATAGTCTGGTCTATAGTCTAGTCTATAGTCTAGTCTATAATCTAGTCTACAGTCTAGTCTATAGTCTAGTCTATAGTCTAGTCTATAGTCTAGTCTATAGTCTAGTCTATAGTCTAGTCTATAGTCTAGTCTATAGTCTAGTCTATAGCCTAGTCTATAGTCTAGTCTATAGTCTTGTCTGTTCTAGTTCTGTTCTAGTTCTGTTCTAGTTCTGTTCTAGTTCTGTTCTAGTTCTGTTCTAGTTCTGTTCTAGTTCTGTTCTAGTTCTGTTCTAGTTCTGTTCTAGTTCTGTTCTAGTTCTGTTCTAGTTCTGTTCTAGTTCTGTTCTAGTTCTGTTCTAGTTCTGTTCTAGTTCTGTTCTAGTTCTGTTCTAGTTCTGTTCTAGTTCTGTTCTAGTTCTGTTCTAGTTCTGTTCTAGTTCTGTTCTAGTTCTGTTCTAGTTCTGTTCTAGTTCTGTTCTAGTTCTGTTCTAGTTCTGTTCTAGTTCTGTTGTAGTTCTGTTCTAGTTCTGTTCTAGTTCTGTTCTAGTTGTGTTCTAGTTGTGTTCTAGTTCTGTTCTAGTTCTGTTCTAGTTCTGTTCTAGTTCTGTTCTAGTTCCGTTCTAGTTCTGTTCTAGTTCTGTTCTAGTTCTGTTCTAGTTCTGTTCTAGTTCTGTTCTAGTTTCTGTTCTAGTTCTGTTCTAGTTCTGTTCTAGTTCTGTTCTAGTTCTGTTCTAGTTCTGTTCTAGTTCTGTTCTATTTCTGTTCTAGTTCTGTTCTACTTCTGTTCTAGTTCTAATCTAGCTCTGTACTAGTTCTGTTCTAGTTCTGTTCTAGTTCTGTTCTAGTTCTGTTCTGGTTCTGTTCTAGTTCTGTTCTGTTCTAGTTCTGTTCTAGTTCTGTTTTAGTTCTGTTTTAGTTCTGTTTTAGTTCTGTTCTAGTTCTGTTCTAATTCTGTTCTAGTTCTGTTCTAGTTCTGTTCTAGTTCTAGTTCTAGTTGTTCTAGTTCTGTAGTTCTGTTCTAGTTCTGTTCTAGTTCTGTTTCTAGTTCTGTTCTAGTTCTGTTCTAGTTCTGTTCTGTTCTAGTTCTGTTCTAGTTCTGTTCTAGTTCTGTTCTAGTTCTGTTCTAGTTCTGTTCTAGTTCTGTTCTAGTTCTGTTCTAGTTCTGTTCTAGTTCTGTTCTAGTTCTGTTCTAGTTTTGTTCTAGTTCTGTTCTAGTTCTGTTCTAGTTCTGTTCTAGTTCTGTTCTAGTTCTGTTCTAGTTCTGTTCTAGTTCTGTTCTAGTTCTGTTCTAATTCTGTTCTAGTTCTGTTCTAGTTCTGTTCTAGTTCTGTTCTAGTTCTGTTCTAGTTCTGTTCTAGTTCTGTTCTAGTTCTGTTCTAGTTCTGTTCTAGTTCTGTTCTAGTTCTGTTCTAGTTCTGTTCTAGTTCTGTTCTAGTTCTGTTCTAGTTCTGTTCTAGTTCTGTTCTAGTTCTGTTCTAGTTCTGTTGTAGTTCTGTTCTAGTTCTGTTCTAGTTCTGTTCTAGTTCTGTTCTAGTTCTGTTCTAGTTGTGTTCTAGTTGTGTTCTAGTTGTGTTCTAGTTCTGTTCTAGTTCTGTTCTAGTTCCGTTCTAGTTCTGTTCTAGTTCTGTTCTAGTTCTGTTCTAGTTCTGTTCTAGTTCTGTTCTAGTTCTGTTCTAGTTCTGTTCTAGTTCTGTTCTATTTCTGTTCTAGTTCTGTTCTAGTTCTAATCTAGCTCTGTACTAGTTCTGTTCTAGTTCTGTTCTAGTTCTGTTCTAGTTCTGTTCTAGTTCTGTTCTGGTTCTGTTCTAGTTCTGTTCTGTTCTAGTTCTGTTCTAGTTCTGTTTTAGTTCTGTTCTAGTTCTGTTCTAGTTCTGTTCTAATTCTGTTCTAGTTCTGTTCTAGTTCTGTTCTAGTTCTGTTCTAGTTCTGTTCTAGTTCTGTTCTAGTTCTGTTCTAGTTCTGTTCTAGTTCTGTTCTAGTTCTGTTCTAGTTCTGTTCTAGTTCTGTTTTAGTTCTGTTCTAGTTCTGTTCTAGTTCTCTTCTAGCTCTGTTCTAGTTCTGTTCTAGTTCTGTTCTAGTTCTGTTCTAGTTCTGTTCTAGTTCTGTTTTAGTTCTGTTCTTGTTTGTTCTAGTTCTGTTCTAGTTCTGTTCTAGTTCTGTTCTAGTTCTGTTCTAGTTCTGTTCTAGTTCTGTTCTAGTTCTGTTCTAGTTCTGTTCTAGTTCTGTTCTAGTTCTGTTCTAGTTCTGTTCTAGTTCTGTTCTAGTTCTGTTCTAGTTCTGTCTAGTTCTGTTCTAGTTCTGTTCTAGTTCTGTTCTAGTTCTGTTCTAGTTCTGTTCTAGTTCTGTTCTTGTTCTAGTTCTGTTCTGTTCTAGTTCTGTTCTAGTTCTGTTCTAGTTCTGTTCTAGTTCTGTTCTAGTTCTGTTCTAGTTCTGTTCTAGTTCTGTTCTAGTTCTGTTCTAGTTCTGTTCTAGTTCTGTTCTAGTTCTGTTCTAGTTCTGTTCTAGTTCTGTTCTAGTTCTGTTCTAGTTCTGTTCTAGTTCTGTTCTAGTTCTAGTTCTGTTCTAGTTCTGTTCTAGTTCTGTTCTAGTTCTGTTCTAGTTCTGTTCTAGTTCTGTTCTAGTTCTGTTCTAGTTCTGTTTTAGTTCTGTTTTAGTTTCTGTTCTAGTTCTCTTCTAGCTCTGTTCTAGCTCTGTTCTAGTTCTGTTCTAGTTCTGTTCTAGTTCTGTTCTAGTTCTGTTCTAGTTCTGTTCTAGTTCTGTTCTAGTTCTGTTCTAGTTCTGTTCTAGTTCTGTTCTAGTTCTGTTCTAGTTCTGTTCTAGTTCTGTTCTAGTTCTGTTCTAGTTCTGTTCTAGTTCTGTTCTAGTTCTGTTCTAGTTCTGTTCTTGTTCTGTTCTAGTTCTGTTCTAGTTCTTTTCTAGTTCTGTTCTAGTTCTGTTCTAGTTCTGTTCTAGTTCTGTTCTAGTTCTGTTCTAGTTCTGTTCTAGTTCTGTTCTAGTTCTGTTCTAGTTCTGTTCTAATTCTGTTCTAGTCCTGTTCTAGTTCTGTTTAGGTTCGGTTGTAGTTCTGTTTACTTCATTCTACATCCGATCCTAGGTTTCTTTTAATTCATATTTCTTTTAGTTTCAAATTTCTTTTATTTCTGTTGTGGTTCATTGCTTTTTAAGTTAAATTTTTTTTCGAAAAGTAAAGCCGTTATTTAGTAGTGTATTTAAACATTTAAACCGCAACATTGTTGTTAATTTTTAACAAAAAAAAAACTGCGGTTTTGTAAGCTTAAAAAATTATTACAAAATCAGTTAGAACAAAATGATGTCATTTCTTTTGTTTTCTTTTTGCTGTTACAACAATGTGCAAGACTTTTCTAAACAAGTTAATGTGAGAGCGAAAAAAAAGCCTAAAGAGGCAACACTTGTCTGACCTTTAAAGGGTCATTTAAGGTTACATGTAGAGCGGAGTGACAGCAATGATGTTTTTAAGTAAAATTTTATTTAAATTCCTAGAGAATTGTTCAGGAAAATGTGCATTTTTTATAAATTATTATTGTTTATTGTGTGTATACACCTTGTCTTACTCTAAACGTTTTTCTTTGGAAATGTTTAGATTTTTATCTAGAGTTTTTCTTTTGTTTGGCAAACTTTCTCGTTGTAATATTTTCTTTAAGTTTATTACTTTTTACCCTTAGGCTGACATTGTATATGCAATTTTTTCTTCTTTTTTTTGTGCTTTTTATAGAATAAATAATAGAGTTCTTTAAACAATATTGTTTTTTTTTTTAACAATATTTCTTGTATTTTATTATAATATATAATTTTTGTGTTTAGTAAAGCATAAAATAGTTTATGCTTGAGTTCATGATCCAAGTAATTAGAGAGATTTTTGTTCAGGCCTTCTTCTTTGTTATTGGAATTAGAATAGTGATTTAAATAATGATTTGTTAATGCAAAAAATAAAGGAAATGGTAGAAAAATCTTGAGCAACATTGTTTTAGCACAAAACAAAAGATTTCTACACAAAGAACTGCATATTTTGTTTAAGCTAAGGTCATTTTTAAACGAGTACCCGCTTAAATTTTCCTGAATTTATAACTTTTTCAACAAAATTTTTCTTTGAAATGTAATTAATTTCCAGTAGAATAACATTCCCCTACTTTTTTTCAAAATTTTCTTGAAATTCAAGAAAAGTAACCGGTTACCAAATTTATGGTTACTTTTCAAAAACCTTATAACTTTAATCGTAATATAAATATAATTATAAATGGTTCAAGAATTTTACATTTTGAGCCATTTTCAACCGAGTAACCGCTTAATTTTCCCTTAATTTATAAATTTTTTAACAAAATTTTTCTTTAAAATATAATTACTTTTTAGTAGAAATACATTCCCCTACTTTTTTCAAAATTTTCTTGAAATTAAAGAAAAGTAACCGGTTACCACATTAATCGTTACTTAACAAAAACCTTATAATTTTAATCGCAATACAAAAATAATTATAATTTTTTAATAAATTTAAAATTTTAAGCCATTTTCAACCGAGTAACCGCTTAGTTTTCCCTTAATTAATAAATTTTTTAACAACATTTTTCTTTAAATTATAATAAATTTCAAGTAGAATAACATTCCCCTACATTTTTCCATGATTTTCTTAACATTAAAGAAAAGTAACCGGTTACCAAATTAATGGTAACTTAACAAAAACCTTATAATTTTAATCTCAATACAAAAATAATTATAAATGGTTAAAGAATTTTACATTTTGAGCCATTTTGAACCGAGTAACCGCTTAATTTTCCCTTAATTTATAAATTTTTTGACCAAATTTTTCTTTAAAATATAATAAATTTCAAGTAGAATAACATTCCCCTACATTTTTCAAGATTTTCTTAAAATCAAATAAAAGTAACCGGTTACCAAATTTATGGTTACTTAACAAAAACCTTATAGTTTTAATCTTAATACAAAAATAATTATAATTTTTTTACAAATTTCAAATTTTAAGATATTTTGAACCGAGTAACCGCTTAGTTTTCCCTTAATTAATAAATTTTTTAACAAAATTTTTCTTTAAAATAAAATAAATTTTAACTAAAATAACCTTCCAATACTTTTTTCTAAGATTTTCTTAAATTTAAGGAAAAGTAACGGGTTTTTCAATAACTGGTTACTTTCCAAAAAGTTTATATGTTTAATCCCAAATCGAAAATAAATACAAATTTAAAAAAAATCATATTTTCAGCAATTTTTTTTAACGGTTACTCGGTTAACCGCTCAATTTTCTATACATCTTGACTAATCCCCTTATTTCTCTTTCTCTCTTACAGATGCGACTCATTTCTCTACCACACAACAGCGTCGCCATGCGGCCTCTCAGCTCTAGTATTATCATAGCTTTATGCTCTCTTGTCATTCTCCTGCCCTCGTCAGTCTCCGGCCGCATGGCTTTCGAGAAACTAACAGATTTCGACTTTGCCGGCACCACTTATTACAGTGTAAAGAATCTCTCTTTATACGAGTGTCAGGGCTGGTGTCGCGAAGAGGCCGATTGTCAAGCAGCCGCCTTTAGTTTTGTAGTCAATCCTTTGTCGCCCTCGCAGGAGACCCACTGTCAACTGCAGAATGATTCGTCGGCTCATAATCCCTCGGCAGCGCCTCAGCGTTCGGCCAATATGTATTACATGGTGAAGCTGCAATTGCGCAGTGAGAATGTTTGCCATCGACCCTGGTCCTTTGAGCGTGTGCCCAATAAGGTTATACGTGGTAATGATAATGCTCTCATCTATACCAGCACTAAGGAAGCTTGTCTCTCGGCCTGTCTTAATGAAAAGAGATTCGTGTGTCGTTCGGTGGAATACGATTACAACAGCATGAAATGTGTGCTCTCCGATACCGATAGACGTTCTGGCGGCCAGTTTGTTCAGCTAGTAGATGCCCAGGGTACCGATTACTTTGAAAATCTCTGCCTCAAGCCCCAGCAAGCCTGTAAAACTACTCGTACCTTTGCCAATGCTCGAGTAGGAGTCTCTGAGGAAAAGGTCGCCCAATATGTAGGACTCCACTATTACACCGATAAGGAACTACAAGTTACCTCTGAATCCGCCTGCCGCTTGGCCTGTGAAATCGAATCTGAATTCTTGTGCCGTTCCTTCTTGTATTTGGGTCAACCTCAGGGAGCTCAATATAACTGCCGTCTATATCATTTGGATCATAAGACCCTGCCCGATGGTCCCTCCACTTATTTGAATCATGAACGTCCCCTTATCGATCATGGCGAACCTATTGGTCAATATTTTGAAAATGTTTGCGATAAGTCAGGTGCTACTACTAACTCAGCTGTAGGTGGTCCAGTGGGAGGTCCTTCATCTCTGGATAAATTAGATACTTTGCCCATTACTTTTGATACGACCGAGGATCCTAACTTGAATATTACACGTAATGATGTGAATTGCGATAAGACTGGTACCTGTTATGATGGTAAGTATTGAAAGGAGCTATAAAAGCTTTCAGCAAAAAAAGCTTTTAATATTTAAATCACTAAAAAGATTAATTAGTGGACAAAATTAAAGCTTTTTATAAAGAAAACTATTCACACCAAAAGCTTTAACTTGAAAAGCTTTAAAAATATAGAAAGCTTTGAAAAAAGCTTTTAAAAATCTAAAGCTCTAACTTATAAAAACGTTTCTTGTGTTAATTTATTACAGAAAAATACTTGTAACTCAAAGCTTTTTAAAATGTATTAAAAAAATTAAAGCTTTCTTCTAAAGCCTTAAAGCTATATTAAGATGATATTTGATCGAAATTTATTTTAGAATAAAATTTTGGATGGTATTTATATGAATTTTATGCAAATTTTGAAACTTTTTATAAGAAAACTTAAAAGCTTTTCGAAAGCTTCAAAATTTTTTTCTCGAAAATTGTATAAAATCCAATTAAAACATAATTTTAAACATTTGTGATATATTTTGAAACAATTAAAAAAAGCTTTTAGAGCTTAAAGCTTTCTTTAAAACTAATGTTCCATATAAGTAAAATTTATTCCTATATTAGGAATTTTGAGAGATTTAACTATAATTTGACAAAAATTTTTGAATTTTTGTATTTAAAAATAAAAGCTCTTTAAAAGCTTTAAATTAATTTTACCGAAATTTTATATAGAATTTAAAGAATAAGCCAAATTTATTTTAAAATTAAGATTTTTATAGATTGAACTTTAATTCGACAGAATTTTATGAATTTTTGTATTTAATAGTAAAAGCTCTTTGAAAGCTTTTAGATTTTTTTACCAAAATTGTATATAGAATTCAATGAAAATTTAAATTTTATGATTTCATAACTTTTTTGTTTTATTTTAAAACAATTTCACACACTTTTAACGAAAAAGCTTTAAGCATTTTTCAAATTTATGCTGCATATAAGTAAAAATTATTCTAAAATTAAGACTTCTGATAGATCTAACTTTAATTTGAGAGAATTTTTATGAAATTTTGTGATAGAAAACAAAAGCTCTTTGAAAGCTTTTACATTTTTTTACCAAAATCTAATAAAGTATTCAGTTAAGCTTTTGTTTTTATAATGTTAAAGCTTTTTGTTATGTTTTAACATGATTTGGAACACTTATTATAAAAAAGTTTTCAGAGCTTTAAGCTTTATTTTTCATTTTATGTTATATCTAAGTAAAAAGTTTCGCCAAACATTTTTAGTAACTTTAAAATGTTTTCTACGACATTTTTCAAAAAAAAAGCTTTTAAAGCTTAAAGCTTTTATTAAACTTTTGAAGAACAAACTACCAAAATGATCAAATATCATGATAATTAACTCGAAATTAGTGAAAGATCTTTAGATCTAAAAAAAAGCTTTTTAGGGAACTTAAAGCTTTCTCAAGCTTTGGATCAAATTTTGTAAGAATTAAAGACAACCGTGCTTTTTCTTATTTCAGTTTCCGTCCACTGCAAGGACACCCGCATTGCTGTACAGGTACGCACCAACAAACCCTTCAATGGCCGCATTTACGCTTTGGGTCGTTCGGAAACCTGTAACATTGATGTCATCAACTCCGATTCCTTCCGTTTGGATTTGACTATGGCTGGCCAGGATTGTAATACACAAAGTGTGGTAAGTTGGAGAAATATTAAAAGCTTTTTTCAGCAGCTTTTTTAATGTTTTAACTTTTCCCTCTTCCAGACCGGTGTCTACTCCAATACCGTGGTATTGCAACATCACAGCGTTGTCATGACCAAGGCCGATAAAATCTACAAAGTCAAGTGTACCTACGATATGAGCTCTAAGAACATTACCTTCGGCATGATGCCCATACGTGATCCTGAAATGATTCACATCAACTCCTCACCTGAAGCTCCTCCACCAAGAATTCGCATTTTGGATACACGTCAACGTGAAGTTGAGACTGTGCGCATTGGTGATCGTTTGAACTTCCGCATTGAAATTCCTGAAGATAGTAAGTTTTTTGATTGTTAGAAAAAAAGATTTTCTTTATTAAGATTTCTCTTTTTTTAAAGCTCCCTATGGCATTTTTGCTCGTTCTTGTGTAGCCATGGCCAAGGATGCTCGCACCAGTTTCAAAATTATCGATGATGATGGTTGTCCCACCGATCCCACCATTTTCCCTGGTTTCACCGCCGATGGCAATGCTTTACAATCGACCTATGAAGCTTTCCGTTTTACCGAAAGCTATGGCGTAATCTTCCAATGTAATGTTAAATACTGTTTGGGTCCTTGTGAGCCTGCTGTGTGTGAATGGAATATGGAATCGTTTGAATCTTTGGGTAGAAGACGTCGTCGTTCGGTGGAAAGGTAAGTATTTTAAGAAAAAAGCTTTAAAGTTCTTAAATGTTCAATTTGTTTAATTTTCACAATAAAGCAATGAAACCAAGGAAGCCGATGAGGATATGAATATTTCTCAAGAGATTTTGGTTTTGGACTTTGGTGATGAGAAACGTGAATTCTTCAAATCAGATCCTAGCACAGATTTTGCTAAAGGTAAGTTGGAGGAAAACTGAAAAAGCTTTTCAAAAGCTTTGGTATGCTTAAAAATTACAAAAAATATCATAACATCATTGAACTAGTTTAAGTTACGTCCAAAGAAAATGTGTAAAACAAAAATAACAAATTTAGAAAAAAGTAGCATTTCTACTACCTTTTTTAAAAAGGTAGTATTTTAACTACTTTTTTAAATTTTTTAAAATTATTAAATTTTTAAACAAAAAACGTTATTTAAACAATTTAAATTACTTTTTAAGCATGTTCTATAAATTTGTAAAAAAGTAATATTTTAGTACTTTTTTCAAAATATTAGTTTTTTGAGTTTTGAAAGCTTAAAATATTCAAAAACGTTTTATTAAGTGTTAAATATGTTGTTAAAATACTTATTTTCATGTTTTCTGCACTTTTGAAAATAGTAGTATTTTTACTACTTTTCGTAAAATGTAAAAAGTTCTGATTTTTGTTAAAGAAAATGTTTTTTGGTTAATTGGCAATACTTTTGAGGTAATTTTTTGGGCTTGAAAATTAGTACTTTTTTTAAAAATAGTACTCTTTTAAGTTTTTAAGTTAGAAAATGTTACAAAACGTTTTTATAGTGCTAAAAATATAATTAAAGTAATTTTTTCATGGTTTCTGCACTTTTGAAAATAGTAGTATTTTTACTACTTTTTTTAAAATGTTTAAAAATTATGATTTTTGTTACTGAAAATATTTCTTGGTTAACTGGCAATACTTTTAAAGTAATTTTGTGCCCTTAAAAAATAGTACTTTTTTAATACATTTTTAAAAATAGTATTTTTTTAAAATTTGAAGTTTAAAAATGCTGCAAAACTTTTTCTTAAGTGTTAAGAATGTTAATAAAGTAATTTTTTCATGTTTTCTGCACTTTTGAAAATAGTAGTATTTCTACTACTTTTTTTTAAAATGTTGAAAAAATGTAATTTTTGTTATAGAAATTGTTTCTGGGTTAAACAGCAATTGTTTTCTCGTTTAAAAAAAAGTAGTATTTCTACTACTTTTTTGCAAAAATCTTTTGAAATGTGTTAAAATCATTATTTTTTTTCTTTCTTTTTTTCTAATATTTTAGATAAGACTGTCACCATTATTGAACCCTGCCCCACTAAGACCTCTGTCTTGGCTTTGGCTGTCACCTGTGCTTTGATGATTCTCTTGTACATTTCCACCTTGTTTGTGTACTATATGAAAAAATGGATGCAACCCCATAAAATTGTAGCATAAGTATTTTATTTAGTTTAAAACACACACACATATACACTTACATTTTAACAAACAAAACAATATTAGTTAACTAACTATTACTTCTAACTAACTATTACACTATTTAACAAGATAAAAGCTTAACAAAAAAAGGACAATAGATTTTAAGCTTTTTTTGCCAGGCAAATTTTGAAGAGTAAATGAGGAAAGGCAATCGATAAATTTAATTAAATTTTAAGTTATTTTTAAAAAAATAGATTAAACTATTTTTAACTTAAAACAATTTATTAAAAACTTAAGCCTTAAACGAACACAGAAAATAGAAAGCTTTTAAGCTTTTTTTAGGGGTTATAAAGCTTTTTGGTCTAATAGGTTTCTAAAAGGTTTCAAAGTCATTTAAAAACTATAATTTCCTTTAAAAAAGCTTTAAAAGCTTTTTTTTTGAACAAGCACAAACTGGCTTTAACTATCACTTTTTAAACACACTTAAGCAATTAAAGCTTTTGGTCTATTTTTTATTAATAACAAATCACTTTCTATGAAGTTTTAATTTAAACTACAAAACTTTAACAAATTAAAATTATGTTAAAACTTCCATAGAGACTGATTTTCTTAAAAAAAAAAACAACTTACAAACTAAAGCTTTTCAGGCTTATGTATTAATTATTTCCTATTTTTTTTTAATAATTTATTTTTATAATTTATTACTTTACAAATACTTTACCCCTCCCCCCTTAACTTTAAACCACATTATAATTTATTTATTTAAAAAAAACATTGTGCTTAATTTTTATAAAATTTAAATTTCCTTTAATTTTAATTAACAATTCATAATTTTTAATAAATATAATAAAAAAAAAAACATTTTAGTATTTAAGTTCAACCAGAAAAAACTCCACATACACACTCCCCCTACACACACATTTACAACACAAATTATTTAAACAAATCAACAAGAAAAATTGATCAGCATTTATAGAAAAATTTCATTATTTTATAAGTTTACTAATTTTTTTTTAAATTAAATTTATAATTTAGTTTTGTAAATAAGTTAAAGACTCTTGTGCAAATAATAAAAAAATTACAAAAAAATTCTTAAGTATTTTTTTTAGTTTTTTTCTGGCTAAATTTAACTTTAATTATAAAATTACTTTTAATATTAATAAAATGCATTTAAAAACATTTTTTTTAAATAAAATTTAAACATAAAACTAAAAAATCAAAGAAGTTTTCTTAACAAATACACAAAAAAGTTAATAAAATGTCATCTATACACTTACAATTAAAATAAAATGAAGAAAAACCCAAAAAAATCGATTTTTGAAAAAAGTAGTATTTCTACTACTTTTTTAAAATTGGGCAAAAACACACTTTAAACAACAAATAAGACAGCAAAAATCATATTTTGGCAATCAAAATAACAAAAACTCTCAAATTTCGCCATTTTAAAAAGGTAGTATATCAACTACTTTTTTAAAAGTGACAAAAATCACTTATAAAATGTTTAAACCCCATAAGAATTTTGTTGTCCTAAAGAAAATCCAAAAATTTTGATTTTTTAAAAAAGTAGTATTTCTACTACTTTTTTTACAAACACACAGAAATCACTAAAAATACATTTTAAACAAGAAATAAGGCAACAAAGAACCTATATTTAAGATTAAATTAAATAAAACTCCAAATTACGCCATTTTAAAAAGGTAGTATTTCTACTACTTTTTTAAAAAGTTACTAAACTCTTTTAAAATGCTTTAGAACGAACAAAAGTATTATCAAAATTTTTAAAATTAGATTAAAATAACAAAAACTCCAAATTTGCACTTTATAAAAAAGTAGTATTTCTACTACTATTTTAAAAAGTTTCAAAAATCATTAAAAATACAGTTTAAACGTCCAATAAAACAATGAAACCCTTTTTATCAAGGTTAAAATAATAAAATCTGCAAAATTCTTGCATTTTAAAAAGGTAGTATTTCTACTACTTTTTTAAAATATCACAAAATATCGTTAAAATTTCATTTTCATTATAAAATATGTTAATTAAAACCATACAAATAAGATAATATTATGAAAAGCTCTAAAAATCCAACATTAAAAAAGTACTTTTTCTACTACTTTGTTAAAAATTATCAAAATCGTTAAAAATACGTTTTAACCAACAAATATGTCAGCAAAAAGCCTATTAATGCACTCAAAATGACAAGAACTCTCAAATTCTCACACTTTGAAAAGGTAGTATATTTACTACTTTTTTTAAATAACACAAAATATTATTAGAAATTAATTTTCAATATAAAATATGAGATTTTAAACAATATAAATAAGATAAAATTACGAAAAGTTCTAAAAATCCGACTTTTAAAAAAGTACTTTTTCTACTACTTTTTTAAAAAGTCCCATAATCGTTAAAAATGCATTTTAAACCACAAATAAAACAACAAAAGGCCTATTAATGCAATCAAAATGACAAGAACTCTCAAATTCTCACACTTTGAAAAGGTAGTATATTTACTACTTTTTTTAAATAACACAAAATATTATTAGAAATTAATTTTCAATATAAAATATGAGATTTTAAACAATATAAATAAGATAAAATTACGAAAAGTTCTAAAAATCCGACTTTTAAAAAAGTACTTTTTCTACTACTTTTTTTTTAAATCACAGAAATCTGTAAAAATACTTTTTAAACAACTTCTACTACATTTTTATAAAGTTACAAAAATCATTTAAAACATGTTTAAAACCAATAAAAATGGCGATAAAGAAAATCTTAAATTTGTGACTTTTTAAAATAGTAGTATTTTTACTACTTTTTTAAAATTTACCAAAACTCGTTAAAAAAAAATTTAAATAAACCAATTAATTAGTATTATAAATGACAAAATATCTAAAACTCTAAAATTCATACGTTTTAAAAAGTTAGTATTTCTGCTACTTTTTTAAAAAAGTAACAAAAATCACTTAAATTGTGATTTAACCATATATAGTTAGACTAGACTGTAGTTTGCGATATAACCAATGCGATTGCATAAAGAAAATCCAAAAATTTTGACTTTTAAAAAAGGAGTACAATTTCTACTACTTTTTTCAAATTTACCAAAAATCACAAAATCAACAAATAATGCAACAAAATTGGTATTATTGATGTCAAAATATGAAAAACTAAAAATTCATCCGTTTTAAAAAGGTAGTATTTCTACTGCTTTTTTAAAATTTATCAAAAATTATTAAAAATACATTTTAATCAAGAAATAAGGCAACAAAAACCTTTTCATTGATGTCAAAATAACAAAAACATAAAAATTCAAATGTTTTAGAAAGGTAGTATTTCTACTACTTTTTGAATTTTTTATAGATTTATCTAAATTTACTAAATTATTTACCAGTTGTAAAACAAAAAAGTACCAGAAAGTCCCCTTTTTATAGATTTTCATTCAATCAGGATGCTGCGTGTTTGCATTAAAACCAAAAAGTACCAGTCATAGAACGAAAAAGTACCAAATATACTTTTTTACACTTTTGCATTAGCTTAGGACTCTTAACCCGTTAACAACACCTCCGCTTATCGTTTAACCTGTAGACGAAAAAGTGCCAACAAGTCCTCTTTTATAGAAAATTCAAAAAAAACTTTCTGAAGAACGAAAAAGTACCAAAAAGTTACCTTTTATAGGGTTCATTCACCCTTCTCACGAAGAATATAATCAAATAATATTTATTACACAGAATACATGTCTCAAACAAGATAAATTTTCAATAGCGGGTCCTAATACATAAAGAATACGTGTAAATTATAACAACCCGCAAGTCAAGCTGCTTATTCCTGTTAATTTAACAGAACTGTTAACACATTTGCAGAAAACTAAAGAAGAAGATAAAAATGGCAATAGTATTTGTGTTTGTTATTGTTGTTATTATAAAGTACTCTAATAGTGAAAAAGTAAATAATAACAATAACAACAACAACTGCAACAAGTGATGCTTTTGTTTTTGTTCTTTTGCTTTTAGTTTCTTTAAATTTCTTAAGTGTTCGGTTGTTAAGCGTTAATCGTCCTGTTTAAATTAAGCTAAAACATTAATTAATTGTTTATATTAAAATATTTTTGTTGTATATTATTAAGAAAATGTTAATTTATAATTGTATATAAAAATATTTATGAAAAGTGTTTTAGAAATTGGAGAAAAAAGTGTTAGAAAATTTTCAAATTTTGCAAAAAAATATATGAAAGCAATTATGAAATGGCGGTCGTTGCTTATTTTGTTTCCCGCAACATTCGTAAGCCGACAAACAAAGTGTGACAAGGAATAAAAGTGTTTTTTTTTTAGTGGGAGTGCAAGAGGGGGTGTATATGTTTGTAAAACATTAATTTGTTGTTATTGTTATTACAAATTGTTGATAAAGTAAGGGCTCAGTTAGTGTCTACAGTCCGTAACGTGAAGGATCTCCTAATGATTCGTTTTTGGCTTACGAAAACCATTGGAAGTCGTTACTTCCAGTTTAACCGTGAGGTTTCTGTATGAAAAACATGAATCAACGGATTCGTTACATTACGGAACGTAGAAACTAATCCATGCTTAAGAAGAAGAAAGTATTAAGAAGAAAATTTTATGAAGGCAAAAAAGTAATGGTGTTTTTGCTGTAAAATAAGAAGGCAACGACAACAACAACAGAAATAAAGGTAAGTGCAAACACTTTATAATACAAAGAAGTTTTACTTACAATGATTTGCCTTTTCTAAAATCTTCACTGGATTTATTACAAATCCACTAAGAAATAGTATGTTTAAGAGATAATGGAGAGAATACATACAAACAAACAATCATACGTGCTTGTGCATGAGCAACAAGTTTGTTGTGTTTTGTTTTTGTTAAACACTAGTTTTTTCGCCAATTTGTGAATGTTATTAAATTTAAAAGCCCATTAGCTTAGTGAGAAGGTTATGAATATCAAAGTGCTTTACGTGAACACCAGCCGTAGTGGCCTTATTTCACGGTGGTCTTTTTCAACCACTGGGTGAGCTTCTGTGACGACTCACTACTGCCCCTTTTGTGTATCTTCCACGCAGGTGACTTGAACATGACGGTCCATGTACAAGCGTTTTGCTCCAGTAATCGAGCTATCCAATATCTGACCATTGCTGTCCCGTTGCTTAACTTTCAAGAACATCACTTTCGTTTTCAACCACGCCGATGAGATGGCCTCTGCTGAGGCGTCAACAGTACCTAGATACGTATTCGGTAGTCCGAATTCCATAAAATAAGGAGAGGACTTTGTTCTTACTCACAGAGGATACACTGTGGTAAATCTGGTATGAGAGGAGTTGACCCTGAACATACCTGGACATGGAAGGAAAATTCAATGGTATCACTTGTATAAGATACCTTTCATCCATCACCATTCACCGCAGCACACTTCTCATTCATCTGACACACTCAGACGAGAACAACATCCGACTCATTTCCAACGCTTAGTACCACAGTCACTCCTCTGTCGGGTAACTGTTGTCATTCGGTAACAGCAGCTTATCCCGATTTATAGATTTCATCTTGCATCAGTGTTTTAACCGCCACTTTCTCTTCCCCCGAAATCGGGTTTAAACCACAGCCACCACGTGGATGCCGAAGGAACCTCAACCAACTGACTAGCCAGGACAAAGTCATGCGGGCAGATTATGTGGTTCTCTGGTTCGACCCCATATCAAAACATTTCAATGAAAGAACTTAGAAACATTTGAGCATCCACAGTGTATAGTCTCGGCAGGCTAGAGGTATTGGTAGCATCCTCTATACCGCGGGATTGCAATCACATCAAGATTGGGTCTTCTACCTAGTAGTATTTCTACTACTTTTTTAAAATTGACCAAAAATCACAGAAAATACATTTTAACACACACATAAGACAACAAACCCCCTATAATTGGTATTAAAATAACAAAATATGTAAAATTCCCTTGTTTTAAAAAGGTAGTATTTCTACCTTTGTTTTAAAAAGGTAGTATTTCTACTACTTTCTTTTAAAAAATAATAAAAATCACTTAAAATATATTTAAAACTATTGAAAACTCACAAAAATTGCGATTGCCTTAAAAAATCGTCAAATTTTGACTTTTTTAAATAGTACTATTTCTACTACTTATTTAAAAAGTTTCAAAATTACTTAAAATACATTTTAAATATCTAATATGAACAGCAAAACTCCTATTATTAAGGTTAAGATAATAAAATCTCCAAAATTGCAGCCTATTGAAAAGGTAGCATTTCTACTACTTTTCTAAAAAAACACAAAATAGCGTTAAAAATTTATTTTTAATATAAAATATGAGATTTTAAGCAATATAAAAAAGATAACATTATGAAAAGCTCTAAAAATCTGACTTTTAAAAAAGTACTTTTTTTACTACTTTTTTTAAAAGTCTCAAAAATCGTTAAAAATGCATTTTAACCAACAAATAAATCAACAAAAAGCCTATTATTGCACTCAACATAACAAAAAATCTAAAATTCTGTCATTTTTAAAAGGTAGTATTTCTACTACTTTTTTAAAAATTACTAAAATCACTTAAATTGTGATACTATCAACAAAACATACGTTTGAATAAAGAAAATACAAAAATTTTTCACATTTAAAAAAGTAGTATTTCTACTACTTTTTTAAAATTTAACAAAAATTATTAATAAAACAATGCACTTAATTTTTTATATATTTTTTTCATAAACTTTATTTTTATTGATTTTTTTTAGATTTTTCTTTCTTTTTATGTGACTAATAAAAACATTTAAAATAGTTATTATTGTTGTTGTTTTGTAGGTTTTATAATTTTTTATATATATATTTATAATAATTATAAGTATATGTTTTATAATTTATTGTAATAAGTATATGTATTAGGGTTGTTAATATATAATTTTATTTTAGAAATATTTAGTATTTTTTTGTTTCATTTTTATGTTTTTTAACTTAGACAATAACATATTATGTTGATGAAAGAGAGTAAGTAGTTGCTCTAAAAGTGCAAAAAAATGCTTAAAAATTACAGTTTTTAATTGTATTTAGTTTGTTTTATTTTAAGGTTAAATATGTTGTATAAGGGATTAAGTTTTATGTATATGGTTTAAATAGTAATGATTATGTGTTTAATTTGTTTATGTAGTATTTTAGAATTTTTCACTATTTTTATAAAATTTTATTTCATATTTTTAGAAATTTTTTTAAGAAAAATCAAGAAATTTTGGGGAAATTATATTTTTATACTTTTTCAACAAATAACAGCTTAAAAATTCGCCTCAAAACTCTTTAAAACTCAATTTTTCGTCATTTAAAAATAGTAGTATTTCTACTACTTTTTAAAAAAAGGTCACAAAATAGTAATTTTTTTTAAATATCTCTTGAATAAACATTTTAAATCAAAAAATCTAACATTTTTAAAAAAGTAGTATTTCTACTACCTTTTTCAAAATGTTTCAAAATATTTAAAAACTTGTTAAAACAATTCTGAAATACTAAATACGACAATAAAAAGTGATTTTTGCTTTAAATTTGAATATTTAAAAATAGTAGTATTTCTACTACTTTTTAAAAAAAAAGTCTCTACATGTTTAAAAACTTGTTATTAAAGTGCACAAACACTATAGAAGAAAATAAAAACTGATTTTATACAAAAATTTAGTTTTTTAAAATAGTAGTATTTCTACTATTTTTTTAAAAATGCTTCAAAATGTTTAAAAACTTGTTAAAACTGTTCTGAAATACTAAATAAGGCAATAAAAAGTGAATTTTGATATAAATTTAAATTTGAAAAAATAGTAGTATTTCACTACTTTTTATAAAATGCTTCAAAATTTTTTTAAAATTACATAGTTAAAACATTAGACATATATTAAAAAAGTAAATAAAAAGTGATTTTATTCAAAAATTTAGTTTTTTAAAAAAGTAGTATTTCTACTACTTTTTCCAAAATGCTTCAAAATATTTAAAAATTAGTTAAAACATTAGACAAATACTATAGAAGTATATAAAAAAAGGATTTTATGCAAAAATTTCGTTCTTTTAGAAAGTAGTATTTCTACTACTTTTTATAAAGTGCTTCAAAATGTGTAAAAACATGTTTAAATAGTACTGAAATGCTAAATAAGGCAATAAAAAGTGAATTTTGAAATAAATTTCAATTTTAGAAAATAGTAGTATTTCTACTACTTTTTTTAAAAATGCCTCAAAATTTTTAAAAATTAGTTCTAAAGAATATTTAAGGCTATTAAAAGCAATTTTTGTTATAAATTTCAAGTTTAGAAAATAGTAGTATTTCTACTACTTTTTTTAAAATGCTGCAAAATGTTTAAAAACTTGTTGTAACAGTATTACAATACTAAATCAAAGACCTTTTAAATAAAAATTCTTATTTTCCACAAAATTTCTTGAGCTTTTCCTAAAAATTTCTTAAATTTTCTTTAATTTCTTTTCTACAAAAGAAATTTTGTTTAAATGTTTTATATTTCATCAATTTTCTTAATTATATTTTAATAAACTTACACTATTTTAACTTACAACTTTAAGAAAACCCTTTATAATTTGTGTTTAAGTCTTATCAACTAAAAGTTTATAATATTTTTTATAAGTTTAGGCTTAAATCTATAGACAAAAACAAGATTTAACTAAAAACAAAACAAAACCTAAAAAAAATAATATTAGTAACAAAACAAAAACAAAACTTAAAAAAAAACATTCGAACTTAAACGTAAAATATAACGCAGTCTCTTTGGAAATGAAAATTTTTATTTGGGATTTATAGTCAAAAAAAGGAAATGTACCCAGAGAAATAAGGTTTTTTATTATTTATTTAATGTTTTTTTTTTTCTTACTCCCAGAGAAGTGTTATTAAACAAAAACTTAGAAACTAATTGACTATTTTGTTTGTGTTTATAAAACTAAAACAAAAAGCTCTTTTTTTATGGAGAACTTAAACAAAAACAAAAAATTTAACTTTAGTCTGTTTTATGTTTATTTTCACTATATTTTAGGCACTTATGGTTATATATTTATTTTTGTGTATTTTTTTAGGGAACTTTTAAATAAAACAAAAAATTTTCACAAGCTAAAAGCTTTCAAAGCTTTAAATGATATGGCAGTTGTTGTTTAATACAAAAACAAATAAAAAAAATTTTAAATCTAAAAAAATAAAAGTTTGTGATGTTAATTTCAGCAATAATTACGCCTATTGTTTAAAAAAGCTTTAAAAGCTTTTAGTTTTTTCCCAGAATTTAAAAAAAAAATAAAAAAGCTTTTTCGTGTGTAAGTTTAAAAGGGGAAAAATTCATATAAAAACCACTAATTATTAAAAAAAGAAAAAAATTCTTTAACAAAAATCTTTAAAAGCTTTAACCTATAAAAGCTTTTTTTAGTAAATGCCGGTTTTCTATAAAAAATAGCAAAAACTTTAAGCTCAAGGTATAAATGTTAATAAAATCATAAGAAATTCATAAAAGCTTTATGAAAAGTAAAAAGCTTATTACAAAAATTTAAAAGCTTTTTAGCCAAAACTATAAGAAAATGCTAATAAAGCGCTTTATAAATAAACTGCCTTAAAAAAACTTTATTTTTAATATAAATTGTGAAAAGCTTTCATATATGTATTTCCTAAAAGCTTTTACATAAAATCCTAAAGCTTTTAGTTAATTTTCATGTATTTCTATTTAACAATAATTTTATAGCAGAAAAACTTAAAAGCTTTTACTTTTATTATATAAACTTAAAAGTTTTCTTTAGAAATTGAAAGCTTTATAACAAAAACTTTAAGAAAAACTTACTTAATTACTGTTTAAAAGTTTTGCGATATAAAAAAAAACTTTATTTAAAGTAAAAATGTGTAAAAGCTTTTAGTTAATATTAATAGCTTTAGATATATTTCCATAAATTTTAGATAAATTCTTATTAAAACCATGAAGATTTTGAAAAGCTTTGATTTTAAACGCTTTTTTATAAGGATTTCTTGTTGAAAAGCAAAAGCTCACTAAAAGTTTTTTTGGAAAAGCGACAATTTTATATATTTTTAGCAAGAAAATTTTAAAATTTTTATTAAATTTTAACCAAATTCTAATTTTTAATAAATTTTAACAAAATTAAAATTTTTAATAAAATTTTGGAAAAGCTCGTTAAAACTTTTTTGAAAAAATCGCTAACTTAGATATATTAAGCACGAAAATTTAAAAATTGTGAATAAATTTTACCAAAATTCTAATTTTTAAGCCAAACTTTCGGAAAGCTTTTAACAAATTTTCAAACTTTTAACAAATTTCAGAAAAAAAGTTGTTAAATAATTTATTGGGAATTTGAAAAGTAATAGATTTTAAAGCTTTCAGCTGAAAAAGCTTTTTTTAAATAAAAAAGCTTTCAAAAGCTTTTTTTGAAAATTTTACATTTTTGCTAGTTTTGCTTTCAAATATTAGAGTTCTCCTGAAATTCAACTTATACTTCACGAAAAAGCTCTTTTTTACTCAATTTTGTACATAATTTTTTTGTATAAAAGAAAATTTTGGTATTCAGCTTTAAAGTTTTCATGGCTCACTTTTCTTATTTTTGTTCCAATTACCTTATTAACTAAATAAAGAAAATACACTTTACGACTTGCACTATTAAAAACTTATTAACAAAAAAAAAACTACAACATCTTAAACATGAAAAGCTGGGATTTTTCTTTTGTATACAAACACCTAAAGCTTTAACTATAAAGAAAAAGGAGGGAAGGGGGGGGCAGGAGTTAGTGTAACATTATGTTTAAGTAAAAGACTCACCGAAAGTTGACTTAACTTTCGTATAGTATAATAATGGAATAGTTTTGTATGTCCATAAGCTAAGGGGTGCCATTGGTAGTGTTCGAGGGTAAGGAGGCCAATGAAGTGGAGGGATTAATAGGTATAATAGAGAGTTCATTGTTGTTGGGTAGTAAAAGTTCAGCTTGCATGATTTGCTGCTGTTGTTGCTGCTGCTGCTGCATAGAGTTGTTGCTTAAAAGGGAGTTGTTAGAGGAATTCGTAGAAGATGTTATAGTTAAGGTAGGAGTTTCATTAGTAGAGTTTAAAGATATATCTTGATCCTCCATTTCTTCATCACCATTTTCCACCAGTAAACTAGAGTAACGACAGGAGGTGGACTGGCATTTGCAGGTGAAATAACGATTCTTAATCGACCAAAATTTATCGCCATAATCAAAGCTGAAAGTAAAAGTTTTAGTAATTTGTACAAGTTATTTGTTACCTATAATAATTACCAAATTTCCTCTCCCACTTCTATGTCACGACAGGTGAAGAATGATATTTTGGGAAAACGATAATCTTGATGTTGATAAAATACCCTAACGGGCACAATATTAGGTTCACATGAATGATTAAAGAAACGACTAACATTGCCATAATAGTTGGCATCGATACAATGATTATGACCCAAATCGAAAAAGTAAGAATCGTCGGTACGACGATCAGCCTCCATTTCTGTTAGAACTTCTCCGGTATAAACTGCCACAAAACTGCCCTTGGGTATGTGGACCATGGTGCGTACACCCCAGCCTTTGGAAGAGTCTTCACATTCAATCACCTGCAGCGGTATGGTTATGCCATTTTGTACTACACGATTTTTGCAAAAACGCTTCAAAGAAATTTTGAAAAAATCAGCATAAAAACAACAAATTTTAATGAAATTTTCTTGCTACCTTATTGCAATTGCACACATCATTACATTCGAATAAAACAGCTGGATCCTCAAAGTTAAAATCGGCACTTAGTCGTCCCTCTGCCGTATACCAGCTGCGATCCGAGGCTCCCGTACACTGACAGCTATCGGTGGTGCATCTGATAGAAAAATAAATTTTAAAAAAAGTTTCCCTATTTCCTTCAATCCTGTACTCACCCATCACTACAATTACATATGCGCATTTGCGATACTCGCTGATCAATTTGTACCGAATTCTGCAATATTATAGTATCGGTTATATAACGAAAATCGGGTAACATTAATTGATCAGACTCTTCTACTGGCATGACATTATTTTCATTGCGTAAAGCTTGAATCGGGCACAATTCACGACCATTACTGATGTCACCACAAACAATGTTCGAACGACGACGATGTAAAGCATGCATTTCCATTTGAAAGCCTACATGACGAGCACAATCTGAATGTTCGTCGGGTATGCAGTCATAGGGTAGTTCATCGGAACGATTGCGCAGCATCAGGTCGGCACCATTGAAAATAAGTAAAAGGCAGAGTTTTTTACTTGATAAACGACAGGCAATGTGTCTAGAGGAAAGAAAAGGGAATGCATATTAAAACAAATTCATCATTCTTATATCTCTAGTTCAGTTCTAGTTCAGTTCTAATTCAGTTCTAGTTCAGTTCTAGTTCAGTTCTAGTTCAGTTCTAGTTCAGTTCTAGTTCAGTTCAGTTCTAGTTCAGTTCTAGTTCAGTTCTAGTTCAGTTCTAGTTCAGTTCTAGTTCAGTTCTAGTTCAGTTCTAGTTCAGTTCTAGTTCAGTTCTAGTTCAGTTCTAGTTCAGTTCTAGTTCAGTTCTAGTTCAGTTCTAGTTCAGTTCTAGTTCAGTTCTAGTTCAGTTCTAGTTCAGTTCTAGTTCAGTTCTAGTTCAGTTCTAGTTCAGTTCTAGTTCAGTTCTAGTTCAGTTCTAGTTCAGTTCTAGTTCAGTTCTAGTTCAGTTCTAGTTCAGTTCTAGTTCAGTTCTAGTTCAGTTCTAGTTCAGTTCTAGTTCAGTTCTAGTTCAGTTCTAGTTCAGTTCTAGTTCAGTTCTAGTTCAGTTCTAGTTCAGTTCTAGTTCAGTTCTAGTTCAGTTCTAGTTCAGTTCTAGTTCAGTTCTAGTTCAGTTCTAGTTCAGTTCTAGTTCAGTTCTAGTTCAGTTCTAGTTCAGTTCTAGTTCAGTTCTAGTTCAGTTCTAGTTCAGTTCTAGTTCAGTTCTAGTTCAGTTCTAGTTCCGTTCTAGTTCTTTTCTAGTTCTGTTCTAGTTCTGTTCTAGTTCTGTTCTAGTTCTGTTCTAGTTCTGTTCTAGTTCTGTTCTAGTTCTGTTCTAGTTCTGTTCTAGTTCTGTTCTAGTTCTGTTCTAGTTCTGTTCTAGTTCTGTTCTAGTTCTGTTCTAGTTCTGTTCTAGTTCTGTTCTAGTTCTGTTCTAGTTCTGTTCTAGTTCTGTTCTAGTTCTGTTCTAGTTCTGTTCTAGTTCTGTTCTAGTTCTGTTCTAGTTCTGTTCTAGTTCTGTTCTAGTTCTAGTTCTGTTCTAGTTCTAGTTCTAGTTCTAGTTCTAGTTCTAGTTCTGTTCTAGTTCTGTTCTAGTTCTGTTCTAGTTCTGTTCTAGTTCTGTTCTAGTTCTGTTCTAGTTCTGTTCTAGTTCTGTTCTAGTTCTGTTCTAGTTCTGTTCTAGTTCTGTTCTAGTTCTGTTCTTTCTGTTCTAGTTCTGTTCTAGTTCTGTTCTAGTTCTGTTTCTAGTTCTGTTCTAGTTCTAGTTCTAGTTCTGTTCTAGTTCTGTTCTAGTTCTGTTCTAGTTCAGTTCTAGTTCAGTTCTAGTTCAGTTCTAGTTCAGTTCTAGTTCAGTTCTAGTTCAGTTCTAGTTCAGTTCTAGTTCAGTTCTAGTTCAGTTCTAGTTCAGTTCTAGTTCAGTTCTAGTTCAGTTCTAGTTCAGTTCTAGTTCAGTTCTAGTTCAGTTCTAGTTCAGTTCTAGTTCAGTTCTAGTTCAGTTCTAGTTCAGTTCTAGTTTCAGTTCTAGTTCAGTTCTAGTTCAGTTCTAGTTCAGTTCTAGTTCAGTTCTAGTTCAGTTCTAGTTCAGTTCTAGTTCAGTTCTAGTTCAGTTCTAGTTCAGTTCTAGTTCAGTTCTAGTTCAGTTCTAGTTCAGTTCTAGTTCAGTTCTAGTTCAGTTCTAGTTCAGTTCTAGTTCAGTTCTAGTTTCAGTTCTAGTTCAGTTCTAGTTCAGTTCTAGTTCAGTTCTAGTTCAGTTCTAGTTCAGTTCTAGTTCAGTTCTAGTTCAGTTCTAGTTCAGTTCTAGTTCAGTTCTAGTTCAGTTCTAGTTCAGTTCTAGTTCAGTTCTAGTTCAGTTCTAGTTCAGTTCTAGTTCAGTTCTAGTTCAGTTCTAGTTCAGTTCTAGTTCAGTTCTAGTTCAGTTCTAGTTCAGTTCTAGTTCAGTTCTAGTTCAGTTCTAGTTCAGTTCTAGTTCAGTTCTAGTTCAGTTCTAGTTCAGTTCTAGTTCAGTTCTAGTTCAGTTCTAGTTCAGTTCTAGTTCAGTTCTAGTTCAGTTCTAGTTCAGTTCTAGTTCAGTTCTAGTTCAGTTCTAGTTCAGTTCTAGTTCAGTTCTAGTTCAGTTCTAGTTCAGTTCTACTTCAGTTCTAGTTCAGTTCTAGTTCAGTTCTAGTTCTGTTTTAGTTCTGTTCTAGTTCAGTTCTAGTTCTGTTCTAGTTCTGTTCTAGTACTGTTCTAGTTCTGTTCTAGTTCTGTTCTAGTTCTGTTCTAGTTCTGTTGTAATTCTGTTCTAGTTCTGTTCTAGTTCTGTTCTAATTCTGTTCTAATTCTGTTCTAGTTCTGTTCTAGTTCTGTTCTAGTTCTGTTCTAGTTCTGTTCTAGTTCTGTTCTAGTTCTGTTCTAGTTCTGTTCTAGTTCTGTTCTAGTTCTGTTCTAGTTCTGTTCTAGTTCTGTTCTAGTTCTGTTCTAGTTCTGTTCTAGTTCTGTTCTAATTCTATTCTAATTCTGTTCTAGTTCTGTTCTAGTTCTGTTCTAGTGCTGTTCTAGTTCAGTTCTAGTTCTGTTTTAGTTCTGTTCTAGTACTATTCTATAGTACACTTTAGACTTATAGTCTAGTTTAATATCGTTTTTTTTTTTTTTTTTTCAAAATTTACTTACAAAGGCGTTTCACCCTCCACATTTTGTATATTACAATTAATGCCCGCCTTTAGTAATACTGTTATTGTATCCAAATCATGATTCTGTAATGCTGCCCAATGTAACACCGTATTATTGTCATTATCGCAGATATTGGGATCAGCACCTTGTTGCAGAAGTAAACTGCAATAAAATTTTCGCATTTAAAGAACTTCCCACAATCCAGGTTACAATAAACATTTCCCTTTACCTTACTATATCCGTATGACCTAATTCAGCGGCCCAAACCATGGCCGTCCAACCACCATCATCTTGAGCATTAATAAAACTCAAAAATTGTGACACATCCTTACTGGCCTTATAGCTATGAACAATAAGCTTAAGGATTTCCAAGTTACCAGTACGTGCTGCTATATGTAGAACAGTATGACCATCAGGACCCTATAAAACAAATATTAAGAAATTTTAAAAACTTGAAGACATCACCCACTTACCCTTAAAGCCAAATCGGCACGATTTTGCAAGAAAAGATTAACAATATTACACTTTTCCTCTTTGACAGCACACATAATGGCGGTGCGTAGCTCACGGTCCATCATATTAATAAAATCCGAGCCTACACCCTGGCACAATAATAAATAGGCCATTTGTATGGTGCCATAATGGGCCACTAAATGCAAACAAGTGCCATGATAAAATTCACGCATGCAGGTTGTAACATCGTAATTAGAAGCTACAAGAAAGCAATAGTTTAATCAACAAGAGTTTATTTTTATTTCTAAACATCAAGCTTACCCAATATTTCCGCTACCCTTTCCAAATCATCATTCTTTATCGCATAATACATATCTTTGGTGGTAAATTCCGTTGCCTGATTGTGTGTTTGCAAAGTACGTCCTCGAGCATTTACCACATTCATAACCGATTCGGGTATAAGTTTATCATAGTTAATGTTAACATAGGGACGTATAACGCTTGTTGACCAGCTCACAGAAGCCGGGCTATTTACACTGCCTAGGGGAGTAAGCGAGGAATTTGTAGCAGTATTGCTGGCAGGGGTTAATGAGGGTACTAGGGGCTTTTGTGTGGCCTGGAATATGGGCACGGTTTGAGTTTTCATAGTAATGGTAGAGGTGCGTTCGGGTGTGTCTAGGCCACAGTGTGGACACTTAAGTACCAATGTACGACTAGCATTTTTCGAGGCAGGTTGTTGAGGATCATATTTAGAGCTGAGAACAATACGCTGTGCACAGGCTGCGTGAAAGAAGTGCTTTTGTTTGCACAAGATAAATTTGCCCTGGAAAAAAAATACAAAATTTTTAACAGAAAATCAAGAGTGAATAAAACTGAACTAGAACGGAACTAGAACTAAACTAGAACTGAACTAGAACTGAACTAGAACTGAACTAGAACTGAACTAGAACTGAACTAGAACTGAACTAGAACTGAACTAGAACTGAACTAGAACTGAAATAGAACTGAACTAGAACTGAACTAGAACTGAACTAGAACTGAACTAGAACTGAACTAGAACTGAACTAGAACTGAACTAGAACTGAACTAGAACTGAACTAGAACTGAACTAGAACTGAACTAGAACTGAACTAGAACTGAACTAGAACTGAACTAGAACTGAACTAGAACTGAACTAGAACTGAACTAGAACTGAACTAGAACTGAACTAGAACTGAACTACAACTGAACTACAACTGAACTAGAACTGAACTAGAACTGAACTAGAACTGAACTAGAACTGAACTAGAACTGAACTAGAACTGAACTAGAACTGAACTAGAACTGAACTAGAACTGAACTAGAACTGAACTAGAACTGAACTAGAACTGAACTAGAACTGAACTAGAACTGAACTAGAACTGAACTAGAACTGAACTAGAACTGAACTAGAACTGAACTAGAACTGAACTAGAACTGAACTAGAACTGAACTAGAACTGAACTAGAACTGAACTAGAATTGAACTAGAACTGAACTAGAACTGAACTAGAATTGAACTAGAACTGAACTAGAACTGAACTAGAACTGAACTAGAACTGAACTAGAACTGAACTAGAACTGAACTAGAACTGAACTAGAACTGAACTAGAACTGAACTAGAACTGAACTAGAACTGAACTAGAACTGAACTAGAACTGAACTAGAACTGAACTAGAACTGAACTAGAACTGAACTAGAACTGAACTAGAACTGAACTAGAACTGACTAGAACTGAACTAGAATTGAACTAGAACTGACCGAGAACTGAACTGGAAGTCTCATCCAATTTTTACTCACCTGCGTACAAAAGATACCACACGCCGGACAGGAATTATGAGCCTTAAGTCTCTTCTGATGCTCCTCACACAGGACCATATATACAGACCTCTGACTGGCTCTAAACAAATTTAGCACCTCACCCGTGAGTTGATGAGAACAACCCACTTTTTCCTCATCTATATTATCAATAGCCCAACAATATTGTGTTTCCTTAATCATGGGCGTACAATAGTTAGAGGTGATGTGACATAAACAATCAAATTTAGTTTTTGCTGAGGTTTCTGGCACCGTTAAAGAAGTGGAGGCATTTGAGGAGGTGGTATTCTGCCCGGTAGTTGAGGGTGTAGGAGTGGTGGCTGATGTATTCTCCGCCACTACAGAGGCATTTAAAGATTTCAATTCCACCACCTTATCGGCATTGGTGGAAATAGTTTTCTGCCTTTGAGTGCGTCTTGTTTGGGGAGGTGTGGATGAGGAGGAAACCGATCTTTGTGTAGTGGTGGCAGCTGCTGTTGGAGGCTGTGTAGTAGTGGTATCTTTACGCCCCCTTAAAGTCACACTAGGTTTACCTACTTGTACACGAGTGGTGGGCACAAATTCAGCATTATCACTTAAACTATCATTGTCACTTGACTCATTGCTGACATTACGCCTTAGGCCCATTCTTTCGAAATATTTCTCCTTTTGTTTATTCAATTTGCGCTGCTGTTTCTTGCTTAACTTTTTATCTTCGGGTGAACGATTTTGATTCCATTTTCCTGATTTTATTTCCTGCAGGAACTTTTTTATATCAGGGCAGGGAAAAAGCTTCTTTTTAATATTACTAGTGCCCGTGGGATGACTGTCATTACTATTTTCTGATTTTTCACTCTTCTGCTTGGAATTTGTGGTTGTGTTATGTTCATTTTGTGTGACAATTTGATGTGTAGGAGTTGTAGTGTCATTTTGTTGCTGCTGCTCTGTGGAACTCCAATTCTGGGCTGTCATTCGAACAATATTTTTGGTTTCAAATTCATAACGAAGTTCATCATTTTCTAAAATCTTAGTAGTTGGTTTTATGCGCCTCTGGGAACGTTTTGGTACAATGACAGCCGCCTCTGAGTTGTGTTTTTTGTAATTAGTTGTGGCTGATGTAGTAGAGGATGTATTTTGTTCGTTGTTATCTTGCTGCAATTTCTCAGTTTCCAATTGTACTTTAGCTTTTCGTCCTCGCTTTTTAGGAGGTGTCTTCTCATCTAGCGTTAATCTTAAAGTCTTTCTTGTGGGTGATTCATTGCTTTCATGATTTTTATTATTGTCATCTGATGGCTCCTTTTCCTCATCGAATATTTTGAAACCATCCAAACGATTGCACAAACGTTCACTACGTCTTGTGCGCTTACCCTCTTCATCTTCTGATTTATTGAGTAGTCCTGCCAATTCAATTTCATCATCTGCAGGATTCTTCCGTTTACGTGTTAATTTACGTTCTGTGTTTTGTGGCGAACTGTGACGTTCAATTATGGGTAATTCGTTTGTGGTAGCGTTGTGATTGCTATCAGCATCTGTGGTGGAATATTTTTTATTTCTACCTCTACCACGTTTAGAAACCGGCTGGTGTTTATCTATTAATGGTTTGTTGTCATCAATTAATGATGTATCATTGCTTTCGGCGGCATTAAGGATTGATTGTTCTTCTAAATCTGTAGAGGATTTTTGCAGATTTTCATTTTGAGTGCTGGGTGCAGTATCAGCAGCCGATGACAGATTCTGCAAAGAGTTAACATAATTTGTTGGTTTATATTTTATGCATATTTTAGGCTAGTCTTGACTACAGTACATTTCTAGTTCAGTTCTATAGTCTAGTCTATAGTCTAGTCTATAGTCTAGTCTATAGTCTAGTCTATAGTCTAGTCTATAGTCTAGTCTATAGTCTAGTCTATAGTCTAGTCTATAGTCTAGTCTATAGTCTAGTCTATAGTCTAGTCTATAGTCTAGTCTATAGTCTAGTCTATAGTCTAGTCTATAGTCTAGTCTATAGTCTAGTCTATAGTCTAGTCTATAGTCTAGTCTATAGTCTAGTCTATAGTCTAGTCTATAGTCTAGTCTATAGTCTAGTCTATAGTCTAGTCTATAGTCTAGTCTATAGTCTAGTCTATAGTCTAGTCAATAGTCTAGTCTATAGTCTAGTCTATAGTCTAGCCTATAGTCTAGTCTATAGTCTAGTCTATAGTCTAGTCTATAGTCTAGTCTATAGTCTAGTCTATAGTCTAGTCTATAGTCTAGTCTATAGTCTATAGTCTAGTCTATAGTCTAGTCTATAGTCTAGTCTATAGTCTAGTCTATAGTCTAGTCTATAGTCTAGTCTATAGTCTAGTCTATAGTCTAGTCTATAGTCTAGTCTATAGTCTAGTCTATAGTCTAGTCTATAGTCTAGTCTATAGTCTAGTCTATAGTTTAGTCTATAGTCTAGTCTATAGTCTAGTCTATAGTCTAGTCTATAGTTCTAGTCTATAGTCTAGTCTATAGTCTAGTCTATAGTCTAGTCTATAGTCTAGTCTATAGTCTAGTCTATAGTCTAGTCTATAGTCTAGTCTATAGTCTAGTCTATAGTCTAGTCTATAGTCTTGTCTATAGTCTAGTCTATAGTCTAGCCTATAGTGTAGTCTATAGTCTGTCTATAGTCTAGTCTATAGTCTAGTCTATAGTCTAGTCTATAGTCTAGTCTATAGTCTAGTCTATAGTCTAGTCTATAGTCTAGTCTATAGTCTAGTCTATAGTCTAGTCTATAGTCTAGTCTATAGTCTAGTCTATAGTCTAGTCTAGTCTAGTCAATAGTCTAGTCTATAGTCTAGTCTATAGTCTAGTCTATAGTCTAGTCTATAGTCTAGTCTATAGTCTATTCTATAGTCTAGTCTATAGTCTAGTATATAGTGGCATAGTCTAGTTTATAATCTAGCTGTTCTAAGATAAAACTACATATTTCACAATAAAACATATTTTAATTTACAATTTAGTTTAAATAACATTTAGGGAAAATCTTTTTAATTAACTTCGGTTTTTCCCCCCAAATTTCTATTGGTTTTTATTTCCTTTCAAAATAATATTTTTCTTCTTTTTATTGCCCATTCTCTCTCAATACTTTTTCTAAATAAAAATATATTGTGTAATTAAGTTATACTCACATTTTTAACACCTTTAACATCATTATTAGTTAGCTCCCCTTCTTTATTAACATCATTAACACCAACATCATCTGGTTTTATAGCAAGAAGAGTATTTGCAGTGTTGTTGTTGTTATTATTAAGCACCTCTTTGGTTGTTATTGTTGTTGTTACATCCCCATGTTTAGTAATAGCACACTCATTTGAGTTTGTTGTAGTTGTAGTACCGTTATTATTTGCTTGGTTATTATGATTTGTATTTATTTCATTTGTATTGTTGTTGTTATTGTTATTAGTAATTTGTTGTGGAGGGGGTTTGTTGGTTTTGTTGTCAAATGAGGGGCTGTTTGTTAGGGAGGTGTTGTTGTTGTTGGTTTTTAACGTTTGCGCAGTAGATTTTGCTGTCGTTGCCGTAGAATTATTATTGTTGTTGTTGTTGTTTGTGGGCTTATCATTTTTATGTTTTTCTGTTTCATTATCTGCTTTAACGGTTTTATTGCTATTTGTGGGGTTTTCTTCTTTTTGTTTGTTGTCTTCTTGTTGAAGAGCAGATGTTGATGGTTTTGTTGTTGTTGATGTTATGGTGGATGCTGTTGCTGCTTCTTTTTCATTTACTTTGTTTTGATTTGTTATTTGTGTTTTGTTTGAAGAATTTTCTTGTTCTTGTTTGTTTATGTTGGGAATTTGGTCTTCATCATCGTGGTCGGCAGTTGTTGGTGGATTTATTTTGCCAACAAGTGTTTTGGGAGAGGGAGATATTAAATTTATAATTGTTGAGGGAGATGTTGATGCTGCTGCTGCTTCTTCTGCCTCTATGGCTGCTAATGTTGTGCTTGTTTTAGTTAACATTTCTTTTTCATTTAGATTTTCTATTTTTATGTTTAATTCTTGTTGATTTGAATTTGTAATTAATTTTTCTTTTTCTTGTTGTTGTTTTTGATTATTATTTGTTGTTGTAGTAGTTGTTAAGTTATTAGTATTGGTATTATTGTTGGTTTGTTTTATTAAAACTGGCTGACCTTGATTTTGATTGGTTTTGTTACTGTTATTATTATTATTGTTGTTGTTGTTGCTATTAGCATTATTTTGTATTTCCTTTGCTTTATTACAATTTAATAATTGTTCGGACTTTGTTTCCTTGATTTCCAAGTTAATGGTCTCCTCTACTTCTTCCTCTAGTAAATCTTTAAATGTTTGCTCTAGATTTTCTTCATTAGCAAGTAATTTTTCTTTTACTTCTCCACCTTCTGGCCCACCTACTACATGATCATTTTCTTTTTTAAACTTTTGCTCTTGTGTATCCTCAACAGCAGCAGGCTCCTGTTTATTTAAATTATTTTCCTGCTTCTCTAACTCAACCCCACTTTCTGCTGCTTCTGTCTCTGCGGCAGCTGTTGTAGTCATTGATTTCACACCAGGTTTCTTATCTTTATCTTTAGCAGCAAATTGATTCTTGGACAAATTTCGCCATTTCAAAGTCTTATCATCGGTTAGATCTACTTCAGCATTAGAGGGGCAATCACTGTTAAAGGTGTTCACCATGCTGCTCAACAATCCCTCCAAACAATCCGTCATTTTGTTAAAATTTTTATTTTTCTATAAAATTTTCTTAAAAAATTTTATTTCTCCTCCCTTTTTCTAAAAAAATATTCTTTTTTTATATTTTTTCCACTTTTGACGTCACTTCTTTATTTTTTCCTTCCAGCTTAAAAAAATATTACTTTTTCAGCAAAATTTCTCTCTAATCTTTAACATTTTGTTTAAATTTCTATGTTTCTTCCTCTTACAATAATTATTGCTTCATTTTAATTAAATTTTTTTAGATATTTATTCAAACATTACTTTTTTTGTATTTCTTCACCATAAAAAAATCTTTTTATATCTCTTCTCTTAAATATGAAAAACACACATGCACACACATACACTCTTTTACACACAAAAACTTATGCTGCTTTTGCTGTTGTTGTTTTTGCTGGTGTTCATGTAGCAGCAGAAAAAAAAATTCAGTTTTTTTTCTAGCTCTCTTCTCAATGTATTTTTGTTACAATTTAATGTTTTTCTTAATAATTTTTACATTTTTAGTTTTTCTCTTTAAAGTTTAAACTTTTATTTCTTAATTTTTACAAATATTTAATTTTTTCTTTGGGTTTTTCTATATTAAAAACAATTTTAATAAAAACACTCGAAGAAATGCAGTTTCTTTGCCCGTCTACTTTTTGACAACTTGAAGTGTTAAAAAAAAGACTGCCAGATGTTTGTTTATCACAAAAAGTTGCCATATTTAATTAATAATGTCATTCTTTCAGCGCCATTTTTGAAATGAAAATTTTTCCTGAGTCCAAAGAGCTCTGCAAAATTTGCTTGGATCTATACATAAACAGATACCCCCTTTTAAGTAGAATGCTCTGATCAAAAAAAAAAATGGTTTTGTTGAGGCTCAACAAATTTCCTATTTCCAATTAAAAAGACTGCCAGATGTTTGTTTATCACCAAAAAAGTTGTCATATTTAATAATCCACAAAAAAAACGCTCAAATAAATGGCAGAGTAAAAAAAGCAAAGGAAAAAGTGCTGCCTAGTTGTTTAGTCAAGCCTAAAACCTTTATTTATATACAAAAGGGAATTAGTAAAACGTAACGTTAACGTTTTAATGTATAGTATAAGTTATATAAAAGAAAAAACATCTAATTATCCATAACAAATTAATTTTTTCCAGAAATAATCAAATCATGTTCACCAAAAGTTTAGAAAAAATTTCTTTAAAATTAAAAATTTTTAATAAAAATTGAGATCAGTTACTCCACTAAAATTGCTGAAAATTATTGATAAAATTATTTAAAAACCGGTATCTTATGTTAAACATATAACTTGAAAAGATCACAATTATTTTTGTTATTCCTAACTTCACTTCTATAAAAAAGGCTTATTATGATATTTGACAGCATGTCTTACACTCAGTGGCATCCTTGTGCTAACATTGTTTTATTAAAGAAATACTGGCAACACTATTGTCTTCAAATAACCGCTATAAAACAAAATAGCGAAAGGAGACAGAGAAAACACGATAAGTTTTAAATAGCGCTTTTTCAATGCAAACACAAAAATCGCTACAAAAACAAAAACAAAAAACATAAAAACTTCCTAAAAAAACCATAAAATCACAGTTAAACGATTATATTTTGTTTTTCAAAACAAACTTATAAAAATACCAAAGAAATAGGTGTTGAAATGCAAAACACAAACATAAAAATGCAATAAAATACTTAAAAATAATGAAAGGTGTAAAAACAAGGAGAAAAAATTAGGAAAGAAATCAAAGACGAGCCACACATAAAATGCCAATAACTAAAACAAACTAAAACTACGAAAAACGACGAAAACTAAAAAAAAGAAAGAAAGAAAGAAAAGAACAACAAGGAAAGAAAGAAGGAAAAAGACGAAAGAAAGAAAAAAGAATAAGAACAAGGAACAGAAGAACGAAACGAACGAAAGAAAAGAAGGGAACGAACGAAGACGAGAACCGACAGAAAAAAACGAACGAAAGAACGAAGAACGAAGAAAAAGAACTAACGAACGAAAGAACGAACGAACGAACGAACGAACGAACCAACGAAACGAAAACGAAACGAACGAAACGAACGAAAGAACGAACGAACGACGAAGAACGAACGAAAGAACGAAGAACGAACGAACGAAAGAACGAACGAAGAACGAAACGAACGAACGAAAACACGAACGAACGAACGAACGAAGAACGAACGAAAACGAACGAACGAACGAACGAAAGAAACGAACGACGAACGAAAAGAACGAACAACGAACGAAAAAAAAAACGAACGAACGAACGAAACGAACGAACGAACGAACGAAAAAGAACTAACGAACAAACGAACAAACTAACTAACGAACTAACTAACGAACAAGAACGAACTAAATAAACGAACGAAAGAACGAACTAAAAACGAACGAACAAACTAACTAACGAACGAACGAACAAACTAAACAACGAAACGAACTAACAACGAACGAATAACTAACGCTAACGAGAACGAACTAACGAACAACGAACTAACGAACGAACTAACGAACTAACTAACGAACAACTAACGAACTAACGAAACGAACTAAACTAACTAACGAACGAAACGAACGAAAACGAACGAACGAACGAAGAACGAACGAACAACTAACTAACAAAAACTAACGAAAACGAACGAATAACGAACGAACGAACTAACGAACAAACTAACTAACAACTAACAACTAACTAACTAACTAAACGAACGAACTAAACTAATAACTAACAATAACTAACCTAACTAACTAACTAACTAACTAACTAACTAATAACTAACTAAAACTACTAACAATAACTAACTAACTAACTACTAACTAACAACTAACTAACTAAACTAACTAACTAACTAACTAACTAACTAACTAACTACCCTAACTAACTAACTAACTAACTAACTAACTAACTAACTAACTAACATAACTAACTAAACTAACTAACTAACTAAACTAAACTAACTAACTAACTAACTAACTAACTAACAACTAACAACTAACTAACTAACTAACTAACTAACTAACTAACTAAACTAACAAACTAAACTAACTAAATAACTAACTAAACTAACTAACAACTAACTAACTAACTAACTAACTAACTACACTAACTCACTAACTAACTAACTAACTAACTAACTAACTAATAACTAACTAACTAACTAACCTAACTAACTAACGAACTACTAACTAACTACTAACTTAAACTAATAACTATAACTAACTAACTAAACTAACTCACTAACTAACTAACTAACTCTAACTAACTAACTAACTACTAACTAACTACTACCTAACTAACTAACTACTAACTAACTACACTAACTAACGAACTAACTAACTAACTACTAACGAAACTAACTAACTACTAGACTAACTAACTAACTAACTAACTAACTAACTAACTAACTAACTAACTAACTAATAACTAACTAACTAACTAACTAACTAACTAACTAACTAACTAACTAACTAACTAACTAACTAACTAACTAACTAACTAACTAACTAAGCCTAACTAACTAACACTACTACTAACTACCTAACTAACTAACTAACTAACTAACTACCGAACTAACTAACTACTAACTAACTAACTAACTACTAACTAACTAACTAACTACTAACTAACTAACTAACTAACTAGCTAACTAACTAACTAACTAACTAACTAACTAACTAACTAACTAACTAACTAACTAACTAACTAACTAACTAACTAACTAACTAACTAAACTAACTAACACTAACTAACTAACTAACTAACTAAGACTGGAGCTATATTTTCAAAAATTTGAAGTTTTAAGAAAATATTTGATTTTAAAGTAATAATAAAAAACACAATTTTAATAATTAAACAAAAATTATTAAATAATTTTTTAATATTATATTAAATCTAGTATTTTAATATTTTTTGCAATGATTTTTGAAAAAATTTTAATTTTATGTTTATGTCAAAATATTTAAAATTTATAGATAAATTTCTAATATATTTACTAAGTAAAAAATTATAATTCAAAGAATTTTATATTTATTAAAAAATTTTAAAAATTTAAAATATCCTTAAAAAACTTCTAAGATTTTTGAACATCAAATTGCTATTAGTTTATTTTAGTAGTTATTAAATATTTAAGCCCTTTCTATAACTTCTAATAAGCTTGCAAAATCCGTTCTCTCCTGGCATATGAAACCATATTTACGTTCACAATTTATATCATTCCATTGCAATGAGCCATGGAAACCCAAATGAACACAACGTTCATTTAGATTTTTATAATTATTCGGTTCGCTCGATTCCCAATTTGTATAGCTAAAGGGTTTTATGGCCTCTTTGGTAATCCAATTAAACTTACGAAACTCTTCTTGATCATGGGCTCCCAAATAGAAACGAGGTATGGTTTTTTCTAAAATAAAAAGGTGTGTACGGTTTTAACAATATTGATATTTAATAAAATATTAAGTTTTTCTTACTGGAAAATACTTTCTTTAATAATTTCTCAATCTCCTCTGCTTTTTTGGCATCCTCTATGGTTAATAAATCCATTGTACGACTGTCACATTCGTTTAAAGCTTGGGCCCAAGTAAACTTTAGTAAGAAAACACAAAATTGATTTTACAATTTTTTTCCAATAATTTCTTATTACAAAACTCACTTTTTGTGCCGGTTGTATATAATATTCATTTTTTTCTTCCGATTTAAAGAGTAATTTGTCATCAGCACTATAGGCCAAAGAGCAAAAATATGCTATAATTACGATTAGCACTAGATTTATAGGTTGTTTCATGTTGGATGGTACGCGTAAAACTAAAGAAATTACAAACATTTTTTTTATTTAGTTCACTTTCATTATTCAATATTTTTGCGCTACTGAAACTGATAAAAAAATATATATTTTTATATAAATAGTAGCGGAAACATATTTAAGTTTAAGGAGATTTCTTTAGCAATCAAGGTCGCAATTTACAAATGCTCTACAGTTTTATAAGGGGTTTTTGAACTAAAATTGAATTTTTTTAAAGTTTTTTTTATAATTTTTGAAAGAAAAATTGAGTTCGAAATTAAGTTCAAATTTTCGAAATTTAGAAAAGTAGATCAAATTGGAACAAAATCCATTTAAAACTCATTTAAACTCTAAAATATTAAGATTTAAGTAAAAATTTAAAATTTTTTAAAGAAAAATTTAATTCGGAATTAAATTCGAATTTTCGAAATTAACAAAAATCTTTCAAATTTGTTAAAAAATTCTTTCAAAACGCTTTTTAAGTTTTATATATTAAGATTTTAGTAAAAATTTTAAATTTTTGAACAAAAAATTGATTTTGAAATTAAGTACGAATTTTCGAAATAAACAAAAATCTTTTAAATTTGTTAAAAAATTCTTTTAAAAAGCATTTTAAGTTTCAGATATTAAGATTTTAGTAAAAATTTTAAATTTATGAACAAAAAATTTATTTTGAAATTAAGTTCGAATTTTCGAAATTAACAGAAATCTTTCAAATTTGTGAACAATTCTTTTAAAATGCAATTTAAGTTTTAGATATTAAGTTTTTATTAAAAATTTTAAATTTTTGAAAGAAAAATTTATTTTGAAATTAAGTTCGAATTTTCGAAATCAACAAAAAATTTTGAAATTTTGTTAAAAAATTATTTTAATACGTATTTTAAGTTTTAAGATATTAAGATTTTAGTAAAAATTTTAAATTTTTTAAAGAAAATTTTAATTTGAACTAAATTCGAATTTTCGAAATAAACAAAAATCTTTCAAATTTGTTAAAATATTCTTTTAATACGTATTTTAAGTTTTAAGATATTAAGATTTTAGTAAAAATTTTAAATTTTTGAACAAAAAATTTATTTTGAAATTAAGTTCACATTTTCAAAATTAAGAAATATTGTTCCAATTTGTGAAAAATCCCTTTAAAACCTATTTAAACTCTGAAATATTAAGATTTAATAGATTTTTGAAATAAAATTTTATGGATTTAATTTTTTAAATTTATTTAGAAATGTGTTTCAATGAGATTGTTTCCTGCAATTACCTTTTTTATGGGTGTAGGGTGTCATTTAAATATGTATTTCCAGAAAAGGAAGTATTGTGGTTTTTATCTTTAATCATTTTTATATACATATGTATGTAAGTATATATATTGTGCTAAAATAACCCTGACTTACTTTCATAGTTATATCAATTAAAATAAAAACAAAATCATAAGATTCAAATTTAAAAACTTTTATTAAAACTTTTTAAAAATTTGCTGAAAAAATTATAAAACAATCATTTCAATATTTTATATTATTTAAAGGAATTAGAATATTTGAAATTTATTAAAAATCCTTACCCTCTACAGTTTGAGAGTCAAGATTTCATTAAGTTTTATAAAAAATTTTATAAATTTTTAAAAATAATTGTTGTAAATAAATGTTTTTTTGTAAATAAATGTTTTAAATAAAATTTTCAAAATTTATTTCAATTAAATTTTAATAGTTTTTTTTAAAAAAATTTCTTTAAAAATATTATAAAAAAAATTTATTTGCATTTAAATTTTTAAATCAAACTTCCAGTTTCCCATCTTTCCTGGCATATAAAACCATATTTTCGATCACAATTAACATCATTCCACTGATCGGTGCCATGAAAACCAATATTAACACAACGTTCATTTTGATTTTTATAATTATTCGGTTCACTTGGCTCCCAATTGGTATAGGTAAAGGGACCACTTACTGTGGAGGAAATCCAAGTAAATTCACGGAATTTTTCGAGATCATTAGCGCCCACATAAAAACGAGGTATAGGTTTGCCTGAAAATACTTTTTGCAGCATTTCCTTAATCTCTTTTGCCTTATCTGCATTTTCTATGGTCAATAAATCCATATCGCGGCTCTCGCATTCTTTTAAAGCCTCTTGCCAAGTGTACTATTTGAAAAATAATTTATTTTATTTTGATTTTTCTAATAAAATTTCTTTAAATTCTTACTTTTTTCGTCGGCATTATAAAAAATTCATTATTTTTAGATGATTTAAACAAATGATCTGGCTTTTGGGCAAAAGCGCAGGCCGCTAAAATGGCGAGCAAAAGCAAAATTTGTTGTTTCATGTTGGTGTCCAAACAAGAAAATACTAAAATTTATAAATTTCCATACAATTTTATACACGATTTTTTTCTTGAATAATGCATAATGCGGTTTTTATTTGATAAAAATATTTATGAAATGAAAAAGAAAAAAAAAATTAACATGAGTAAATGCTTCAAGATTTTGTTAAAATCAAGAATTTATGTTATACCCTACAAGGGGTTTTAAAGGTTTTCTAAACAAAAAGTGTTTTGTTGAAGAAATTTCTTTAAAAACGTAAAATTTTTCATAATCCATAAAAGTTTTCAATAAATATCAAAAATGCTCATCAAAATTGATCAGAAACTTATTTAGACTTTGAAATAATAAGATTTTAAAGCAAATTTTACCATTTTCTTGAGAAATCTAGAAATTCGAAATTAGGTTCGAATTTTCGAAATTAACAAAAATCATTAAAATTTGTTCTAAATTCATCTAAAACTTATTTAAACTTTGAAATAATAATATTTTAAATAAAATTTGAGCATTTTAAGAGAAATCTAGAAGTATTAAATTAAATAGAATTTTCGAAATCAACAAAAATCATTAAATTTTTTTCAAAATTCTTCTCAATATTGAATATAATAAGATTTTATACAATATTTGAACATTTTAAAAGAAATCTAGAAATTCGGAATTAAGTTCGAATTTTCGAAATTAACAAAATTTGATCAATTGAAAAAATTTTATTAAAAACTCATTTAAACTTTAAAATATTAAGATTTTGACACAAAATTTTATCAATTTAAAAGAAATATGTAAATTCTAAATTAATTTCGAATTTACGAAATTAACGAAAACCATTTAAATTTGTTCGAACTTTCAAATATTTAAATTTAAGTTCGAATTTTCAAAGTTAGGTAATTAGTTAGTTAGTTAGTTAGTTAGTTAGTTAGTTAGTAGTTAGTTAGTTAGTTAGTTAGTAGTTAGTTAGTTAGTTAGTAGTTAGTTAGTTAGTTAGTTAGTTAGTTAGTTAGTTAGTTAGTTAGTTAGTTAGTTAGTAGTTAGTTAGTAGTTAGTTAGTTAGTTAGTTAGTTAGTTAGTTAGTGTTAGTTAGTTAGTTAGTTAGTTAGTAGTTAGTTAGTTAGTTAGTTAGTTAGTTAGTTAGTTAGTTAGTTAGTTAGTTAGTTAGTTAGTTAGTAGTTAGTTAGTTAGTTAGTTAGTTAGTTAGTTAGTTAGTTAGTTAGTTAGTAGTTAGTTAGTTAGTAGTTAGTTAGTTAGTTAGTAGTTAGTTAGTTAGTTAGTTAGTTAGTTAGTTAGTAGTTAGTTAGTTAGTTAGTTAGTTAGTTGTTAGTTAGTTAGTTAGTTAGTTAGTTAGTTAGTTAGTTAGTTAGTTAGTTAGTAGTTAGTTAGTTAGTTAGTTAGTTAGTAGTTAGTTAGTTAGTAGTTAGTTAGTTAGTTAGTAGTTAGTTAGTTAGTTAGTTAGTTAGTTAGTAGTTAGTTAGTTAGTTAGTTAGTTAGTTAGTAGTAGTTAGTTAGTTAGTTAGTTAGTTAGTTAGTTAGTTAGTTAGTTAGTTAGTTAGTTAGTTAGTTAGTTAGTTAGTTAGTTAGTTAGTTAGTTAGTTAGTTAGTTAGTTAGTTAGTTAGTTAGTTAGTTAGTTAGTTAGTTAGTTAGTTAGTTAGTTAGTTAGTTAGTTAGTTAGTAGTTAGTTAGTTAGTTAGTTAGTTAGTTAGTTAGTTAGTAGTTAGTTAGTTAGTTAGTAGTTAGTTAGTTAGTTAGTTAGTTAGTTAGTTAGTTAGTTAGTTAGTTAGTTAGTTAGTTAGTTAGTTAGTTAGTTAGTTAGTAGTTAGTTAGTTAGTTAGTTAGTTAGTTAGTTAGTTAGTTAGTTAGTTAGTTAGTTAGTTAGTTAGTTAGTTAGTTAGTTAGTTAGTTAGTTAGTTAGTTAGTTAGTTAGTTAGTTAGTTAGTTAGTTAGTTAGTTAGTTAGATTTTCTGTAAATTTTTTTGTGTTTTTTTATATTTTTACCATTTTAGCGCTTTTTAAACGCTTCATTTCTTCAGCAGCTGGTAACTCTATTATTTTTATTTGCAATTTTCTTTTCCTTAGCTCTTCTTTACTAAATGAGTGGTTTTTTGTTTAGTATTTCATTTACTCTTGAGCTAAACGGTTGTCGTGAGCGCTTAACTAAAGACATAGCAAAGCAAAAGAAAATTAAGAAATAAAAAAAACAAAGTGTAATAATATAATTTCAACTAGTTTTATTTAAACTTAAAGTAAAAAGAAATTACAGAAAATTTTAATTAATTGTAATAAAATTAAACAGAATTAATATAAATAAAGAAAAGTGATTAAAACGAAGAAGAAAAATAAATTAAAACAAGTGTAGTTAAAGGTGAAATAGTGAAAAAATTGTCAAGAAAAAAATATACACCAAAATTAAAACAAAAACACCCCTCACGGCTCTCTTTTTGTTTTCTTTTTCAGCAAAAAAATAAAAACAATTACAAACAAACAACAACAAAACACAAAGGGGGTTGTTTAAAGAGCAAGTGTGTGCGTGTGTGTTTAGAAAAAAAAGAGATAAAGTGTGTTTTCTAGCGAAAAAAGAAGAAAATAATAACAAATAATAGAGTCAATGATAAAATTATAAATTTTAACAAAAAATCAACTAAATTTGCTATAAATTAAAAGCTTTTATCGCTAGAAGATTTTGTCATTTCTTTGGCAAAAAGAGTTTAACTAAAGTTCGTGTATTTGGGCCATGCGTGACCTCGGTTCAAAAATGGCCGAGCTTAAATTTGAGGCTCCTTTGGCAAAACTAGATGAAACCGATGACTGGGCCGGCTGTGATTTCATCTCTAATCAAAATCAACTCAATGACACTTTAAATCTAAATCTCAAAGATCCACTGGCCCAGCAGGAAAATAAGATACGTTTGCTGGAGGAGGCTGTACGAGATGCTCATGTTAGCAAGAATGGTGGCTATACGGGCAACATAAGTCCCAATTGTAATACTTTAATGGGTGAAGATATGTCGGCTTTTGATACTACTTTGGAGCCGCATAAGCAATCTATGAATGCCGGTGAATCGGTGGATAATTTTGGTGAAACTTTCGGTGGCAGTTTGGAGGATTTGGTCAATACGTTCGATGAGAAAATCACTAAGTGTTTTGGTAACTATGAGGAAAATGTTGAGGCGCTGGCGCCCGTACAAGTACGCAGTCAAGAGGAAATTATGAATGAATGCCAGTAAGTACCTAGTTAATATTTTTTTATGTTTAACAAATTATTAACTATTTTTTTTAGCAGAAAAGCAATACAAACAATTCCATACACTTGACTTTTATCGAATTTGTAAAAAAGAAATCTCGCTTCTGCGCTTTAGTAACCTCAATTTTGTTGCTATAGTTGTTGTGTTCTTCTTTTTCCAAAAGGACAACGACGTAATCTTTTTTTTTTTTTTTGGAATTTGTCATAGATTTTTATCCAAGCCTCCAGCTTTTCTAACAAAAACCCTGCCCTTTTTCCTTTAACTCCCCACAAAATGTTTAAATTTTATCTAAATTCTTATTTTTTTAACAATAGAAATTGAAAAACGTACCAAAATCTTAATCGATAAATCGATTTTTAACAAAAATTCCCCAAAAAACTACTTTTTGTTAAAAATTTAATAAAAAAAATATTTTTTTTAAAACAAACACATTGCTATTTACATATATTCTGGACTAATAAATCTTATGCTAATTTTATCGCAAGAAAATTGTAAAAATACTACCTTTTGAAAACGTACTTTTTACCCAAAATATCAGAATTTTTATTAAATTTGTATTCCACAACAATTTTAGACAAATTTTTCATGCTTTTACAACATTTTTGAAATAGTAGTAGAAATACTACTTTTTTAAAAAAGTTTTTTTTTTTTTTTATTCAGAATATAAAAATTTTTAATAAATGTATATGCCACAATAGTTTTAAACTAATTTTTCAAGTTTAGAGAGCATTTTTAAAATAGTAGTTGAAAAACTACCTTTTTAAAAAGGTACTTTTTTGCCCAAAATATCAAAATTTGTAATAAACTTCTGACCCCCAACAATTTTAAACAATTTATTCTTGTTTTTGAACATTTTTAAAATAGTAGTAGAGATACTACCTTTTTAAAAAGGTACTTTTCTACCCAAAATATCAGAATTTTTATTAAACTTCTGTCCCCCAACAATTAAAAAAAAATATTCAAGTTTTTAAAGCATTTCTGAAATAGTAGTAGAAATACTAGCTTTTTAAAAAGGTACTTTTCTACCCAAAATAACAGAATTTTTGTTAAACTTCTGTCCCTCAACAATTTTAAACATTTTATTCTTGTTTTTAAGCATTTTCGAAAGAGTAGTATAAATACTACCTTTTTAAAGTGATTTTTCATCCAAAATATTAAAATTTGTAATAAACTTCTGTACTTAACAATTTTAAAATGTTTTTGAAAATTTTTAAAATAGTAGTAGAAATACTACCTTTTTTAAAAAGTATTTTTTTAGCCAAAATAACAAAATTTTTGTTAAACTTCTGTCCCTCAACAATTTTTAACATTTTATTCGTGTTTTTAAATATTTTAATAAAAGTAGTAGAAATACTACCTTTTCAAAGAAGTGATTTTCTGTCCAAAATATCAACATTTTTAATAAACGTCTGTCCCTCAACAATTTTAAACATTTTATTCCTGTTTTTGAACATTTTTAATATAGTAGTAGAAACACTACCGTTTTTAATAAGTATTTTTTACCCAAAATAACAAAATTTTTGTTAAACTTCTGTCTCTCAATAATTTTTAACATTTTATCCTTCTAAGCATTTTCAAGAAAGTAGTAGAAATACTACCTTTTTAAAAAGGTAGTATTTTTTACACAAAATACCAGAATTTTAAATTATCTCGCACAAACATTATGTCGCACAAACATTTTCAACGATTTTGGAACATTTTTAAAAGAGTAGTAAAAATACTACCTTTTTTAAAAATGCACTTTTCTTGCAAAAATTATAAAATATTTATGTTCTTTTCTCTATATATTTATAATAAAGAGAAATCATACAGTTTCCTCAGGTTTTTAGAGCATTTTGAAAAATACTGCATTTTTAAAAAAAGTACTTTTTTACTAAAAATACTAGAATTTTATATAATTTTCTGTCATCTAACATTGTCTTATAATTTTAAACTTTTTTTTGCAGCAATTAAACAATTTTGAAATGATTTTTTAGCATAAACAAAAAAGTAGTAAATCTACTACCTTTTTTTAATTTTATATTTTAAGTAAAATTTTTATTTAGAATACGTTTTATAGCTTTTTATAACATTTTAAAATAATTTTTGTTAAAGAAATATGGAATTTTAAGCATTTTTTTAAAGTAGTAGAAATACTACTTTTTCTAAAAAGCGCTATTAACACAAAAAATCATTTTAAAACTTATTTTGCAGCATTTCAACAATTTTGAAATGATTTTTTAGCCAAAATATAAAAGTAGTAAATCTACTACTTTTTTTAATTTGTAACTTTTAAGTAGAATCTTTATTTAGAATACTTTTTTTAATTTGTTTATACTATAAAAAAGGCATTTTGCTTAAAAAATATAGAATTTGAAGGATTTAAAAAAAGTAGTAGAAATACTACTTTTTTAAAAATCATTAAAAATGAACAAAAATCATTTTAAATGTCAAATACTACTGTTTAACATAATTTTAAAGCAAAAATAAAAAAGTAGTAAATCTACTACCTTTTTTATTAACACATTTTTGCTATGTTAATAAGAGAAAATAATGCTTCTACTATGGAAAAAACTTTTTTGGATAAAAAGTAGTAAATTTTGTGTTTTTAAGCAAAATTTCTGTTTTTGTTTTCATTTACTTTTTTGTTTATAACAAAATCCAAATTTTTATTTTAATTAGAATTTTTTTCTAATTACATTTAATTTAAAAACGATGATGTCAGACACACAGTCTGTTGTCGTATTTATTTGAAAGAAACAGTAAAGAATTTTAAATAAACATAAATTGTATATGGAGGAAAACTTAAAAGTTATATGTAGACTGTATACCAAGTGGCTTTTAATTTAATATGCAAACAGCGAAATTTAAATTTCAAGCTTAGCACACGACGACTTTAGAGCTTTGAAATAAAAAAGGGCTAAAGAGGAAGTTCAATTTAATGACAACAAAAAGTTCAATTATGGAGATTCCCTGTGTGGTTCGCAATGGAATTTTATGGAAATTGTATTCTTTATAATAACTACAAACTTAAAGTAATGAAATTGTTGACAGAAGAAAAAGTGGAAATTATTTATAGCAAAAAGTCAAGTAGTTTGTTGGCTGTTTTCTTCTTTTTTTTTCTTTTTTATTACTTATTATACAAGAAATTATTTACTTTATTCACTGTTATCAATTGAACATTTAGTTTATCTATTTATTTAATTATTTGAAATTATTCTTAGAAAGTGATAATAATGTTAAATAAATTATGACTCATTTCTCATGTAAATTACGTCACTGTTGTTTTCAATACAAAATTTGTTTAAATTTTGTGGAATTAAAGAAAAATATGTTTTATTTTATAAACAATCTTGAATTTGACATTTCATTACTTAAGTTGACATGTGAAGTGCTACATATATGTATGTCATTCATTTTGATATTTTACACTAAGGCAGTTGTGACTGAAGTCAGCTGCAGAACAGACTACAGATCAAACTTTACAACAGAACTAGAACTGAACTAGAACTGAACTAGGACTGAACTAGAACTGAACTAGAACTGAACTAGGACTGAACTAGAACTGAACTAGAACTGAACTCGTACTGAACTAGAACTGAACTAGAACTGAACTAGAACTGAACTAGAACTGAACTAGAACTGAACTAGAACTGAACTAGAACTGAACTAGAACTGAACTAGAACTGAACTAGAACTGAACTAGAACTGAACTAGAACTGAACTAGAACTGAACTAGAACTGAACTAGAACTGAACTAGAACTGAACTAGAACTGAACTAGAACTGAACTAGAACTGAACTAGAACTGAACTAGAACTGAACTGAACTAGAACTGAACTAGAACTGAACTAGAACTGAACTAGAACTGAACTAGAACTGAACTAGAACTGAACTAGAACTGAACTAGAACTGAACTAGAATTGAACTGGAACTGAACTAGAACTGAACTAGAACTGAACTAGAACTGAACTAGAACTGAACTAGAACTGAACTAGAACTGAACTAGAACTGAACTAGAACTGAACTAGAACTGAACTAGAACTGAACTAGAACTGAACTAGAACTGAGCTAGAACTGAACTAGAACTGAACTAGAACTGAACTAGAACTGAACTAGAACTGAACTAGAACTGAACTAGAACTGAACTAGAACAGAACTAGAACAGAACTAGAACAGAACTAGAACAGAACAGAACCAGAACAGAACTAGAACAGAACTAGAACAGAACTAGAACAGAACTAGAATAGAACTAGAACAGAACTAGAACAGAACTAGAATAGAACTAGAATAGAACTAGAACAGAACTAGAACAGAACTAGAACAGAACTAGAACAGAACTAGAACAGAACTAGAACAGAACTAGAACTGAACTAGAACAGAACTAAAACAGAACTAGAACAGAACTAGAACAGAACTAGAACAGAACAGAACAGAACTAGAACAGAACTAGAACAGAACAGAACTAGAACAGAACTAGAACAGAACTAGAACAGAACTAGAACAGAACTAGAACAGAACTAGAACAGAACTAGAACAGAACTAGAACAGAACTAGAACAGAACTAGAACAGAACTAAGACGGAACTAGAACAGAACTAGAACAGAACTAGAGCAGAACTAGAACAGAACTAGAACAGAACTAGAACAGAACTAGAACAGAACTAGAACAGAACTAGAACAGAACTACAACAGAACTACAACAGAACTAGAACAGAACTACAACAGAACTTGAACAGAACTAGAACAGAACTAGAACAGAACTGCAAGTGAACTAGAACTGAAATAGTGTTTGCAAGTTGTTTTTCTTAACATTTAAACAATAACGATGATAACCTTTCATTTCAACAACTGATGACCTTTTTTGATACACAATTTATTTATTTGTTTAAACAAAAAAATCACAGCCATCGAAATGAAGCAGCAGTAGGAGGGGGTGTAGCAGTTCATCTCAATTTTTATATTTATTTGCTGAAATCACTTTTTCGTTTTAATCCCCATATAATATATGTACGTCTGAACAAGAAAAAAACCAACAATGTTGTTTAATTTATAACATGCAATGTGTTATTGAAAATATTGTTTTATTTTTTATTGTTCACACAGGCGAACTGAACAGAAAAAAAATTTATGGAGAAATCATATAAAACATCTTGTAGCTTTCAGAAGACAACAGTCAAAGCTAAAAGCGTTAAAAAAATCATGCAAATATTTAAAAAAAAAAGAAAAATTTCTTACTTTTCATTTTCTATAAATATTTATTTATTTAACTATAAATTTGACTTTAATTTGCTTTAATTAGCGTAAAACTACATAGCTGAACACAAACATGATTATTTTCTCTTAATAAAATGTAGTCATTTACTACTAATATTGTTAAAACTAATTTACGATACTTTTTTTCTGTCTGAAGACGAACAACTAACATACACCCACGCTTAAGAAAATGAAATATATTTGAGGAGTGTGTCTTTAAAATTATAAAAAATAACAAGTTATTGAACAAATATACAGAAGATTCTAAAAAATATGTTTTTTTTTAACATAATTTTATGTTTTTGAAAAAAGTAGTATTTATACTACTATTTTTAAATACCTAAAATTTAATATTTTTTACAATAGATTACTTTAAAACATGATTTTCAAGTGTTTTAGTGGAAAATTTAGCCAAAAATGCACAATTATAAAAAAGTAGTAGATTTACTACTTTTTAATTTTTGTTAAAAATTCATATAAAAACTCTCATATTGCTTTAATATAGGTTTTAAAATAATTTTTGTCATTAATATCAACTTTTTAAAAACGTAGTATTTCTACTACTTTTTTAAATGCCTAAAATGTAATAAATTTTGAAGAAAATTGCTTAAAAATATTACAGTCTACTTAAAACCATGATTCTGAACAGTTTTAATTGAATTTTTTTATGAAAGATGTAACATTTTAAAAAGGTAGTAGATTTACTACTTTTTCATTTTTGTTTAAAATTCATATAAAAACTCTCTAATTGCTTTAAAATACGTTTTAAAAAAATGTTTTTCATTAATATCGACTTTTTAAAAATGTAGTATATCTACTACTTTTTTTCAAAATGCCTATTTATATTTTTGAAGAAAAAAAGTTTAAAAATTTTAGAAATAGTTGTTTATTGCAATTTTTAAAATTTTTTAAATGAAAACCTGAAATTTAAAAAAGGTAGTATTTTTAGTACTTTTTTTTTAAATTTAATAAAATTTTCTAATTTTAGCTAGAAAATGGCTTGAATGGTTTTAAAATTTTGTTAACGGCAATTTTTTATGTTTATTAAACATTTTGAAAAAAGTAGTATATATACTACTTTTTTAAAAGTGTTAAAATTGTATATATATTGACAGAAATTTGTATAAAAATATTGTTTATTGCCTTGAAATATGATTTGAAGTAATTTAATACAATTTTTTTACAAGAAATGGGTGATTTTAAAAAGGTAGTATTTCTACTACTAATTTATTTTTTATAAAAAATGTTTTAAAAAGTAATATTTTGCTTAAAATAAAGTTAAAATTATGTTAACAGTGATTTTTTCATTAATTTTACTATATTAAAAAAGGTAGTATTTCTACTACTATTTTCAAAAAGTGTTTAAATTAAATAATTTTTAATAAAAAGTGGTTGTAGTTATGTTTTTAAAGGTTTTAATTGAATTTTCTGTTTAAAATTTTCAAATTTAAAAAGGTAGTATTTATACTACTATTTTATTTTTGGTAGAAAAGGTTTTCAAAAGCAATAATTTGCTTAAAATTAGGTTAAAATAATGTTTACAGTGATTTTTTCATTAATATGACTATATTAAAAAAGGTAGTATTTCTACTACTATTTAAAACAAGTTTTTAAATATAACAATTTTTAATAAAAAATGGCTGCAAAATAGTTTTTTGATAGTTTTAATAATATTTTGGTTTAAAATCCTCAAATTTTAAAAGGTAGTATTTCTACTACTATTTTATTTTTGGTAGAAAATAGTTTAAAAAGTAATATTTCTCTTTAAAATAAGGTTTGCAATAAATTTTGTTAATAATTTGGCCTTTCTAAAAAAGTAGTATTTCTACTACTATTTTCAAACAATTTGGAATATGTATATTTTTAGTAAAAAAAGGTTTCAAAGTGAAAGATTTTTGTTTTATATGACCTTTTCTTGTTCTATATATGATTCTTTATTGTTTTTTCTATACTACTTATTAACTTTATTGATTTGTTTACTTTTTGTGTTTAGTGTGTTTCTATTATTAGTTAATATGTGTCGTTCAAGTTTTTCTTTTATTCATAATTCTTCGTTTTCAAAGAAAAACCTAAAAACCTTTAACACAAAATGTCATTTCCATTCCACAGCACACTTCAAAAACATAAAAAAGTCTTTAATGTTGTTGTTTTCTTTTTTCGTTTTAGTTTATTTTGCTTAACTAGAAAACTAGTTAGAAACTAGCAACAAACAACCCTTAAACATCAAAAAAATAAGCTTCAAACTAAAATAAATTTAATAGCAAAAGCTGCAGCTTTGGCTAGCTCAGTTTTTTTTTTCTTTATGAATCAACAACCTCCCCTTTCGTTTAAGCAAAAAATGTTGTCATCATCAGCAGTCGAATAGAGAAGGTGGTGGTGGGGTTGGGGTTGTTATATGTCCCCAGTTTGTATATATATAACTTTTGGGGGTGCAGTTTTTATTAGTGGCAAAATAGTACATTTTTATATGAATCTAGTTGAAAATTCTATTTACGTGCTAAAAACACAAACTACCGGCTTGTGCTTTTGTATTTTTTTCTCTTTAATGACCCCTGGAACACTTTACAATTGTTGTTTAAAAAAGTTAAACAAAAAGGGTGGCTTTTTATTTATACTCTTTAGCGAGCAGGGGATGTAGAGAGGAGGTGTAAAGGGAAAATTTTTTTGGGTGCTTTGGTGGGTTTATAAATTTATTGTGTTGTTATGACGGTTTCCTTGACTACCAGTTGAACATATAGTGTAAAAACTAATATTTTATGAACGAGTATATATTTAAGTTTACTGTACTTTACAGTAAAATATTATATGCTAAAGGAGGTTTTGAGGGGGGTCTAAAGTGATTGATCAATATATTATGAAGGCAAAAACAATTGGATTATGTAAAATCACATAACACTTGCCAAGAAATAAATAACTAAATGTTATTGACTTCTTTATGGGTCAAAATCTAAAGATTTTGTTTTGAAATTTAGGAAATTTTAAGAAAAACTTCAAAAATTTCACATTTTCGACAACATTTAAAAAAGTATCAAAAAGTACTATTTTAAAGGTGCTAGACTATAGACTAGACCATAGACTAGACTATATACTAGACTATATACTAGACTATATACTAGACTATAGACTAGACTATAGACTAGACTATAGACTAGACTATAGACTAGACTATAGACTAGACTATAGACTAGACTATAGACTAGACTATAGACTAGACTATAGACTAGACTATAGACTAGACTATAGACTAGACTATAGACTAGACTATAGACTAGACTATAGACTAGACTATAGACTAGACTATAGACTAGACTATAGACTAGACTATAGACTAGACTATAGACTAGACTATAGACTAGACTATAGACTAGACTATAGACTAGACTATAGACTAGACTATAGACTAGACTATAGAAGACTATAGACTAGAATAGACTACTATAGACTAGACTATAGACTAGACTATAGACTAGACTATAGACTAGACTATAGACTAGACTATAGACTAGACTATAGACTAGACTATAGACTAGACTATAGACTAGACTATAGACTAGACTATAGACTAGACTATAGACTAGACTATAGACTAGACTATAGACTAGACTAGACTAGACTATAGACTAGACTATAGACTAGACTATAGACTAGACTAGACTAGACTATAGACTAGACTATAGACTAGACTATAGACTAGACTATAGACTAGACTATAGACTAGACTATAGACTAGACTATAGACTAGACTATAGACTAGACTATAGACTAGACTATAGACTAGACTATAGACTAGACTATAGACTAGACTATAGACTAGACTATAGACTAGACTATAGACTAGACTATAGACTAGACTATAGACTAGACTATAGACTAGACTATAGACTAGACTATAGACTAGACTATAGACTAGACTATGACTAGACTATAGACTAGACTATAGACTAGACTATAGACTAGACTATAGACTAGACTATAGACTAGACTATAGACTAGACTATAGACTAGACTATAGACTAGACTATAGACTAGACTATAGACTAGACTATAGACTAGACTATAGACTAGACTATAGACTAGACTATAGACTAGACTATAGACTAGACTATAGACTAGACTATAGACTAGACTATAGACTAGAGACTATAGACTAGACTATAGACTAGACTATAGACTAGACTATAGACTAGACTATAGACTAGACTATAGACTAGACTATAGACTAGACTATAGACTAGACTATAGACTAGACTATAGACTAGACTATAGACTAGACTATAGACTAGACTATAGACTAGACTATAGACTAGACTAAGACTAGACTAATAGACTAGACTATAGACTAGACTATAGACTAGACTATAGACTAGACTATAGACTAGACTATAGACTAGACTGTAACTAGACTAGACTAGACTATAGACTAGACTATAGACTAGACTATAGACTAGACTATAGACTAGACTATAGACTAGACTATAGACTAGACTATAGACTAGACTATAGACTAGACTATAGACTAGACTATAGACTTGACTATAGACTAGACTATAGACTAGACTATAGACTATACTATAGACTAGACTATAGACTAGACTACAGACTAGACTACAGACTAGACTATAGACTTCACTATAGACTAGACTATAGACTTGACTATAGACTTGTCTATAAACTAGACTATTTGATACTTTTTAAGAGAATTTAACCCGTTTTTTAACACAATTAAATGGTTTAGGCGTCACTCAGCGCTAGTAGCTAATGATCAGCTTTAGAAAATTATTACCAAATTGTTTCTTAAATGTTTAAATGACACATTTAAAAACTATAAACTAAATTTAAACTTAAACTAAATAAACATTCCCTTTTTATATCCCTTACCCTTCATTAATTAAAAAACCAAAAAATCTTATCTACTTTTTCTCTTCTTCAGTTATGAAATTTTTGTAAAAGCATAATTTACACCTCATTTTCACGTTAATTACTTTAGACAACAAACATTCCTAAACAACAAAAAAGATCATTATCAACATCATCCATCCAACAGCCCAACAACAATTCACAACTCTTCATTCAAATTCAAATACTTCAGTTATAGCAATTGAAAATGTCTTCTGAAGCATACAAGATTTTTGTATAAAGAATATTTTCTATGAATTACAGATAAACATGTCCCCTTTTTCAAATAACACTCGCCTACAATTAACACAACATGAGGTCTAAATAAATATACAATTTTAAACAAAAGCACCTAGAGTTTGGTTCAGACTTTAAACAACTACCTGCTGCCCCATACTCTCCGCTCTATAGACTTAGCGGCTGTTAGCAGTTTCTCCTTTAAGTCTTTTGATTTTGTTTTTATTTACCTAAATGTAAAGGTATTTTTAAGGTTTTAATTTTTTCAAATCTAGAAATTCCCCTGGATTAAGCAACGAAATACTTAAATAAATAAAAATAAAAGAGAAAAAATGTGGAAAAAACCCGCCACTTAAGCGAAAAACATATAATGAAATGTTTGAGAAAAGTACATTTTTGTTCAAGAGATTAACAGCAGTTAACCTTCAGTTAAGGTTAATCAAAAGAATCAAAATACAATAGAAACGTTAGGCGACAAGACAACAAACTTATGAAAAGTCCTCATAATGCTTTTTAAACATTCCTTCATTTTTGATTAGTAGATATACTACTTTTTTTAAATAAAAAAAATCATATACTTTTTCATTTTCATACATAATAATCATAAAGAATTATAAAACATAAAAATTTTGCAAATTTGCTTATATTTGAAAAAAGTAGTAGATTTACTACCTTTTTTAAAATAGGAAAATTTATATAAATTATTATAAGAAACTGTATTAAAAGTCTTAATTAAAATAAAAAATATAAAAATTTTACTTTTTTTAGTCGTAATTTAAAAAGGTAGTTGATTTACTACCTTTTTTAAATAAGAAATTTGATAAAATTTTAGCTGTTATTTAACAAGAAGAACTCAATTAAACCAAAAGTTTAAAAAATTTTGACAATTTTTCTACTTTTTAAAAAAGTAGTAGATATACTACTATTTTTAAATTAAAGAAATTTATAGATTTTCTTGTTAAAAATGATTATTGTGGTCACGAATAAACAAAAAATATAAAAATTTTACTTTTTTCGGAATAATTTAAAAATGTAGTAGATCTACTACCTTTATTTTTATAAGAAATTTATTAAAATTTTAGCTGTTATTTAACAAGAGGAATTTAAATAAACCAGAAGTTTGAAAATGTTTGACATTTCCTACTTTTTGAAAAAGTAGTAGATTTACTACTATTTTTAAATTAAAGAAATTTATAGATTTTCTTGTTGAAAATGATTAGTGTGGTCACGAATATACAAAAAATATAAAAATTAAATTTTTTTCTGCATAATTTAAAAAAGTAGTAGATCTACTACATTTTTTAAATAAGAAATTTTATGAAATTGTAGTTGTTATTTAACAAAAAGAACTGAAATAAAATAAAAGTTTAAACATTTTTGACATTTTCCTACTTTTTTAAAAAGTAGTAGATTCACAACCTTTTCTAAATTAAAGAAATTTATGGATTTTCTTATTGAAAATAATTATTGTGGTCAGAAATAAACAAAAAATAAAAAAAATTTTCTTTTTTGCATAATTTAAAAAAGTAGTAGATCTACTACCTTTTTTAATAAGAAATTTTATGAAATTTTAGCTGTTATTTTACAAAAAGAACTCAAATAAAACAAACGTTTAAAAATATTTGACATTTTTCTACTTTTTTAAAAAGTAGTATTTCTACTACCTTTTTTAAATTAAAGAAATTTATAGATTTTCTTATTGTAAACAGTAGTGGTGATCACGGAGAAACTAAAAATATAAAAATGTTTATAATTTAAAAAAGTAGTAGATCTACTACCTTTTTTAAATAAGAAACTTTATGAAATTTTAGCTGTTATTTAACAAGAGGAATACAAATAAACAAAAAAATTAAAAAATTTGGACATTTTCCTACTTTTTAAAAAAGTAGTAGATATACTACTTTTTTTAAATTGAAGAAATTTATAGATTTTCTTAAAAAAAATTTTTGTTGTGGTCACGAATAAACAAAAAATATAAAATTTTTCTTTTTTTATACATAATATAAAAAAGTAGTATATCTACTACTTTTTTAAATAAGAAATTTGATGAAATTTTTCAGTTATTTCACAAGAAGAACTCAAATAAACCAAAAGTTTAAAGAATTTTTACATTTTCCTACTTTTTAAAAAAAGTAGTAGATTTACTACTATTTTTTAAAATCTAGAAATTTATGTATTTTTTGTTTGCAATTACTTTTTCATTATATTTAAACTCGATTGTCAATAAAACCCCTCTAATTTTTTATGTAATTTAAGTAAAACCAACTATAACTCCCTTACATAACCACACTAACCCACATTCACATCATTAACCCTAAACAAAATTACTTGATTAACAAACATTTAAACGCTTTGCTAGTAGCCATACGCCGCAATTGTAATTCATCACCCATCTCAAGTAAAGTAAAACACCACTTACATGCGTTTACCTTCACTGCTTCTTCACCTTTAAGAGTGTTTTTGAATTTTGTTGGTTTTTATTTTTAATAACTTTTTTTGTATATTTTTTCTCTATTTGTTTTACATATTCTTTCTTCTTTTTCTCATATAATCGCCCGTGTCTGTGTAATATAATTTTTTTTTTCGGTTAGATTGCAGCATCACGTTTCATATGTTAGAGCAAATAATATTTACTCATACTGTTTGGGTTTTATTATTATTTTTATTGTTTGTTTTTAAATTTATTATTTATTTTATAAAACTGGAAAAACAAAACGTTTGTTATACTAAAGCTGAGTTAACGTTACTTATACACGTTAGTGTTTTATTATGTTAATTTTAAAAATATTGTATATTTAGTTTTGTTTAACCAGACAGACAATGAGAGATGACACCTACAACAACATTTAAACACAATTGTGTGTTAGATAATTTGTTAGTTAAATATCAGTTAAACTAATATTTTGTTTTATAATTGATTAATGGTTAATCATGTTAAATGAACTTTTTTGTTACAGTTTTTACACTCTTCTTTCTTTATGGATGTGAAGTTAAATTTCGAAATTTATTATCCGAGACAAAAACCATCAACATTAACAGAATTATGTTTAAATGCTAACAGAGCACTGTTAGGGTGTTTAGGATAAGGTGGGAGCATTCAAAATGGAATTTTGGACACATTCAAACACCAAATGGACCACTAGCGACGACAGCGGTAGCCAACCTCCTACACTCCAAAAATTAAAGTCACATATTAAATTTCTTTAAAATTATCCAATTGTTTAATCTTAAAAATCTAAAAAAGTTTACGGATGCAAATTTTCAAATCCAGGGGACCTGGAGAAGATGGGCGTATGGAACTTCATGGAAATTTTTAACAACCAATCTATCTATGATATTTAGTGAATAAAATCTTTCAAAGATGGAGATTTCATATCAAATTTTCAAAATTTTGAAAATTTCAATTTCTTGGGAAGAAAAATCTGAAATCCAGGAGACCTGGAGAAGATGGGCGAATGGAACTTCATGGAAATTATTAATAACCAATCTATCTATGATATTTGGTGGATAAAATCTTTCAAAGATGGAGATTTGATAGGAAATTTTAAAATTTTGAAAATTTGATATGAAATCTCCATCTTTGAAAGATTTTATCCACCAAATATCATAGATAGATTGGTTATTAAAAATTTCCATGAAGTTCCATCCGCCCATCTTCTCCAGGTCTCCTGGATTTCAGATTTTTCTTCCCAAGAAATTAAAATTTTCAAAATTTTAAAATTTCCTATCAAATCTCCATCTTTGAAAGATTTTATCCACCAAATATCATAGATAGATTGGTTATTAAAAATTTCCATGAAGTTCCATCCGCCCATCTTCTCCAGGTCTCCTGGATTTCAGATTTTTCTTCCCAAGAAATTAAAATTTTCAAAATTTTAAAATTTCCTATCAAATCTCCATCTATGAAAGATTTTATCCACCAAATATCATAGATAGATTGGTTATTAAAAATTTCCATGAAGTTCCATCCGCCCATCTTCTCCAGGTCTCCTGGATTTCAGATTTTTCTTCCCAAGAAATTAAAATTTTCAAAATTTTAAAATTTCCTATCAAATCTCCATCTTTGAAAGATTTTATCCACCAAATATCATAGATAGATTGGTTATTAAAAATTTCCATGAAGTTCCATCCGCCCATCTTCTCCAGGTCTCCTGGATTTCAGATTTTTCTTCCCAAGAAATTGAAATTTTCAAAATTTTGAAAATTTGATATGAAATCTCCATCTTTGAAAGATTTTATCCACCAAATATCATAGATAGATTGGTTATTAAAAATTTCCATGAAGTTCCATCCGCCCATCTTCTCCAGGTCTCCTGGATTTCAGATTTTTCTTCCCAAGAAATTAAAATTTTCAAAATTTTGAAAATTTGATATGAAATCTCCATCTTTGAAAGATTTTATCCACCAAATATCATAGATAGATTGGTTATTAATAATTTCCATGAAGTTCCATTCGCCCATCTTCTCCAGGTCTCCTGGATTTCAGATTTTTCTTCCCAAGAAATTGAAATTTTCAAAATTTTGAAAATTTGATATGAAATCTCCATCTTTGAAAGATTTTATTCACTAAATATCATAGATAGATTGGTTGTTAAAAATTTCCATGAAGTTCCATACGCCCATCTTCTCCAGGTCCCCTGGATTTGAAAATTTGCATCCGTAAACTTTTTTAGATTTTTAAGATTAAACAATTGGATAATTTTAAAGAAATTTAATATGTGACTTTAATTTTTGGAGTGTAGGAGGTTGGCTACCGCTGTCGTCGCTAGTGGTCCATTTGGTGTTTGAATGTGTCCAAAATTCCATTTTGAATGCTCCCACCTTATCCTAAACACCCTAACAGTGCTCTGTTAGCATTTAAACATAATTCTGTTAATGTTGATGGTTTTTGTCTCGGATAATAAATTTCGAAATTTAACTTCACATCCATTCTTTCTTTTACGTTATCTTTTTGGGACCATTTGCTCTTAAAAGAAAAGAGTAGTAGATTTATTACCTTTTAAAACCCTATCAAATTATAAAATTTTAATGAAAGTTGTGTCAAAAGTTCTTTGTAAACGAAAAATAACTAAATTAAGTAGTTTTACCAATATTTTAAAATAGTAGTAGATTTAGTACTTTTTCTAAAATTAGGAAATTTATAAATTTTATTACTGCAAATGTTATTCATAGTCATAAGTAAACTAAAAATATAAAAATTTAAAATTTTTTTTACAATTAAAAAAAGTAGTAGATTTACTACCTTTTTAAAATAAGAAATTTGTTGAAATTTAATTTGTGGTATAACAAGCAGAACTTAAATAAACCAAAAGTTAAAAAAATTTACCACTTTCCCACTTTTTAAAAAAGTAGTAGATCTACTACCTTTTTTAAATTAGGGAAATTTTTATATTTTCTTATGGAAAATTATAGTAGTTATTAGAAAAAAAAAAACAAAAAATATAAAAATTTTAGTTTTTTCCTCATAATTTAAAAAAGTATTAGATCTACTATCTTTTTTAAATAAGAAATTTGATGAAATTTTAGTTGTTATTTAACAAGAATAACACAAATAAACTAAAAGTTTAAAGAAATTTTACATTTTCTTACACTTTGAAAAAAAGTAGTTAATATACTACTATTTTTAAAGGAAATGGAAATTTATATATTTTGTTATTGAAAATGGCAGTAATGGTTACAAATAAACAAAAAATATAAAAATTTTACTTTTTTATGCATAATTTAAAAAAGTAGTAGATCTACTACCTTTTTTAAGTAAAAAAAATTATGCAATTTTAGTTGTTATTTAACGAGAAGAACTTAACTAAAACAAAAGCTGAAAAAATTTTGTCATTTTTCCACATTTTGAAAAAAAGTAGTAAATTTACTACTATTTTTAAATCAAGTAAATATATGCATTTTCTCACGGAAAATAATAGTAGTGATTAGGAGTAAACATAAAATATAAACATTTTTGTTTTTTCTTCATTATTTAAAAAAGTAGTAGATCTACTACCTTTTTTAAATAGGAAATTTGATGAAATTTTTGCTGTTATTTAACAAAAAGAACTCAAATAAACTAAAAGTTGGGAAAATTCGTCATTTTCCTACATTTTGAAAATAGTAGTAGATTTACTACTATTTTTAAATCAAGGAAATATATGCATTTTCTTACGGAGAATAATAGTAGTGATTAGGATTAAACAAAAATTATAAAATTTTTAGTTTTCTCTTCATAATTTAAAAAAGTAGTAGATCTACTACCATTTTTTAATAAGGAATTTAATGACATTTTAGCTTTTATTTAACAAGAAGAACTCAAATAAACGAAAAATTGAAAAAAATTTGACATTTTCCTACATTTTGAAAAAAAGTTGTAGATTTACTACTATTTTTAAATTGAAGAAATTTATATATTTTTGATTGCAAATATTAGAAATAATCAGTAATAGGCAAAAGTACAACATTTTCTGAACTTTTTCTGTCACGACTTGAAAATTAGTTGTATAAAATTTTAATGATGCTTCCTAACAAAGTCCTACATATTTCCTGGAAAGAATAACTTGAATGTTTTTTGTACGCCAACCTCATCAACAGCAAACAAAACAACACCACGTTCTTGAAGAACAATTTCATTTCATTACAACAACAAAAAAGGCGAACCAAACATTCTTGCAGTTTCTGTTTTTTTTTTTTTTTTTTGTTCCAGTACTTGAAGATTTTATGAAAAACGTGATTTACGTATGAAAACAACTTTGGACCGAGGAAGAAGACTTAATGAACATTTGAGGTATATAAGAGAGATATGATGATGTTGATGACGATAAATGTCTTTTGGTGGAAGGTTTATTATGAAGCGGGGTGTGGGAATGGAATGATATGTAATTTCCCACTACAACAAAAAAACGAATTTTAACGAATGTGTGGACAACAGGGCTAAGAGAAACTTGAACAAGTTTCTGCTTAGGGAACGAGGGAGTGTTTGTTAGTTGAATTTTAAAGTTTTTAAAGCCTGAACCCACAAGTTGTTAAAGGCAAGTGTGGTTAAACATCTTCCAAGTCGTCTCCATTGTTGTGGTTTGTTCTGGTTTTTTATACACATCTCTTTCTTTCTTACTTCTGCTAGTTTCTTAACTCTTTTTCCTTTTTGAAACAATCTCTTTTTCAAGCCTCTTTTCCTCTAGCACCCCCTGCTCCTGGTATTGACCGTTAAATATGTTTATGTTTTATAACGCAGCAGCTTTTTTTGTTTATTTATTTGTTTGCTTTGGTTTTGTGCAATTTCATTTTCTTTAATCTGTTTCTCAACTGCAACATTCAAATTGTCCGAAAGATAGTGTTGCAACTTTGAAAGGGTGACGTGAGCGGTACAGGAAACTCTTGCACATAAATGATGATGATGATGTAGCGAAAAAAAATTTGTTTTATTTAAATCAAAAACCAAGAAAAAAACCTCTTGCAGCTGGGTTCCAAATAACACACACATTTGAAATGTAATGTTAACTAACGGCCTGGCCTGCTGCTTGCTATTTATTTTTCTTTTCGACAGTTTTTACGTAAACAGTTTTAAAAAGATTTATGACTTTTGTCTTTTAAAAGATTGTACCAGTTTTTTTTGTAGATTTCTTTTAAACTTTAGCCAAAGAAATTGTGTTAAAACTAAAGAAATTTCTAAAGGAATTAAGCAGGTTAAAAGAAAAACACAAAATTTCACTTTTTTAAGATTAATCGCGATTAATCTTTGAACATTCGCGAATATTCTTTAAGCTATTAGCCAAAGAAATTGTGTTAAAACTAAAGAAATTTCCAAAGGAATTATGAAAATTAAAAGAAAAAGACAAAATTTCACTTTTTTAAAGATTAATCGCGATTAATCTTTAAACATTCGCGAATATTCTTTAAACCGTAAAAGTAATTAATGGATTAAAACAAATCCTTACCAAGTTCTATAATAAATCTCTGTGTTTTCCCGGAACACCTACTAAATATTTACCTTTTCTTGACTAATTCGCGATAAATTTTGAAAAATTCGCGAATATTCCTTAACTCGTTTAAATATTTATTAGCTTTAAGGAAAATTTTTAACAATTTCTATATAAGACTTACCTTGTTTTGAAAGGAAAATCTCAATAATCCCTACTTTCTAGATTATTTGCGAATAATCTTTGAAAATTCGCGAATATTCCTTAAGCCATTAAAATAATTATGGGATTAAACGGAAATTTTTGTAAAATTCTATAAAAAAAACGTCTGTGTTTTCTAGAAAGAACTTAAAATTTACACTTTTTACTATAATTTGCGATTAATTTTGAAAAATTCGCGAATATTCCATAAGCCATTTGTATACATATTTAGTTGTTTTAAGGAAATATTTAACAAATTCCATAAAAAAATCTTTTATTTGAAAGGAAAAAGTCAAAAACTACTTTTTTCTAGACTAGCTAGAAGAAATATTGAGGTTTTGTTAAAAATCTTAACGATTAATAGTAAAACCGAATAACCGTTACTTAAAGTAACCGAATAAAAAGTAAGAGTTTGAAGAAAAATGTTGTAATTTTATTGTTATTGATATTTTCAATATAAAAGTGGTTTAAAATTGAGTGAAAAGTGTTAATTTTAACGATTATTCGGTTACCTGTTGTAGAAAATATTCGAATAATCGGAAATTTTTTGGAATTTCTTTCTTTACATCATACTTTAATTCGTTATAGGTATTGGTTTCTCTGAAATTTTAACGATTAATCGTAGAACCGAATAACCGTTACTTAAAGTAACCGAATAAAATGTAACTGTTTGAAGAAAAATATTGTAATTTAATTGCTATTAATAATTCTTACTTAAAAATGGTATAGAATTTATTGATAAGGCTAAATTTTAACGATTATTCGGTTACCCGTTGTAAAAAAATATGCGAATAATCGGATTTTTTTTTTGAAATTTCTTTGATTACATGATACTTCTATCCCTTATAGGTATTTGTTTCTCTAAAATTTTAACGATTAATCGTAAAACCGAATAACCGTTAATTAAAGTAACCGAATAAAAAGTAACCGTTTGAAGAAAAAATTTTTAATTTAATTGCTATTAATAATTCTTACATAAAAATGGTGTAAAATTCAGTGGAGAGTGTTAATTTTAACGATTATTCGGTTACCCGTAGTAGAAAATATGCTAATAATCGAAAATTTTTTGGAATTTCTTTCTTTACATGATACTTTAATTCGTTATAGGTATTGGTTTCTCTAAAATTTTAACGATTAATCGTAGAACCGAATAACCGTTACTTAAAGTAACCGAATAAAAAGTAACCGTTTGCAGAAAAATGTTGTTATTTTATTGTTATTAATAATTTCAACATAAAAGTGTTATAAAATTCAGTAGAAAGTGTTAATTTTAACGATTATTCGGTTACCCGTTGTAGAAAATAGTCGAATAATCGGAAATTTTATGGAATTTCTTTGATTACATGTTACATCTCTCCCTTATAGGTATTTGTTTCTTTAAAATTTTAACGATTAATCGTAAAACCGAATAACCGCTACTAAAAGTAACCGAATAAAAAGTAACCGTTTGAAGAAAAATTTTGTTATTTAATTGATATTAATAATTGCAACATAAAAGTGTTATAAAATTTAGTGAAAAGTGTTAATATTAATCGGTTAACCGTTAACAAAAATATGCGATTATTCGTATAATTTTTTTTAGTTGTTAATTTTATGACAATTTTAAGTTATAAAGTTTTTACCGAGAATTTTTAATTATTTTTTTAAAAATTATTTGTTTTTTGTTATTGTTTATTAGTTTTGTCTAGGGTAAACGCCCTTTTTGTAGTTTAAAACACTTTCTTTTACACTTTATTTCATTTGTTTTGCTTTATTATTTCTTTCTTTTGTTTATTTCCTATTTTAAATTTAATTAAAAATTCCTCTATTAAATATTAATTTTAAAAAAAAAAAAACCTTTGCCAAAAATTGTATGCGTTTCTTTGGAAATAAACCAAAAAAAAAAATAGAAAGTTTTTACTCTTTCCTCAAGTGCGTGTAATCTCGAAATGTTTTGTATATTGTTGTTGCTATTTTGCAGCAAAAAAAATAGGTGCGGAAGTTAATAAACACTTAGGGGGAGTAGCAGAGACAGAGGAACTTGGTTTCAAACACATGTTTCTGTATGCGTTTGTTTACCTTTTGTTTAATGAACTGTTGTAAATGATCATTACACATGTCCAAGCTGGCTTAAAGTATACAATTTATTGGGAAACTAATATTTGTTGGTCAAATTTTGTTTGTTTTAAAAAAAAGTGGGTGGTGGCTTTTTTCCTATGACACTTACATTTTCTAAGTGTCATATGTTGTTTTTGAACACTACAACAACAGCAAAAACTCTAAACAAATAAATGACAGTTGAATGGTTATAATGACAAAGATCCAAAAATGTAAATGAATCATAAAAAACACATGTTATAAACCATTTAATATGAAAAAAACTCATGCGTGTTTCTTTAGTTTTTGTTTAAATGTTTAAAAATTAACAAAAACAATTAATATTAATTATAAAATTTATAAAATTTTTTCATTAATTAGACAAGTATTAAGCAAAATATGTGTCATCATGTCTCAGAGACTTTCAAACAGAAAATTATTAAGGGGGTTCCTAACAAGCAACAAAAAACTAAAATTTCTTGATTTTTTGAAATTTCCCAAAATTTTCTTAAAAAAATTATAAATTTTTTAAAAAATTTCCACAAATTCTTAAAGTTTCTTTCATTTTTAAACTCCCCTTATTAAAAAAAAAACACATGTTTTTCTCTTCAATGTAATGTGTCCGATGTGTTAACTATGGCAATGATCATGAAATTTGAACTAAAAATTATAGCTGCCATAATTGATGAGTGTATTTACACTCATCAAGTTCCATGTAAAGCAAAAAACAAATGTATAAAATAGCAAGCAATACAATTAAAAACTACTTTAAGCAAAAACTTAGAGGCGGCATCACTCATAAATGGCCCCACCGAGTGTGAAATGAGCCGTATTAAAATTACTTACTCCACATACATGACTGATGGCTGGACAAACTACTAACAGCACACATGTTAAGTCATAAAAGAAACACACTTGAACACATCATTCTCAAGACAAAGTAATTAAAATTGTTTTATAATCAAGTAAAACTTAAAAGAAATTCCTTAAAAATATAAAAAATTTAACGAATAAAACTAAAAACCGGTTATTTTTTAAAAGGAAAAACCGAATCTAAAGTTAAAATTAAAAGAAAAGTAAGCTAAAACAATCAATTTTAACAGAATCAACCTAAAAGTTAAGTTAACTTAAAGAAAAACTCGTAATCTTCACGATTATTCGTTAAACCGCTCATAAAAATAAACGATTATTCGGAAATTTTTCACAAATTTTGCAAACCTAAAACAATTTTATGAAAAATATAGAAACTTTTTGGAAAATTTTAACGTTTCAACAAAAAACCGAATAATCGTTAGCAAAAGTAACCGAATAATAAAAAACCGATTAAAGGAAAAGATACTAATTTTGTTTCCAATAACAATGCAAACGTAAAAATAACCAAAATTTGAGTAAAAAAGCAAAATTTTAACGATTATTCGTTAACCCGCTTAAAAAAATAAACGATTAATCGGAAATTTTTAACAAATTTTGCAAACCGAAAATAATATTATAAAAAACATAGAAACTTTTTTACAAAATTTTAATGATTAAACAAAAAACCGAATAATCGTTACCAAAAGTAACCGAATAATAAAAAACCGATTAAAGGAAAAGATACTAATTTTGTTTCCAATAACAATGCAAACGTAAAAATAACCAAAATTTAAGTAGAAAAGCTAAATTTTAACGATTATTCGTTAACCCGCTCAAAAAATTTACGATTATTCGGAAATTTTTAACAAATTTTGCAAACTCAAAGCTATATCATTAAAAATATGCAAACTTTTTTGGAAAATGTCAATGTTTAATCAAAAAACCGAATAATCGTTAGCAAAATTAACCGAATAATAAAAAACCGATTAAAAGAAAATGTTCTAATTTGATTTCCCATAATGATGGCAACATGAAAGTAACTTAAATTAAAGTAAAAAGTAAAAATTTTAACGATTATTCGTTAACCTGCTCATAAAAATAAACGATTAATCGGTCAATTTTTACAAATTTTACAAACCCAAAGTTATATTATTAAAAATATGAAAGCTCTTTTGGAAATTTTTAACATTTAAACAAAAAACCGAATAATCGTTAGCAAAAATAACCGAATAAAAAGTAATCGTTTCAAGAAAAAACTCCCCCTCAAAATATTAATAACAATTCGAACATAAACATTGTTTAAAATTTGGTAAAAAGGTCTAATTTTAACGATTATTCGGTTAACCATTCAAAAAAATATTCGAATAATCGGAAATTTTTTATAAATTCTTTAATGTTAGTAACACCGAAAAATAGCCCTTGTTTTTAAAAAGTTTTAACGATTAATCGTAAAACCGAATAATGGTTACTTAAAGTAACCGAATAAAAAGTAATCGTTTGAAGAAAAAACTTCCAATTTAATTGTTATTAAAAATTTTAACATAAAAGCGGTTTAAATTTTTGTAAAAATGTCTAATTTTAACGATTATTCGGTTAACCGTTCAAACAAATATTCGAATAATCGGATTTTTTTTATAAATTCTTTAATTTAATGTTAGTAACACCGAAAAATAGCACTTGTTTTTAAAAAATTTTAACGATTAATCGTAAAACCGAATAATGGTTACTTAAAGTAACCGAATAAAAAGTAATCGTTTCAAGAATAAACCTCCAATTTTATTGTTATTAATAATTCCAACATAAAAGTGGTTTAAAATTTTGTAAAAATCTTAAATTTTAACGATTATTCGGTTATCCGTTAAAAAAATATACGAATATTCGGAAATTTTTGGGAATTTCTGTCATTTCATGGCACTATTATCAAAAATAATGACATATTTTAACAAAATTTTAACGTTTAATTGTAAAACCGAATAATGGTTACTTAAAGTAACCGAATAAAAAGTAACCGTTTAGTTAAAAGTATTCTTATTGGTTTCTTATTAACAATTTCAACATAAAAATTTTTCAAAATTTTATAAAAATCGTGAATTTTAACGATTATTCGTTAACCCTCTCAAAAAAATGTACGATTAGTCCATAATAAATTGCTTAATTTTTAAATTCCATCTTCAAATTACAAAAATGTTTGATTATTTAAACAAAATTTTAACGTTTTAGCAAAAAAAAACCGAATAACCGTTACTATTACTATCGTCATTATTCTATTTTGTTTATTTTTTCCATTTATCTTTTTAAAAAATTTTATAAATTCATAAATCATTTACAATTTTAATATTGTGACATTTACAGTTTTTTTTATCATTTAATTCTGTTCTCTTTTATTAATTGTGTTTTGTCATAGACTTTTCTACATAATTTAATACATTTGCTTTGCATATGGTTACCATTATATTATGATAAAAAAATATCTTTGTTCTGCAGTGTTTAACCCTACATTGGGTCAGAGTTAGCAACGCTGGGCAATTAGTACCTTTAAGATGGAGGAGTTTAAAATGGTTTTAAAAGTTGTTTTTAAATCTTTAAAGGTTTACACTTTAAGTTGTTTCTTAAAAATCTTTAAAAATTGTTAGCTGAATTGAGTTTTTCTGCAGCTGAATTAGATATATCTTAGCTGAATGGCAATTTTAGTTAATTTATAATAAAAACTATAATAAAATCTTTAAAAATTATTAGCTGAATTAGAATTTTCTTAGCTGAATTGCAGTTTTAGTTAATTTTTAGTAAAAGTTTATCAAAATTTTTAAAAACTATTAGCTGAATTAGATTTGTAGGCAGCTGAATTGGATTTTTCTTAGCTGAATTACAGTTTCAGTTAATCTTTAGTAAAAATTTATTATAATCTTTAAAATTTGTTAGCTGAATTGCAGTTTTAAGCAGCTGAATTAGAATTTTCTTAGCTGAATTGCAGTTTAATTAATTTTCGGTACAAATTTATAAAAATCTTTAATATTTGTTAGCTGAATTGAGTTTTTATGCAGCTGAATTACAATTTTCTTAGCTGAATTGCAGTTTTAGATAATTTTAAGTAAATATTTATAAAAATCATTAGCTGGATTACATTTTTATTTTGCTGAATTAAAATTTTCTTAGCTGAATAGCAGTTTTAGTTAATTTTCAGTAAAAATTTATACAAATCTTTAAAATTTGTTAGCTGAATTTCACTTCCAAACAGCTGAATTACAATTTTCTTAGCTGAATTGCAGTTTTAGTTTATTTTAAATAAAAATTTATAAAAATCTTCAAAAACCATTAGCTGAATTACATTTTTAAGCAGCTGAATTAAAGTTTTAAGGGAGTTTAGTTTATATATTAAAGTAATTTATGTAAATCTGTTCAAAATGCTTAGCTGAATTGCAATTTTAAGCAGCTTAATAGAGTTTTTGTATAATTTTTATTAAAACTATGCAGAAATCTTTAAAACTTGTCAGGTGAATTGAAATTTTATGCAGCTGAATTGGAATTTTGTGATAATTAAGTTAATATTTTACAGCAATTTAAGTAAATCTATTGAAATTTGTTAGCTGAATTGCATTTTTAAGCAGTTGAATTGAGTTTTTTGGTGATTTTGATTAAAACTATGCAGAAATCTTGAAAATTTGTCAGCTAAATGAAGTTTTCATGCAGCTGAATTGGAATTTTGTGATAATAAAGTTAATATTTTACAGTAATTTAAGTAAATCTTTTGAAATTTGTTAGCTGAATTGCAATATAAAGCAGCTGAATTAGAATTTTGTTAGCTGAATTGTAATATTTCGTGTAATTAGATATTTCTTATGAGAAATAGTCATTGTTAAAATGATAGAGAATGTTTAAATGACGTTCAAATATAGCGAATTAGTTTGTTTTTGTTCAATAGCATTAGTTTTTCTAGTTTTTCAACGACACTTACTGCTATTTAGCTAAATAATTCATTATTGATTACATGCTTTAGCACTCGTCTTACTTGTCATGATAACAAATCAAGTCATCAACACTCTATAAACTGCTGCAGCAGTAATATTAAATGAATATGAACTAATAGCCAAGCAGCATGTAAGAGATTATTACTTGAACTAATACTTTAAAGTAAATTTCCGTCTTTGTAATTGCTTTCCAAGATTGTTTTCTTGTGTACGACCGAACGAACGAACAAACGACTGCCAGTCTGAGTTATATTACAAATAGGAATTGTATAGTTTTTCTTGTTGTATTTGTTTAGATTATATATAGTTGATAAGTTGCATCATTTTGTGGAAAGAAACAATTACTTATTTACTCTTTTAATCATGCTACAATACAACTAAAAATTTATAAACTTTAAAGTGTTGAATGATTGATGATGGATAGAATGACTCCTTTACTAGGCAATTATTTGCTTAAATGATTGTAATTGTTTTAAAAGAATTTAAATTTTTAAGGAAATTTTAATTTAAAGCTAAAATCTATAAATTTTCTAACTTTTCACAAGAAAAAGTTAAACATACAATTTGTAAACAAACCTCCCGTTAAGTTTTCAAGCAAATCTTTTAAATCAACTCACTCTTTTTGCTCTTAGGGGAGTTACAAAAGAAAGAGAGAGAGAGGGGATTTTCATAGCAGAGATTTATTAATAAAGTGATGGATTTTAATCGCTGGTTGTTAAATTTAAATGGAAAATTCTTGTCTTGTTTGTTTTGTGAGCAATTTCGGTTTTATTTTAAACAATAGAATTATTTGGGAATATTTTTTAATTAGAAATTTTAAATAAAAATATTTACATAAAAATTTATTTAATATTTTACTTTTTACATAAAAATTAATTAAACAATTTTTCTCTTCTTTCTCTTTTTAGGTAAGTTTCTTTAAAAATACATTGATATAAAAACTAAGGTAACAAAAAGTTATTTAATTGCCTTTTTAAAGTAAAATCTATAAGAAATTCTTGAAAAAACTTTAAAAAATTAACGATTAATCGTTTAGCTTAACGAATAATCGTTTAAAATTGTCTTTAAAAATAAAAAATTTCTCTTAAAATTTATAAAAACCTTAATAAAACAAAATTAAGCTTAATTTTTTCGAAAAACCTTAATTTTAATCGGTTACTTTTTGCAACGTTGAACCGGTTTTACGATTATTCGTTAAAATTTTGTTAACAAATAACATTACTTTACTAATATTACAATGAAATTTAAGAATTTAGAAAAAATTTCCGATTATTCGTTTATTTATTTCAACGGTTTTACGAATAATCGTTAAAACTGAGCTTGTAAACTTTATTTCTAGTTACTTTTATACTCGCAACGTTAATAAATTTGAAATTAGCGTGATTTACTTTAAACGGTTACTTTTTTATTCGGTTACTTTTGCTAACGATTAATCGGTTTTTTGCTAAATCGTAAAATTTTTGTTCAAAAATTTCTTATTTTTAATTATATTGCTTTTAAGTTGAAGAATTTTGAAAAAATTCCGATTATTCGTTTATTTTCTTAAACGGTTTTACGAATAATCGTTTAAATTTAGCTTGTAAACTTGATTTTAAGTTATTTTTATGCTCGAAACATTAATATGTTATAAATTAGCGTAATTTTCTTCAAACGGTTACTTTTTATTCGGTTACTTATTGTAACGATTAATCGGTTTTTTGCTAAAACGTTAAAATTGTGTTATAAAAATTAATGTTTTCTTTATTATTTTATTTGATTTATAAAATCTTGCAAATTTTAACCGATTAATCGTTAATTTTCTTAAACCGTTCAACGAATAATCGTTAAAATTAAAATGTTTCACATAATTTTTCGTTAAAATTTTGTTGGATTTGTTAATAGTTATTATATTATAATTTTTTTCCTTTAATCGGTTTGTGTGTATTCGGTTACTTTTCGTTGTAGTGAACCGGTTTTTCGTTTAATCGCTAAAATTTTATTTAAAAAATTTCATATTCTGAATAATATTGCTTTCGGTTTGAAGAATTTTAAAAAATTTTTCGATTAATTGTTTATTTTTTTGATCGGGTTAACGAATAATCGTTAAAATTTAGGGTTTCTACTTAATTTTAGTTACATTTTATATTGGAATTGTTGATAGAAATTGTTTAGCAATTTTTCCTTTAATCAGTTTGTGTGGATCCGGTTACTTTTCGTTTTAGTGAACTGGTTTTTTTGTTTAATCGCTAAAATGTTATATAAAAAATTTCCTATTTTAAATAATATTGCTTAAAGTTTGAAGAATTTTGAAAAATTTTCCGATTAATTGTTTATTTTTTTGAGCGGGTTAACGAATAATCGTTAAAATTTAGGGTTTCTACTTAATTTTAGTTACATTTTATATTGGATTTGTTGATAGAAATTGTTTAGCAATTTTTTCCTTTAATCGGTTTCATAGGATCCGGTTATTTTTCGTTGTAGTGAACCGGTTTTTTTGTTTAATCGCTAAAATTTTATTTAAAAATGTTTATATTTTCAATAATATTGCTTTCGGTTTGAAGAATTTTGAAAAATTTTCCGATTAATCGTTTATTTTTTGAAACGGTTTAACGAATAATCGTTAAAATTTTGGGTTTTTTCTTAATTTTAGTTACATTTTATGTTGGCTTTAATAATACGAATCGTTTAGCAATTTTTTTTCTTTTAACGTTTGGTTTGGACCCGGTTACTTTTCGTTTTAGTGAACCGGTTTTTTTGTTTAACCGTTAAAATTTTATTTAAAAAATTTCATATTTTGAATAATATTGCTTTCGGTTTGAAGAATTTTTCAAAAATTTACGATTAATCGTTTAATTTTTGAAACGTTTTAACGAATAATCGTTAAGTTTTAGGGTTTTTACTTAATTTTAATTACATTTTATGTTGGATTTGTTTATAGAAATTGTTGAGCAAATTTTTTCTTTACTGGATTTGTTTGTATTCGATTACTTCTTGTTGTTATGAACCGGTTTTTTGTCTATTTTTTTAAATTTTTTGGGAAAAATTGGAAAATTTTTAAATTTTGTTTTGAATTTGTGTTTTTTTAGTTTTTCTTTTGGAGAAACCTTAAAACAACTTACCATAAATCAACTGTCAAAATCTGTGCCAGTTTTTTTCTTTTGGCTTTTCTCTTAAATTAAAATAAGAAAAACACCCACCTGTCCGCTCACACTTTAATGTTGTTTTGAAACACAGGAAAAACAAACTATGTAAATAATGCAATTAGGGTGAAATTTTAAAATAATAGGAGCATTTTTAAACAAAAGCTTTAATTAACAAAATAATTCTTTACATTTAAAAAAGGTTTTTAAAATTTTAAATTTTTTTTTATAAAAATCAATTTTATTACAATTTATTTCCGTAAAAACCTTGAACTATTTCATTTAAATTTTCTTTCCTCTCCTCTTGCACTTGATTTATAAGTTGGTTTTTATTTGTAATTATTGGCAATCATTGGGTTATGATTTCATTTTGTTTGCATTTGACTCTCTGTGTGCCCTCTCTAAGAACTGTTATTTATATATTACAACAACAACAACAAAAAACTATGAGAGCGAGAGGAAACGCATTAATTCATTTCGCACTTCGACAACATTGCCCCCATTAGCAGCCGTAAAAATACGACAAACGACAGCGCCTTGTTTTTGAGAGTGTATGTGTAAGAATGATGACAAAATAGGGTAAACAAATAAAACTACACGTAGAGAAATAATTGGGGTTATTTTTAAATAAATGACATCAATTTCTAACATTGAAATGAATTTAAATTCTTTAACAATTTTTAGTTAAATAAAATTTAAAGTTTTTGTTTAAGAAATAAAGGATTTTAAAAACAAATGTTAAGAAAAAATTTTTCCAGTGTATTTTTTCTTTCAAATTTTTCAACTTTATATTTAGAAAGACAATTTTTCATTTAAGTTTTTTTTCAGCAGTGGGTTGTTTTTTAGGCTTAATTTTAGCACAAAATGTTTGTTGACAGTTTTGTTTGAAATAAACAAATATTTCTTTTGGACAAAAACTTAAAACATTGGAAATCAAAACTAATTGCAAAATTAAAAAAACGTAATTTTTTCACTTTTTATTTTGCCAAATTGTTTATTATACAAAATTTTTTTGTTTTGATAAACTTTGCCTCTGAAATAATAAACATTTAAATTTCATTCATTTGGCTTTTCTCCAGCAAATATACTAGACATGATCAGCACTCACACACATGAAAAATTTCTCTATTTCCCTTTAATATTGAAAAACCTATAAAAATCCCAAACAAAATATTTATATATAGAGTATAAATATTTTCTTTATTTCCATTTAAAAATATAAATAAAAAATGTACAAAAATTCATTGTCGTCATAATTTAAACAGCAGCGAATAAGAACTCGCTACTGATTTCAGGAAAAACAAAAAAAAAACATGAAATATTTTACATTTTTATCGTGTGGGAAACATGCACACTAAAGCGAACCATCATAATATTTCCTCTACAAACAAGAATTTATACTTTAAATGAGAAAAAAAGCAGAGCTATAAAAATATAACTTCATAAACCAAAAGAAATTGCAAGCTTTACCCATAAAATCAACAATTATTCGTTAACCGTTAAAAAAAAATGAAACGAATAATTGGAAAAAATTCAACATTTCTAAAATCTAAAACAATTTTAGTAAAAATATGACATCTTTTATGAAAAAGTTTAACGGTTCAACGAAAAACCGAATAATCGTTAAAAAATATTAATCGAATAATTCGAAAAAAAGTTTGTCTAAAAATGCTGAAAATTATTTCTAATAGATACTTAGAGATTTTTTTGAAAAAAATCTTTATTTAAACCTAATTTTTATCGATTATTCGGAAACCCGCTAAAAAAATAATCGATTAAATGGAAAAACTTTACAAATTCTTGTAAGTTAAAATAATATTAATAAAAACCTAAAATTTTTTATAAAAAATTTTAACGGTTCAACGAAAAACCGAATAATCGTTAAAAAAAATTAATCGAATAATTCGAAAAAAAAAACTTTGTCTAAAAATGTTGAAAATTATTTCTAATAGATACTTAGAGATTTTTTTTGAAAAATTTCCTTATTTAAACCTAATTTTTAACGATTATTCGGAAAACCGTTGGCAAAAATAATCGATTAAATGGAAAAATTTTACAAATTCTTGTAAGTTAAAATAATATTAGTAAAATCCTGTAATTTTTTATAAAAAATGTTAACGATTAAATGAAAAACCGAATAATCGATAAAAAAATTAATCGAATAATTCGAAAAAAAGTTTGCCTAAAAATGCTGAAAATTATTTCTAATAGATATTTAGATTATTTAAAGAAAAATTTCATCTTTTAAACCTAATTTTTAACGATTATTCGGAAACCCGCTAAAAAAAATAATCGATTAAATGGAAAAATTTTACAAATTCTTTAAATTCAAAACAATATTATTAAAAATATGAAAATTTTTAGAAAAGATTTTAACGAATAATCACAAAACCGAATAATCGGTTAAAAAAATTGATCGAATAACTTGAAAAAAGTATGTCCAAAAATGCTTAAAATTATTTTTAATAGATATTTAAAAAATTTTTAGAAAATTGTCTACTTTTAAACATAGTTTTTAACGATTATTCGGAAAACCGTTGGAAAAAATAATCGACTAAACGGAAAAAATTTGCAAATTCTTGTAATTTAAAATAATATTAGTATAAAACTGAAATTTTTTATAAAAAATTTTAACGAATAATCGCAAAACCGAATAATCGTTAAAAAATTAATCGAATAATTTGAAAAAAAGTATGTTTAAAAATGTTGAATTTTATTTCTAATAGATATTTAAAAAATGTTTAGAAAAATTTCTTCTTTTTAACATAGTTTTTAATGATTATTCGAAAAACCGTTGGCCAAAATAATCGATTAAACCAAAAAATTTTACAAATTCTTAAAATTTAAAACAATATTATTAAAAATACCCAAATTTTTATAAAATTTTTTAACGTTTCAACGAAAAACCGATAAATCGATTAAAAAATTAATCGAATAAAAATTAAAAAACTATAACAAAATATAAAGCATATTTTTTGTTTTGTTTTGTTTATACTCAAATTTTGAACGATTATTCGGAAAACCATTGAAAGAAATATTCTTAATTTTAAATGAGTATCCGGCTAAGTGGTTACCCGTTTACTCGTTCAATTGAGAATTTTTGTAAAAAATTAAGAAATGTAATAGAAATTCTTGAAATTTGAATTTCTACAACTTTAATGCTTAAATAGTGTAATTTTTGACCGGTTACTCCATTAATTTTGAAATGGTTACTCGGGTAACCGTTTAACAATTAACGAATAATCTTTTACAAATGTAAGGAAATTTGCAAGAATTTTTTGGAATTATATTTATTTGCTTTTATAAGCATTATTATTGCAATTAGTGATTTTTTGGACGGTTACTCGGGTAACCGTTTAACTATTTAAACGAATAATCTTATGAAAATGTAAGAAATTTGCAAATATTGTTTATAATTTTATTTCATACGTTTTAATAGCACTTTTATTTCAATTGGAGCAATTTAGAAACGGTTACTCGGGTAACCGTTTAACAATTTTAACGAATAATCTTTTAAAAATGTAAGAAAATTTACAAAATTTTCTTACAATTTTTATTTTATACGTTTGAATAACATTTTAATTTTAATTGGAGCAATTTAGAAACGGTTACTCGGGTAACCGTTTAACAATTTTAACGAATAATCTTTTAATAGTTTAAAAAAATTAGCAGAAATTGTTTAAAATTTTATTTAAATTACTTTTTTAGCACTTTTATAGCTATTAATGAATTTTTTGGACGGTTACTCGGGTAACCGTTTAACTATTTAAACAAATAATCTTATGAAAATGTAAGAAAATGTGCAGAAATTGTTTAGAATTTGATTTTATAGGTATTTTGAGCCTTTTTTATAGCAATTAGTGAATTTTTTGGATGGTTACTCGGGTAACCGTTTAATTATTTTAACGAATAATCTGATAAAACTGTAGGAAAATTTACAGAAATTGTTTGGAATTTATTTTATTTGTCTTTATAGTATTTTTTATTAGCAATTAGTGGTATTTTTTGGACGGTTACTCGGGTAACCGTTTAACTATTTAAACAAATAATCTTATGAAAATGCAAGAAAATGTTCAGAAATTGTTTAGAATTTGATTTTATAGATATTTATAGCGTTTTTTATATTAATTAGTGGATTTTTCGGACGGTTACTCGGGTACCGTTTAACTATTTTAACGAACAATCTTATAAAAATTTAAGAAAATTAGCAAATATTGTTTGGAATTTTATTTTATTTGTCTTTAAAGTATTTTTATAGCAATTAGTGGAATTTTTTAGATGGTTACTCGGGTAACCGTTTATGTATTTAAGCAAGTAATCTTATAAAAATGTAAGAAAATTAGTAGATATTGTTTGGAATTTTATTTAATTTGTCTTTAAAGTATTTTTATAGCAATTAGTGGAATTTTTTGGACGGTTACTCGGGTAACCGTTTACGAATTTAAGCAAGTATTCTTATAAAAATGCAAGAAAATTAGCAGATATTGGTTGGAATTTTATTTTATTTGTCTTTAAAGTATTTTTATAGCAATTAGTGGAAATTTTTAGACGGTTACTCGGGTAACCGTTTAACTGTTTAAACGAATAATCGTATGAAAATGTTAGAAAATTTGTACAAACTGTTTTGAATTAGGTTTTATGTGTATTTAGAGCATTTTTATAGCAATTAGTGGAATTTTTCGGACGGTTACTCGGGTAACCGTTTACGAATTTAAGCAAGTAATCCTATGAAAATGTTAGGAAAATTGCATAAATTGTTTAGAATTTTATTTTATGTGTTCTTGGAGCATTTTGGTAGCAATTAGTGGATTTTTCGGACAGTTACTCGGGTAACCGTTTAAGAATTTAAGCGAATAATCTTAGGAAAATTTACAGAAATTGTTTGGAATTTTATTTCATTTGTGTTAATGACATTTTTATAGCAATTAGAACAATTTTAAAGCGGTTACTCGGGTAACCATTTTAAAGGTTACTCGAGTACTTGTTGAATTTCTTTTGAAAAATAACAGAATTAGGTGTTGTATTAAGTAAAAGTTATGAATTTCTTAATATTTTGAGGTTTTTGAGATAAAATGAAACAAATTTGTCGAAAATGTAGAAAATTCGTTTAAAATTTTTTACATTTTATGAATAATTTCCTTCTTTCACTTTTCTGCTTTTAAGGAAATGCATTAAAAATTGTTACTTTGCACTTGTTTTTTTTATGAATATGAATATTATTTGCTTGTTTTTTCATTCTTTTGTTTTCTATTTGATTTTTTTTTTTCTTTCCATTTTTCATATGAACAATATTTTTCATTAAATTTTCTTGTGAACAATTTTTTTTTTGTATTAATCATAGAGGTTTTGTTGTGTTTTTCTTGTTTGGTTTTTAGTTGTTGTTGTTGTTGTGATATAATACAAACATTTATGAGATAATTCATATTTTTTCTATTTTAGTTTCATGTTTTAATATTTTCGTATTTTTTTTTTTTTTCAAATTTTTATACATTTTTGTAGTTTATTTTTGTATTTTTATCAAATATAAATTGTCTGAACATTTTTCAGCACTTTCATTAATTATTTAGCTTTTTTTAAACATATTTTAGTAATTAAGATTTTTCTATTCATTAGACAAAAGTTCAAAAATGTTATCTTTAGAATAAGTGTTTGAAATTTGTGAGAATTTTTTTTGGGGGGATTTTATAAAACAATAACCTTGAGTTCAAATTACAAAATGTTTTTAAATATTTTGTAAGTAATAAAATAATGGAACTTAAAACTGATAATAAAAAAAAAATTTGGTCATTTTCAATTCAAGTTTTAAATGGCCCCAATGACGTCGTTGTGTCTTCCAAAATAAGTCACATTAAAAAAAAAAAAAAAAGAAAACTATTTGTCATAAATATTTAGCAAGCCATAAAATTGACAACAACTTTGAAATACAGTAGTGGGCCATAGCCACACACATATACAGCCCCTGCTTAGAAACTGGTCATAGAATCCACTTAATTTTTTTCTGTTACCAAAATGTCGCGCCACATGTATGAGAGAAAAAGTGGTTATAACTATTTATGGGAAAAGTATAGACATGCTGGTTGTTAGTTTAAAATTTAAAATGCAATTTTTGCTTCAATGCAATTCTTAAACTTGTAAAACTTAATATGGTTATTTGTCAAGAAAACAACAACAACTAAGTAAACAACATTATTTACCACTAAAACCTCAAAAAAAAAACTTTTAAACATGATGTAATTTTTTTGGCATAAAATATCAAGAAAACTCCAATTTAAAATTTTCAATAGCAAAAATATACACGAAAAACGCTTTTAAAAGAAATAAAACAAATAGTTCATAAAATTAAACTTTTCAAATTTTAATTTTCCGTAAAAAAAATAACGGTTACTCGGGTAACCGCATAACCGGTTACTCGAATAATCGTCTTAAAATTCCACAAAAAACATTTAATAGCTTAATATATAAACAAACATTAAATTTTCTACAAAAAAAATGTAACGATTAATCGGTTAACCGAGTAACCGTTTAAGAAAAATTTCCCAAAATCAAAAAATTATTATAAAGATATGATCACAAATGTCTATTTTTTTATTTTTTGAGCTAAAATACTCGTTATTTTTCTATTAACGCTAAAAAATCAACGGTTACTCGGGTAACCACATAACCGGTTACTCGAATAATCGTCTTAAAATTCAACAAAAAACATTTAATAACTAAATATATAAACAAAAATTAAATTTTCTACAAAAAATTTTAACGATTAATCGGTTAACCGAGTAACCGTTTAAGAAAAATTACCCAAAATCAAAAAATTATTATAAAGATATGATCACAAATGTCTAATTTAATAATTTTTAAGCTAAAAACCACTTTAATTATCAATTTCCGCTAAAAAGTTAACGATTACTCGGGTAACCGCATAACCGGTTACTCTAATAATTGTCTTGAAATTCAACAAAAAACATTTAATAACTAGATATATAAACAAAAATTAAATTTTCTATAAAAAAATTTAACGATTAATCAAATAACCAAAATTTTATACGGTTACTCGTGTAACCGAATATTTATATTTAACAATAATCACATAAAAATATAAGAAATGTACAAATATTTTTGTAGAATTTTATATTGTGCTTAAGTTTTGTAATTTTTTACCAATTTGAGGTTATTTTATATGGTTACTCGGGTAACCGAATAACCAAATTAACAAATAATAACCTAAACATTTTAGGAAAATTACTAAAAATTTTTAAAAATTTTATATTCTGCATTATTTTTGTAATATTTTATAAATTAGAGAAAATTTTATATGGTTACTCGGGTAACCGAATGTTCAAATTAGAGAATAACTTCATAAAAATATAAAAGAAAAAAAGAATTTTTGTAGAAATTTATATTGTGCTTAAATTTTGTTTATTTTTAAGCTAATTAATGAAATTTTGTTATGGTTACTCTGGTAACCACATGGCTTATTTTGTAAATAATGTAATAAAAATATGGGAGAATTGTTAGAAATTGTTTAAAATACTACTTTGGACGTAATTGTTGTAAATTTTAACAAATGGACGAAGTTTTTGTATGGTTACTCGGGTAACCGCTTAAATTTTTTCTAAGGAATAATGTAATAAATATATAGGAAAAGTATTAGAAATAGATTGGAACTTTATTTTGTGTTTATTTTTTTTTTAATTTTTTAAGCAATTAGCAAAATTTTTATCCGGTTACTCGGGTAATCATATTACTTATTTTATAAATAATGTATTAAAAATGTGCGAGAAGTGTTAGAAGTTATGTTGATTTTTTTATTATTCGTATTGCTAGTAGTTTTTGTCAGATATGTGAAACTTTTTAACGGTTACTCGGGTAACCACATGAAATATTTTATGAAAATTGATATAAAAATATAGGAAAATGGTTAGAAATTCTCTAAAATTATATATTAATCGTATTGTTAGTTGTTTTTCTCCAAATTGTAGAAATTTTCAACGGTTACTCGGGTAACCACATGTTTTATTTTTTGGAATTATATAATAAAAATATGGGAAAAGTATTAGAAATTGTTTGGAACGTTATAGTGTTCTTTTTGTTAGTAAATTTTGTCCAAATTGTAGAAAATTTTAACGGTTACTCGAGTAACCACATATCATATTTTATGAATAATCTAATAAAAATGTGGGAAAATGGTTAGAAATTGTTTAAATTAGTATATTATTTGTATTGTTAGTAGTTTTTGTCTGAAGTTTGAAACTTTTTAACGGTTACTCGGGTAACCACATGTTAAATTTTTTTTGGAATATATAATAAAAATGTAGGAAAATAATAATTTGGAATGTTATAGTATTCTTTTTGTTAGTAAATTTTGTCCAAATTGTAGAATTTTTTAATGGTTACTCGGGTAACCACCTGTCATATTTTATGAATAACCAAGTAAAAATGTGGGAAAATGGTAAGAAATTATTTGAATTAATATATTATTTGTATTGTTAGTAGTTTTTGTCCGAAGTTTGAAACTTTTTAACGGTTACTCGGGTAACCACATGAGATATTTTTTGAATTTTATAAAAAAATGTGGGAAATTTATTAGAAATTGTTTATAACTTTATATTATTCATATTGTTTCTAATGGTTACTCGGGTAACCACATGTTATATCTCTTTGATTTTTATAATAATAATACGGGAAAAGTGTTAGAAATAATTTGGAATGTTATAGTATTCTTTTTGTTAGTAAATTTTGTCGAATTTGTGAAATTTTCTTAATGGTTACTCGAGTAACCGTTAAGCAATTTTTCCAGATTTTAGTAATTTATCGTTTTATTTCTTTAGTAAACGTTTAAAAATTATGTTATCTTGATTTTTGTAAAACATTTTTTTAATTAATTTAATGTTTTTTTTTTGTTTTATATAACTTTTAACACGAATAAGCGTTTTTCATAAATTGTATTATTTATTTGTTTTCTTAATGTTTTTTCACTAATTGCTGGTAATTTTTGCAATAAATTTAAAACTTTTTTTAAACTGTTTTTTAAACTTTATTAAAGTGTTATTTAAAAACAAATAAATATATTTTTTCACTATTAAAGCTTTTTCTTTGTTTATTGATTTTAGTTTAACCTTATATATTTAGCGGTTATAACTTTTAATGTTAAATGATTTTTACTGTTTTAATTTTTAAGAAACTTTTCAAGCATTTTAAAGTTTAAATTGCGGTTTTTTAGTTAAAGTCTGTCTTGTATTTTTGTAGGTTTGTTTTGTTTAAAAAACCACATAATAAATACAATTTTAGAAAATATACAAAGTTATACTTTATATATAATTTTTATTAATACTATGGTTTTTTATTTGTTTTTGTTTTATATGTATTGTCGGTTTAAAGGGTTAAGTATGTGCAACCATGTGCAAAAATTTTTTTGAAATTTAATACATTTCCAAGAGAAATTAATAACAAATATAGAAAAAACAACTTTAAATAAATACCTCTAAAGAAATTAGGTAATATACAGTAGAAAGGGAAAATATAACTTTCAACATGTATTTTCCTTTTAATTCATTATTGAAAATTTTAAATTTCAACAGCAAATTCCACTTTTCAAAAAACCGGAAATTATTATACGTCTCTTATAAACATTTGCATTTAAATTTACTCCATCTATCCTTGAAATTTATTCACAAAAGACAAAAAAAGAAACTTAACCCCTGTTATTTTACGCATTACCCTCGAATTGTTATCAATTTTATTACTCTTCCCCCCTCTACCAGTTCTTTTTTTTCAAATCCTTCTCCCTCTCTCTTTCTTCCTTACTAAAAACGATGACTCAGCCTTAATTTGTTGAGACACGCTAAAGGAAGAAACCCTATAAAAAAGGAAAAACCATAAAAAAAGTGGTCAAAAAATAAAAGAGACGCCAAATTGGCGCGTGTTGTCAAATATCAATTACAGTTAGAAAAACTAACAAATTTATAAAAGTTTTATGTCAATTTCTAGTATTTTTATAGAAATGTGTAAAACTATAATAAAAAAAAACTTTCCCCCCCAAATCTAAATAAATATTTTATTACATAAATTTTACCCAGAAAGAAAACATAAAATAGAAAATTTATCAAGAATAATCAAATTTTGATAGACATGCGCATTTTCCTGGAAAACAGGGGTTGGCGGGGGGTACTAGAAGAGAAAACTAAGGTGATTTGAAGGAAATAACTAATTTTGAAACATTTTCGAAACAAAAAAATAATTTCCTTTAAGAAACAATATAAAAATTTAAACTTTTCTTAAAAAAAAATTATATGGTTACTTGAGTAACCGTTAAAAACTTTCCCCATTTGATTTAAAATTAATAAGATAAAGCAAAATATAACAAAAGGAAATATTTCTTTTACATATTTTAACATTTTAAAGCCATTTTATGTAAACGAATAATCGGTTACTCGAGTAACCGTTTAAAATTTTTCCTAATAAACTAAAAATATTATTAAAAAGAAGTTCTTAACAATTTTTCCTACTTTTTTTATCATTTTTTTAGATAATTCCTCAAATTACTAAACGATTACCCGAGTAACCGTTTAAAAATTTGAAGGAAATAACAAATTTTAAAATATTTTCGTTATAAAAATATGTTTAAAGTAATTCCCTTTAAGATACAATTTAAAAATTTTAATTTTTCTCAAAAAAATTATATGGTTACTCGAGTAACCGTTAAAAATTTCCTCATTTGACTTAAAATTAACAAGATAAAGCAAAATATAACAAAGGCAAATATTTCTTATACATATTTTAACATTTTAAAGCCATTTTATGTAAACGAGTAACCGGTTACTTGGGTAACCGTTAAAAAAAATTTCCTAAAAAGCTAAAAATATCTTTGATATAAAATTTCTAACAGTTTCTTCTACTTTTTTTATAATTTTTCTAGATAATTCCTTAAATTACTAAACGATTACCCGAGTAACCGTTTAAAAATTTGAAGGAAATAACCAATTTTGAAATATTTTCGATATAAAAATATGTTTAAAATAATTCCCTTTAAGAAACAATTTAAAAGTTGTAATTTTTCTTTACAAAAATTACATGGTTACTCGAGTAACCGTTAAACAATTTTCCCATTTGACTTAAAATTAATAAGATAAAGCTAAATAAAACAAAATGCATTATTTTTTATAGATTTTTAACATTTAAAAAACATTTTATGTAACCGAATAATCGGTTACTCGAGTAACCGTTAAAAATAATTTCCTAAAAAGCTAAAAATATCTTTGATATAAAATTTCTAACAGTTTCTTCTACTTTTGTTATAATTTTTCTAGATAATTCCTTAAATTACTAAACGATTACCCGAGTAACCGTTTAAAAAATCCTCCAATAGGCTAAAAATTACTTGAAAATACCAAAATTAAATGAAATTCCTTATCATTTCTGTTACTATTCTTAAATTTTTTTGTGAGTTTTTCATTAAATTGCTAATCGGTTACTCGAGTAACCATTTAAAAACTCCTTCATTTGTCTTAAAATAATCAAAAATATGCTTTAAAATAAGACTCAAAACCATTACTGGCAATTTTCTTAAATTCAAAGGAGATTATAAGTTAATTTGCAATATGGTTACTCGAGTAACCATTTAAATATTTCTCTAATATGCTAAAATTTGCTGTTCAATAGAGTTATATAAATTTCTTAGCAATTTCTCATAAATTTCTTAAATTTTTACTAGATTATTCGTTACATTGCTATACCGAGTACCCGAGTAACCGTTTAAAAATTACTCTTAAATGCTAAAAATGTGTAAGAAATTTTATTTATATGTAATTTCTAACACTTTTTGATACTTTTTCCTACATTATTACTAGTTTATGCGTTAATTTGCTATATGGTTACTCGAGTAACCATTTCAAAATTCCTCTTCTATTTGGTTATTCATCCAAAATTTTGCTACCAAAATAGTAAATATATGAATTATATCAATTTCTTTGAAGATTCTTAATACTTTTCTTGCATTTTGAACAGTTTATTCGTTTAATCTGTTAACCAGTTACTCGAATAATTTTCTAAAATTTTACCAAATGGCTATAAATATCAGAAAAATATTATAGTATACAATTTTGCTCATTTATCTTTGCCTTTAAACATTTTTTTAACGATTATTCGTTAGTTTAATTATTCGGTTAACCGATTAATCGTTAAAATTTTCTTGAAAAATCCTCATTTCTAAAAAAAATTCAAATGTAATGCTTCTAAATTTCTTCTTCTAAAATTCTTAACAATTTTTTCTGATTTATAAACGATTAATCGTATAAAAATTTAATCGGTTACCCGAATAATCGTTAAAATTTTTTGTAGAATTGCTGAAAAAATTGTTTAAAATGTAATGGCTTTCAAATTCTAAACAATTTTTGTTTATTTATAAACGATTAATCGAATAAAAATTTAATCGGTTAACCGAATAATCGTTTAAAAATGCAATAATTTGATGGAAAAAATTACAAAATTATTAATAAGACATAATTTTAAGCAATTTTAAACACGCGTTTGAATATTTGTTGCATTATTGGTTTAAACGGTTATTCGGTTACCCGAATAATTTCCTGAAAATCATAAAATTTTATCTAAATATTAAATTTTTACATCCCTAGACATTTTTTAAGTTTTAAAACATATTTTGTAACGATTATTCGTAAAACCGGTTATTCGGTTAACCGAATAATCGTTCATTTTTTTGAAGAATATTTAAAATTAAAGTGTTTTTAAGTTTTTCACTATAATTTTTTTAGTTTTTTGTCGATGAATTTATTAAAAAACACCTTATTTTACTTCTTGATTCCAATCAGAAGACAACAACAAATCATGTCAATATTTTATACTGATTATCCGAACAAGGATTTCTATTGTTTATACAAGAATTATAAGCTAAACTATTAATATTTATTACCCAAGGTAGAAACAGCAGAAAGATAGATATGTAATATTTATTAGAACTTTATTTATTTATTCATAGAAAGAAAGCAAAGCTCGTACACACACACACACATCCTTTAAATAACCTTGACCGCATTATCCTTTCTTTTATGGTTATTTAAACAAATGGCATTTCTAATGAGTAGCAAACATTAGCAGATAAAAAAACTATAAGCGATTTTTTTCTATATATTCTAAATGTTATATTTACACACGTAAATATGACAAACAGCAGCAGTGGAAGAAGAAAAATGATGTAATTCTTTCTTCTCTTTCAAATAATGTTGACATTTTTTTCCTCTTCTGTAGAATGATTCTTTGATTTTTTTTCTCCACTTACTAGTTAGAGGAAAGAAATGCTTTCTTTTTATATATTTTTGCTACGGGTGACTAAATTTTTATGACTTTGGAATGTCTGTCGTGTGTAAAAAACTGAATATTTCTAATGAATAGATAATGAGCTTGAGAAAAAAAATGAGAAAAGCAAGATCTTTAAAGAATGTTTGTAAACAGTTAAGTTGAAATCATAAACTAAACTGTACAATAGTCTAAACTATAGACCAGACTATAGAATAGAGTATAGACTAGACTATAGCCTAGACTATAGACTAGACTATAGCCTAGACTATAGGACTAGACTATAGACAGACTATAGACTAGACTATAGACTAGACTATAGACTAGACTATAGACTAGACTATAGACTGATATAGACTAAACTATAGACTAGGACTATAGACTAGACTATAGACTAGACTATAGGACTAGACTATAGACTAGACTATAGACTAGACTATAGACTAGACTATAGACTAGAATATACGGAGTAGTCTATAGTCTAGTCTATATCCAGCCTTTAGAGTAGTCTACTGTCTGGTCTATTAGTCTAGCTAATAGTCTAGTCAATAGTGTAGTCTATAGTCTATTATCGTCTAGTCTATACTCTAGTATAGTCTATAGTCTAGTCTATACTCTGTATAGTCTATAGCTCTAGTCTATAGTTCGTATAGTCTAGTCATAGTCTAGTCTAGTCAGTATTGTTCTAGTCTATAGTCTAGTCTATAGTCTAGGCTATAGTCTAGTCTATAGTCTAGTCTATAGTCTAGTCCTATAGTCTAGTCTAGAGTCTAGTCTATAGTCTAGTCTATAGTCTAGTTCTATAGTCTAGTCTATAGTCTAGTCTATAGTCTAGTCTATAGTCTAGTCTATAGTCTAGTCTATAGTCTAGTCTATAGTCTAGTCTATAGTCTAGTCTATAGTCTAGTCTATAGTCTAGTCTATAGTCTAGTCTATAGTCTAGTCTATAGTCTAGTCTATAGTCTAGTCTATAGTCTAGTCTATAGTCTAGTCTATAGTCTAGTCTATAGTCTAGTCTATAGTCTAGTCTATAGTCTAGTCTATAGTCTAGGTCTATAGTCTAGTCATAGTCTAGTCTATAGTCCTAGTCTATAGTCTAGTCTATAGTCTAGTCTATAGTCTAGTCTATAGTCTAGTCTATAGTCTAGTCTATAGTCCTAGTCTATAGTCTAGTCTATAGTCTAGTCTATAGTCTAGTCTATAGTCTAGTCTATAGTCTAGTCTATAGTCTAGTCTATAGTCTAGTCTATAGTCTAGTCTATAGTCTAGTCTATAGTCTAGTCTATAGTCTAGTCTATAGTCTAGTCGATAGTCTAGTCTATAGTCTATAGTCTAGTCTATAGTCTAGTCTATAGTCTAGTCTATAGTCTAGTCTATAGTCTAGCCTATAGTCTAGTCTATAGTCTAGTCTATAGTCTAGTCTATAGTCTAGTCTATAGTCTAGTCTATAGTCTAGTCTATAGTCTAGTCTATAGTCTAGTCTATAGTCTAGTCTATAGTCTAGTCTATAGTCTAGTCTATAGTCTAGTCTATAGTCTAGTCTATAGTCTAGTCTATAGTCTAGTCTATAGTCTAGTCTATAGTCTAGTCTATAGTCTAGTCTATAGTCTAGTTTATAGTCTAGTCTATAGTCTAGTCTATAGTCTAGTCTATAGTCTAGTCTATAGTCTAGTCTATAGTCTAGTCTATAGTCTAGTCTATAGTCTAGTCTATAATCTAGTCTATAGTCTAGTCTATAGTCTAGTCTATAGTCTAGTCTATAGTCTAGTCTATAGTCTAGTCTATAGTCTAGTCTATAGTCTAGTCTATAGTCTAGTCTATAGTCTAGTCTATAGTCTAGTCTATAGTCTAGTCTATAGTCTAGTCTATAGTCTAGTCTATAGTCTAGTCTATAGTCTAGTCTATAGTCTAGTCTATAGTCTAGTCTATAGTCTAGTCTATAGTCTAGTCTATAGTCTAGTCTATAGTCTAGTCTATAGTCCAGTCTTTAGTCTGGTCTATTGTCTAGTCTATAGCCCATGGACTATTATGTAGTCTAGTCTATAGTCTAGTTTATGATGTAGTTTAGTCAATAATAATCTAGTATATGATCTAGTCTATAGTATAGTCTATATCCTGGACTGTAGTATAGACTAAAGGCTTGTCTATAGTCTAGTCTATAATCTGTTCTATAGTCTAGTCTTGTCTTTGCTCTAGCACGTAATCTAGTCTATATTCTAGTCTGTGTTCTGGACTGTAGTTTAGGCTATAGTTTTGTCTATAGTCTCCTTTGTAGTCTGGTCTATCTAATTTTTTACTTTAGTTATTAGCTTAGCTTTATGCCTTTCAATTCCTTAAAGTTTTTCTCCAACCAAATTCTTCCATTTTTACAAAACTTTATCAAATAAATATTTAATGAATTTGCACTAGTTTTCCGGCCCTTTTTATTCAATTGATATTTATTACTACAGTATACATATTTAATTGTATGATTTATTTCAATTTACTTTTTAGTTACACAATTTCCCTCAGTTTAATAAGACAATTACAAAAAAATCAATAATAACGTTTATAAATTAAACCCTTTTTATAGCTCACACATGCCAAGCAAATAAAACACATGACTTTTTTTCCACTTTGGAGTCTCTATAATGACGAGTTAAGTAAATTTTCATGTAAAATTAAATTACCCTATAATTATGCTACAATAAATATTACCTGTACCCCACGTAGAAGAATGAGATTGTGTGTGTATATATATTTTCCACACCATTTACATATATGAGAACTAAAAGGGGAGTGGCGAGGAGTTATACTTCTGAAGCGGCTTCTGTTTTACTTAACAATTTGTATAATTTAGCAGAAAATTGTTGTCAATTTAAAAAAAAAAATAAAGAGTTTAAAGTGGTTATAAAATTGTAGTTAATATGTACATTGTACATATATAGTTTTTAATATATTTTTAACTTACCGCAACAAAAAAAATAAATAAACATCTAAAGGAACTGTTTTGTATAATAGACAATATAACAAAAGGGTTACTATTTAAGTATATATTAAAGGACTATTAAGGACTCTTTTGTTTTTCATAGAGGATAGTATGGAAAGAGAAAAATAGAGGAAATAATTCAGAGGAAATGAAGAAAGGTTAATAACCGGATGGTTTAAAAGCCTAGGTACTACAGACATATTTAACAACTAAACTGTAGAGCAAACTACAGACTAGACTATAGACTAGACTATAGACTAGACTATAGACTAGAATATAGACTAGACTATAGACTAGACTATAGACTAGACTATAGACTAGACTATAGACTAGACTATAGACTAGACTATAGACTACACTATAGACTAGACTATAGACTAGACTATAGACTAGACTATAGACTAGACTAGACTATAGACTAGACTAGACTATAGACTAGACTAGACTATAGACTAGACTAGACTATAGACTAAACTATAGACTAGACTATAGACTAGACTATAGACTAGACTATAGACTAGACTATAGACTAGACTATAGACTAGACTATAGACTAGACTATAGACTAGACTATAGACTAGACTATAGACTAGACTATAGACTAGACTATAGACTAGACTATAGACTAGACTATAGACTAGACTATAGACTAGACTATAGACTAGACTATAGAATAGACTATAGACTAGACTATAGACTAGACTATAGACTAGACTATACACTAGACTATAGACTAGACTATAGACTAGACTATAGACTAGACTATAGACTAGACTATAGACTAGACTATAGACTAGGCTATAGACTAGACTATAGACTAGACTATAGACTAGACTATAGACTAGACTATAGACTAGACTATAGACTAGACTATAGACTAGACTATAGCTATACTATAGACTATACTATAGACTAGACTATAGACTAGACTATAGACTAAACTATAGACTAGACTATAGACTAGACTATAGACTAGACTATAGACTAGACTAGACTATAGACTATAGACTAGACTAGACTATAGACTAGACTAGACTATAGACTAGACTATAGACTAGACTATAGACTAGACTATAGACTAGACTATAGACTACACTATAGACTAGACTATAGACTAGACTATAGACTAGACTATGGACTAGACTATGGACTAGACTATAGACTAGACTATAGACTAGACTATAGACTAGACTATAGACTAGACTATAGACTAGACTATAGACTAGACTATAGACTAGACTATAGACTAGACTATAGACTAGACTATAGACTAGACTATAGACTAGACTATAGACTAGACTATTGACTAGACTATAGACTAGACTATAGACTAGACTAGACTATAGACTAGACTATAGACTAGACTATAGACTAGACTATAGACTAGACTATTGACTAGACTATAGACTAGACTATAGACTAGACTATAGACTAGACTATTGACTAGACTATAGACTAGACTATAGACTAGACTATAGACTAGACTATAGACTAGACTAGACTATAGACTACACTATAGACTAGACTATAGACTAGACTATAGACTAGACTATAGACTAGACTAGACTATAGACTAGACTATAGACTAGACTATAGACTAGACTATAGACTAGACTATAGACTAGACTATAGACTAGACTATAGACTAGACTATAGACTAGACTATAGACTAGACTATAGACTAGACTATAGACTAGACTATAGACTAGACTATAGACTAGACTATAGACTAGACTATAGACTAGACTATAGACTAGACTATAGACTAGACTATAGACTAGACTATAGACTAGACTATAGACTAGACTAGACTAGACTATAGACTAGACTATAGACTAGACTATAGACTAGACTATAGACTAGACTATAGACTAGACTATAGACTAGACTATAGACTAGACTATAGACTAGACTATAGACTAGACTATAGACTAGACTATAGACTAGACTATAGACTAGACTATAGACTAGACTATAGACTAGACTATAGACTAGACTATAGACTAGACTATAGACTAGACTATAGACTAGACTATAGACTAGACTATAGACTAGACTATAGACTAGACTATAGACTAGACTATAGACTAGACTATAGACTAGACTATAGACTAGACTATAGACTAGACTATAGACTAGACTATAGACTAGACTATAGACTAGACTATAGACTAGACTATAGACTAGACTATAGACTAGACTATAGACTAGACTATAGACTAGACTATAGACTAGACTATAGACTAGACTATAGACTAGACTATAGACTAGACTATAGACTAGACTATAGACTAGACTATAGACTAGACTATAGACTAGACTATAGACTAGACTATAGACTAGACTATAGACTATAGACTAGACTATAGACTAGACTATAGACTAGACTATAGACTAGACTATAGACTAGACTAGACTATAGACTAGACTATAGACTAGACTATAGACTAGACTATAGACTAGACTATAGACTAGACTATAGACTAGACTATAGACTAGACTATAGACTAGACTATAGACTAGACTATAGACTAGACTATAGACTAGCCTAGACTAGACTATAGACTAGCCTATAGACTATAGACTAGCCTATAGACTAGACTATAGACTAGCATATAGACAATATTTTAGTTTATAATCTGGACTATAGTCTAGTTTATAATCCGGACGAAAGTACAATCTATAGTCTGCAGTATAGTCTGTAATCTGAATTGCAGCTTAGTTTATACTTAGTTTGGAATATAAGTTAGTTTATAAGTTATTCTAGTCCATGATCTGGATTATAGTTTAGTCTTTAGTGTGGACTATAGTTTAGTTCATAGTCTGGACTATAATTAGGCTATAGTCAAGTCTGTATTCTAGTATAAAGTCTCAACTGTAGTCTAATCAAATGTTTTAAATTCTCCACATTTATTATTTTTTTAATACTTTACATTTTGTTTCGCAACAAATTTTGTTCTGCTTTTCGTAACATTTTATTATTACATCATGTATGGGTTGCCCCCTTGCATATTAATAGTTTATTTGTGCCTCTTCTTAATAAACCCACTTTCCATACTTTTTTTAAAACATTACAAGAATAAAATATTAAATAAAATAAGAAAAAGAATGAAAAAAGTAAAATTAAACTATAGAGTAGAATATTATGTCAGTTGCAGTAAGAAAAAAATACAACAACACTATATGAATATTAAAGAAAAATGTAAATAAATGACAAAAGTAAACAGATTGGTTGTTAAAGGAAAGGGTGAGGTAGTAGCAGAAGGATAAAGTGAATAATTTACAAATGTAACACAGTTACTTATTACACTTATAATAAATTGTTTTAATTGGTGTAGTCGTTGTTGCAGTATGAATATTAAAAGGTAAACAAACACACACATAGTGTGTTAATAACAGAAAGTGTTGTATTAATCAGGGGAATTTTCTTTACAGGGGAGAAGTTGTGTTTTAAAGCCAGAATAGAGTTATTTGTTTTACAGGTAATAAATATTTCACTTTGGCTAGTTCTTGTTGTTGTTATTTGTTTACAACTGTTAACAGTTTGTTGCGAAACTATTAATTCTCAATGAATGACAAATGAGCTGCGAAAAAGAAGATGATAATGCGAGTAAATGTCATTTTGCAAATATTTTGTTTTTGTTTTGATGTTTATTTATGATGATTCATTAGCATTTTTTGCATGAATTTATTTGTGTTTTGTTGTTGTGAGCAAAGTCAATGTCATTTTTAATATTTGTGTTGATTTTTAAGCAAAAAAAAGAGCAAAAAAAAATAAATTATACAGAAAGTTATGAAAAAGAATGCTGCAAAAAAAACTATTACCCACGCATTAATTATAATAAAAGCAACAACAATAACAACAAGTTTATTACCTTCATAGTGTTATATACAACAATATGTGGGCTAATGCAATAAAGGAAGACAAATTACAATAAAACCCAGCAAACAATTTAAAGAAAATTTAAAAGAAATTTGAAAATTTAAGGAAATTTAAATTATAAATAACTTTTTAAACAAAATTTTACTGCAGTATTATAAATATTAAATGAAAATACAAAAATATCCTGTTCCTTTTTCCTCTTAATGACCATTTCTTTTAGTTTTAGTTTCTACTTTTGCTTGCACATGCAAGCACTATACATGTTGTTTACAAATAACCCATATTTAAGTCATTCATATTTATAACGAGTTCATTGTCCTAAAGGTCCTTTTTATCCACTACTCTATTGCTTTCAACCTCTCTCTCTCTCCCTTTCTCTTGCTTATTCTTCTTCTGTTTGCTGTTGTTATTATTCTAAGAGTTCATTTTGTTGGTTGGATTTTTCTTTGAAAAAAGGTTGAGGTTTTTCTTATATTGAAAAGTTTAAATGAAAAAAAAAACACAGCTCCTGTTTATATCCTTAAGGATTTAACTTGAATAATGTCTAGCAAACGTTTTTTCCTAGAATTTTTTTCTCTTTCTCTCTTCTTGTTTTGTTAAAATAACTAAATATTTGTTTAATAGTGACATTAGAGACTTCCTATTTGTTCCTTGAATGCATTTATAATGACATATGTTAAACAGTAGAGGAAGTAGAAGAAATAAACAAAATTTTTTCATTTGAGTTCATAAAATGACCAGAAATCCTTTTAATCTTAGAAAAGCTTAAGGATAATTTTTGAAATTAAGGAAAAAATTACAAAAATCACACATTATGCTAAGAAATATGCCTAAGCGAGGAAAATTTATGGTTTTTCAACATTTTCCGGTAAGTTCGAAAATTCGAACTTAAGTTCGAAATTGAAATTTAAACCGAAAAATGCTTAAAATATTAAAAATTTTAGTAGTATTCAATTTTAAACAAAATTTTAAGCAATTTTGAAACATTTTTTGGGAATTTCGAATATTCGAACTTAAGTTCGAAATTGAATATCTGACGGAGAAAAACTATAATTAATCTATTTTCATAGTATTTATTAATATTTAATAAAAATTTACGAGATTTGAAGTAATTTTGAAACGTTTTTAGAATTTTCGAAAATTCGAACTTAAGTTCGAAATTGAATTTTTGCCTGAAAAATACAAAAATATTAAAAATTTTTAATTGTATTAAATTATAAACAAGACTTTTACAATTTTAAGCAATTTTGAAACATTTTTGGGATTTTCGAAAATTGAAAATTTAAACCGAGAAATGCCGAAAATGAGAACAATTTTAAGCAATTTTGAAACATTTTTTTTTTCGAAGCAATTTTGAAAATTTTTTGGGATTTTCGAAAATTCGAACTTAAGTTCGAAATTGAAATTTAAACCGAAAAATGCTTAAAATATTGAAAATTTTAGTAGTTGTAAATTTTAAAGAAAATTTTAATAATTAAAAATTTTTGGGAATTTCGAAAATTCGAACTTAAATTCGAAATTGAAATTTTGACGGAAATATAACCAAATTATTAGAATTTTTACAAATTTAAAGCATTTACACATAAATTTGTTTAATAGTGACATTAGAGACTTCCTGTTTGTTCCTTGAATGCATTTATAGTGACATATGTTAAACAGTAGAGGAAGTAGAAGAAATAAACAAAAAATTTTCATTTGAGTTCATAAAATGACCAGAAATCCTTTAATCTTAGAAAAGCTTAAGGATAATGTTTGAAATTAAGGAAAAAAATTACTAAAATCACACATTATGCTAAGAAAAATGCCTAAGCGAGGAAAATTTAAGGTTTTTCAAAATTTTTCGTTAATTTCGAAAATTCGAACTTAAGTTCGAAATTGAAATTTAAACCGAAAAATGCTTAAAATATTGAAAATTTTTAGTAGTGTTCGATTTTAAACAAACTAATAATAATTTTAAGCAATTTTGAAACATTTTTGGGAATTTAGAAAATTCGAACTTAAGTTCGGAATTGAATATCTGACGAAGAAAAACTAAAATTAATCTGTTTTCATAGTATTTATTAATATTTAATAAAAATTTACGAGATTTGAAGTAATTTTGAAACGTTTTTAGAATTTTCGAAAATTCGAACTTAAGTTCGAAATTGAAATTTAAACCGAAAAATGCTTAAAATAATGAATATTTTTAGTATTGTTCGATTTTAAACAAAATAAGAACAATTTTAAGCAATTTTAAAACATTTTTGGGAATTTCGAAAAAAACTTAAGTTCGAAATTTAAATTTTGACCGAAATATAACCAAATTATTAGAATTTTTACAAATTTAAAGCACTTACACATAAATTACCTAATTTTAACTAGTTTTCATCAATTTTTCAGAATTTCGAAAATTCGAACTTAAGTTCGAAATTGATTTTTTTGCAGAAAAATGTCCAAAACCTCATAATTTAGTTAGTTAAACTACTTTTAGCATATAATCTAAAAAAGATCAGCATTTTCCTACAACTTTGAAAATTCGAACTTAAGTTCGAATATCAATTTTTACCACAAAAGTTCTGAAAATTCTTATATAAATTATTTAAATCATTTCTAGCTTAAATTTATGCAAAATGTTGCATTTTTTTCCAATATCGAAAATTCGAACTTAAGTTCGAAAATTAAAAATTCGGTAAAAATTCACAATTTGTGCTTTTTAATTAGTTTTTGCAATTTTGGTTGAACATTTTATCCTTTTCGTTAAGTTCGAAAATTCGAACTTAAGTTCGAATAAGAAGATTTTCTGAAAAAGTTCTCAAAATTCTTAAATAAGTTATTTGTAGCATTTCTAGTTTGAATTTATGCAAAATTTAGCATTTTTTCGAATTTCGAAAATTCGAACTTAAGTTCGAAAATTTAAAAATTATTGAAAACTTTTGAAATTTGAGTTTTTTAATTAATTTTCTCTCAGTGTTTTTTTTTAGTTTAATATTATATGTTATTCTTATTTTTAATAACATCATTAAAATATATATTTTTTAATTATTTTATTTCTTCTCCTTTACACAAGTTTTTGTAACCAAAACGTTAGACAGACACACTTTAATGTTTCAGCAATAAAAAAACTTAAGAAATATGTATGTATTTTTCTGCTTGTTTCCACTTAATGGTGTGTGGTATGTAGTTTTAGCCCGTTTCTTCTTCTTCTTCTACACAACTTGTCTCATAGTTGTTCTTTTTATTTTAGACTCTTTTTTTACGTCAGTGTACTACATGAAGTTTAACAACCTACATTTTTGTTTTAACTACTGCGACAGTAAAATTAAGGGGACCAACTGAAAAAAAGAAGTAAATTCAAAATTTCAAAAAAGTTTTTAAAGATTTTTTCAAAACTTTATATATTTGTTTAATTTATAAAATTTAGTTTATTTCCTTATGAAGAAAGAGAGAGAGTTTATATACCCCTTTCCTAAACCTGGCCACCTTATTTCTCTGTTCAGTTATTAAAAAAATTTTTGTTCTAGTACCTCTTGTTTTAAAACAAAATTGTTACAATTATGTTCTTAACTATGTTCTACATACTGTTAATGAAATTGTTGATAATTTGTTAGAGAAAAAAATAAATTTTATTTACTTTTACTTGTTATTTTTTTTATTAGAAGTTTTATAAGCCTAGAAACATATTTTTACTTTTATTAATTTTTTCCGTTTCATCATTCAAACAAAAGAAAAATTTTAATTAAAATATCTGTAACACTTTCCATGAAGGTTGTTTAAGAGATTCAATATTAAAAGGAATTGTTAAAGAAATATTTTAAATTTAAAAGAAATACTAGAACAGAAGGAATACTATAACAGAACTAGAACAGAACTAGAACAGAACTAGAACAGAACTAGAACAGAACTAGAACAGAACTAGAACAGAACTAGAACAGAACTAGAACACAACTAGAACAGAACTAGAACTAGAACACAACTATAACACAACTAGAAAACAACAAGAACACAACTAGAACACAACAAGAACACAACAAGAACACAACTAGCACACAACTAGAACACAACTAGAACATAACTAGAACACAACTAGAACACAACTAGAACACAACTAGAACACAACTAGAACAGAACTAGAACAGAACTAGAACAGAACTAGAACAGAAGTAGAACAGAACTAGAACAGAACTAGAACAGAACTAGAACAGAACTAGAACAGAACTAGAACAGAACTAGAACAGAACTAGAACAGAACTAGAACAGAACTAAAACAGAACTAGAACACTATAGTCTATAGTCTAGTCTATAGTCTAGTCTATAGTCTAGTCTATAGTCTAGTCTATAATCTAGTCTATAGTCTAGTCTATAGTCTAGTCTATAGTCTAGTCTATAGTCTAGTCTATAGTCTAGTCTATAGTCTAGTCTATAGTCTAGTCTATAGTCTAGTCTATAGTCTAGTCTATAGTCTAGTCTATAGTCTAGTCTATAGTCTAGTCTATAGTCTAGTCTATAGTCTAGTCTATAGTCTAGTCTATAGTCTAGTCTATAGTCTAGTCTATAGTCTAGTCTATAGTCTAGTCTATAGTCTAGTCTATAGTCTAGTCTATAGCCTAGTCTATAGTCTAGTCTATAGTCTAGTCTATAGTCTAGTCTATAGTCTAGTCTATAGTCTAGTCTATAGTCTAGTCTATAGTCTAGTCTATAGTCTAGTCTATAGTCTAGTCTATAGTCTAGTCTATAGTCTAGTCTATAGTTTAGTCTATAGTCTAGTCTATAGTCTAGTCTATAGTCTAGTCTATAGCCTAGTCTATAGTCTAGTCTATAGTCTAGTCTATAGTCTAGTCTATAGTCTAGTCTATAGTCTAGTCTATAGTCTAGTCTATAGTCTAGTCTATAGCCTAGTCTATAGTCTAGTCTATAGTCTAGTCTATAGTATAGTCTATAGTCTAGTCTATAGTCTAGTCTATAGTCTAGTCTATAGTCTAGTCTATAGTCTAGTCTATAGTCTAGTCTATAGTCTAGTCTATAGTCTAGTCTATAGTTAGTCTATAGTCTAGTCTATAGTCTAGTCTATAGTCTAGTCTATAGTCTAGTCTATAGTCTAGTCTATAGTCTAGTCTATAGTCTAGTCTATAGTCTAGTCTATAGTCTAGTCTATAGTCTAGTCTATAGTCTAGTCTATAGTCTAGTCTAGTCTAGTCTATAGTCTAGTCTATAGTCTAGTCTATAGTCTAGTCTATATTCTAGTCTATAGTCTAGGTCTATAGTCTAGTCTAGTCTTAGTCTAGTCTATAGTCTAGTCTATAGTCTAGTCTATAGTCTAGTCTATAGTCTAGTCTATAGTCTAGTCTATAGTCTAGTCTTTAGTCTAGTCTATAGTCTAGTCTATAGTCTAGTCTATAGTCTAGTCTATAGTCTAGTCTATAGTCTAGTCTATAGTCTAGTCTATAGTCTAGTCTATAGTCTAGTCTATAGTCTAGTCTATAGTCTAGTCTATAGTCTAGTCTATAGTCTAGTCTATAGTCTAGTCTATAGTCTAGTCTATAGTCTAGTCTATAGTCTAGTCTATAGTCTAGTCTATAGTCTAGTCTGTAGTTTAGTCTGTAGTTTAGTCTATAGTCTAGTCTATAGTCTAGTCTATAGTCTGGTCTATAGTCTAGTCTATAGTCTAATCTAGTCTAATCTAGTCTAATTTAATTATTCAAACAAACCCCTTTTTATTAAATGTTAATTTCTCTTTCCTTTTTCTCTCTTTTTTTTCCGTAGAATGTGGTGGACTATAACTGGAAACTTTGGAAATATACTACCAATCGATTGGTCAAAATCGTATACACGTAAAATGCATATGCCTACTTTAAATTTGGGACAAAATCCACCTAAACAATCTGATTCTCTAGATGCGCAAACACCCGGTGATGATCTCAACAGTGAAGATGAAGCCATAGCCAATGATCTAGATATGCATGCTCTCATACTAAATGGCCTGAACAGTGAAACCGAAGAACCCATTAAAAGTGTCGAAGAAGTCATAAAGGAAATTGAATATATTATAGATGAGGCAGAGAGTCCAACAGAGGATGCTACCACTTGTGAATCGGAAGTAATAGAGAAGGCTAAAGAGGTGTTGGGAGCTCCGCTATATGCGGAAAGTAAGTGGGATGGTTTTTAGAATTTGATAAATTTTTTTAAATAATTTTTTCTTTTGTTTATTCCTAAAGAATTGCAATATTTATCTATTACCCAATTGAATGAGTTGTATATGGAAATGGAGGTTTTGATCCAAGAGCTGAGTGAAACTTTAATCAATGAATTGGCTTTAAGAGATGAATTGGAATTTGAAAAAGAATTGAAAAATTCTTTTATTTCCATACTGCTGGCAGTACAAAATAAAAGACGGCAATATCATGTCGAAAAGAAACGTGGCAAATTCCAGGGTCCCGATCCTAAATATTTAACTACCGTCATACCCTATACCTTGGAGAATGGCACACCTAATAATCAAAATTTACAAGTTTTAATTAAAAGTGAGTTTTGTTTTTATCTTTAGTAAACAATTTTTTTTAATATTGTTTTATTTTTCTTTTTTGCAGTTTTAAAAGCCATTAATGAGGATAGTCCTACCGTGCCCACTTTATTAACGGACTACATTTTAAAGGTATTATGTCCCACATAAATCTGTTTTCTTTAAATTTTTTTTTTTTTAAGTTATTTTGTCTTATAACAAAAACAATTCTTTTTAAGAACAAAAAAAAATATATTTTAGTTTTAAGTGTAATTTTTTTTTAAATCTAATTCTAAAAAAAAGAAGAAAAAATTTATATAAAAGAAACAAATTTAGTTGCTAATTTAATTACCACAAAAAAAAAAAGAAACATTTAAATAAATATTAAAAAGTTTATAATATATTAATAATATAATAATAAATTTAAAAAAAAAAAAACAACAAAAAAGTTTATTTAACATTCATAAAAATTATTTAAATTTAACATAAAAAACAGTTAATGCTGTTTGTTTAAAGCGATAAATCTGAAGAAGACTCTTTTTTTTAAATAGCAAATGTTCTAAAGAAGATTGTCTGCTAATAGCAAAGTGTGTGAAGAAAAGCCTAAAGAGGACTTTTTTTTAATAGCAAAATGTCTAAAGAAGAGTCTATTCTAATCGCAGAATGTATAAAGAAGACTCAGTTCTAAAGAAGACTCTTTTCTAGTAGCAAAGTAACTTAAGAAGTCCCACTACCAATCGCAAAGATTCCCTTTTCTAATAATAAAGTGTCTAAAGTAGATCCTCTACCAATCGCAAAGAAGACACTTTTTTAATAGCGAAGTGTCTTCTGAAGACTTTTTTCTAATAGTAATAGTCTACTATTTTCTAATAGAAAACTGTCTTTGGAAGTGTTTAAAGAAGATTCTCTACTAATAGCAAAGTTTCTAAAGAAGCCCTCCACTAATCGCAAAGTATCTAAAGAAGACTGTTTTCTAATAGCGAAGTGTCTTAAGAGGTTTCTTTTATAATAGTAAAATGTCCAAAGAAGACCCTCTACTAATCGCAAAGGGTCTAAAGAAGACTCTTTTCTAATAGCGAACTGTTTTAAGAAGTCTCTTTTCTAATAGTAAAGTATCTAAAGAAGACCCTCTACTAATCTCAAAGAGTTTAGAGGAGTCAATTTTCTAATAATAAAGTTTCTTAAGAAGTGTTCAAAGAAGACTCTTTTCTAATAGCATACTGTCTGAAGAAGTGTTTAAAGAAGATACTCTACTAATACCAAAGTATCTTAATAAGTCTCTTTTCTAATAGTAAACTGTCTAAAGAGGACCTTCTACTTATAGCAAAGGGTATGAAGAAGACTGTTTTCTAATAGCGAAGTGTCTTAAGAAGTCTCTTTTTTAATAGTTAAGTGTCTAAAGAGAACTCTCTACTACTCGCAGAAAGTCTAAAGAAGTCGATTGCTAATAGAAAAGTTTCTTAAAAAGTATTTAAAGAAGACTCTTTTCTAGTAGCAAACTATCTTAAGAAGTCTCCTTTCTAATAGTAAAGACTCTAAAGAAGACCCTCTACTAATCACAAAGAGTCTAAAGAAGACTCTGTTCTAATAGTAAAGTGTCTAAAGAAGACCCTCTACTAATCGTAAAGAAGACTGTTTTCTAATAGCGAAGTGTCTTAAGAAGTCTCTTTTCTAATAGTAAAGTGTCTAATGAAGATCCTCTACTAATCGAAAATAGTCTAAAGAAGACTTTTTTAATAGCAAATTGTCTATAAAAGTGCTTAAAGAAGACTCTTTTCTAATAGCAAAGTGTATTAAAAAGACTCTTTTCTAATAGTAAAGTGAGTAAAGAAGACCCTCTACTAATCGTAAAGGGTCTAAAGAAGACTGTTTTCTGATAGCGAAGCGTCTTAAGAAGTCTCTTTTCTAATAGTAAAGTGTCTAATGAAGATCCTCTACTAATCGAAAATAGTCTAAAGAAGATTTTTTTTAATAGCAAATTGTCTATAAAAGTGCTTAAAGAAGACTCTCTTCTAATAGCAAAGTGTATTAAAAAGACTCTTTTCTAATAGTAAAGTGAGTAAAGAAGACTCTCTACAAATCACAAAGGGTCTAAAGAAGACTGTTTTCTAATAGCGAAGTGTCTTAAGAAGTCTCTTTTCTAATAGTAAAGTGTCTAATGAAGATCTTCACTAATCGCAAAGAGTATAAAGTGTTTGAAGAAGACTCTTTTCTAATAGCAAACTGTCTATATAAAGTATAAAGTTCTAAAGAAGACTCTTTTTAATAGCAAATTGTCTATAAAAGTGCTTAAAGAAGACTCTTTTCTAATAGCAAAGTGTATTAAAAAGACTCTTTTCTAATAGTAAAGTGAGCAAAGAAGACCCTCTACTAATCGTAAAGGGTCTAAAGAAGACTGTTTTCTAATAGCGAAGTGTCTTAAGAAGTCTCTTTTCTAATAGTAAAGTGTCTAATGAAGATCTTCACTAATCGCAAAGAGTATAAAATGTTTAAAGAAGACTCTTTTCTAATAGCAAACTGTCTGTAGAAGTGTTTAAACAAGATTCTCTACTAATACCAAAGTAACTTACAAAGTCTCTTTTCTAATGGTAAACTGTCTAAAGAAGACCCTCTACTAATAGCAAAGTATCTTAAGAAGTCTCTTTTCTAATAGTAAAGTGTCTAAAGAAGACCCTCTACTAATCGCAAGGGGTCTTAAGAAGAACATTTTCTAATAGCAAAGTGTGTTTGCTAACAGTAAAGTGTCTAAAGAAGTTCCTCTACTAATCCTAATGAGTCTAAAGAAAACAGTTTTCTAATAGCAAACTGTCTTAAGAAGACTCTTTTCTAATAGTAAAGTGTTTATAGAAGACTCTATACTAATCGGAAAGAGTCTAAAGAAGTTGATTCTTTAATAGTAAAGTTTCTTAAAAAGTGTTTAAAGAAGACTCTGTTCTAATAGCAAATGATATATAGAAGTGTTTAATGAAGACTCTCTTCTAATAGCAAAGTGTCTTCAGAAGTCCTTTGTTTTATTAATAAAGCGTCTAAAGAAGAATCTCTACTAATCGCTAAGAGACTAAAGAAAACTCTTTTCTAAAAAGAGATCTCTCTTTTTATAGCAAAGTTTCTTAAGAAGACTCCTCTATTACAGCATTAACTGTGTAATTTATCTTTTTTGAATACAACTACAAAACTCTAGAACAAATATTGCTTTATTCCCAACAAAATAGCAAGTAACAAAAACAATTTTAAATAAAAATTTATTACCACAAATGCAAAAAAAAAAAATTGAAAAGAAAAAGTTTACAAAAGAAATGAAAAGAAGAAACAATAATAACAAAAAAACCCAGGCAGGAGCACAGAATTACATAATATTTTCTTAAGAAAGCAGAACATAACTGGGATGCTTTCTAAATGGGATTACAGAAAACATTTCAGCAAATAAGTTTGAGCTCAGAATTTATAAATGGGATTAATGAAAAAAAGCAAACTGGGAGCACAGAATTTCATAATATTTCCTTAAGAAAGCAGAACATAACTGGGATGCTCTCTAAATGGGATAACAGAAAACATTTCAGCAAATAAGTGGGAGCTCAGAATTTATAAATGGGATTAATTACAGAAGTTTTCCTAAAAGCAAACTGGGAGCTCAGAACTTTTACTTTATTAGGAAAAGACTAAAAGTTACGTTAACTGGGAGTGCAGAAAGTTTTCTAAAATAAATTGGGAATTCAGAATTTTGAGTAAACTGGAAAAATGGAAGGTTTTTTAAAAACAAACTGGGAGCTCAGGAGGCTGAAAATAACTGATAGTGGCAAAGATTTGAACTTTTAAATAGTTGTTGTGTTTTTGCTGCCTAATGGAGATGGAGTTTTTTGGAGTTAAAGGACTTTTTTAAAATTTTGTTAATTTTTGTTTTAAAAAAGAAAATTTTAAAGTTTTTTTTAATAAATTAATTTATTTTAATGAAAAAAATTGGATTTATTTTAAACACTGCCCTGTTTACTTACAAATAAATTTGAAAAAAAACAAAATTTATTGAAAAAAAAAGAAAACAAAATTTATTTAAAAAATTTGAAAAAAATAGCAGAAAATATTATAAATTAGAGAAAATTTTATTTAAAAAGATAATTTAAATAATTTATGGGTATTGAAAGAAAATAAAGATTTTAAAAAGGTAAATAACAGTTTGAAAACAAAAGTTTAAAAATTTACATAATTTTTAAACAGAAAAAAGCAGGAAAATTACAAAAAACTAAGTTTTAAATAAAAATATATTAAAAAGTCTTTAAAAATTAAAAAAATACAAACAAATTTAAATTATTAAACAAAAACAAAAAAATTTAATTTAAAAAAATAAATATATTTTGTAATACTCAATTAAAAAAATTCAAAATATTATTTATAAATTTTAAAAAACGCTTATTTAATAAAAAAACTGCATTTTGAATTGTTTAAGCTTTTTTTGGGAAATAAAAAAATATATTAAGAAAATTAAGTGGCATTTTAAATAATTTGTATAGAAACCTGTAAAAAGTTTTAATTTTTAATTTAAACATTTTGTTATTTTATAATTTAAGTTAAAAATAAATATGCGAAAATTAAAAAAAAGTGTTTTAAAAAAGCTTTATTTATAATTTATTTTTGCTATTAAATAGTTTTTTTTTATAAAAAAAAAGTTATAATTTTCTTAACAATAAAATATTTTTAAATTTTTTCTTAAAAGTTTTTTTTTTATTAAAATATTTTATTAAAACCCTAATTAGCCTTAATATTCCAAAAACCAACAAGCAGACTTTGAAAACAAACCCCCCCACAATTTAAATATTAAACTTAAAAAAATAAAATAAAACCATATTTATGCCATAAAAATAAAAATTCTACAGCTTTTTCTAAAAAAAATAATAAAATAAAACTTAAATTAACACAAAAAACTGCTTGTCTACAAAAAAAAAAAAATACAAAAATTTAATAAAAAATATTTAAAAAAAATAGTCTAATAAATTTAAATATAAAAAACTCTGTGTGTACTTTATATATGAAAAGAAATTATTAAAAAAATAATTAATAAAATTATTAAAAAAATATTTAATAAAATTATTAAATAAATAAAAATATTTATTAAAATAAATAAAACAAAATGTTACCAAAAAAAAAAACAACTAAAACAAAATATTGCAAAAAAAAACACAGTCCATGTTTTATTAGTTTTAAAATAAAACCTTAAAAAAACAACAAATATCTAAAAAAAAAATTAAAACAAATCTTGCAAAATAAAAATATATTTATAATTTTTATTAATTAATAAAAAAAATAAAAATTAATATTAAATTATCAAAAACAAAACAAAAATCTACATATAAAGAAAAAACAATTTAAATGTAATGCAATTTCTCTATATACAAATACAACAAGAAAAATATTCTTAAATAAAAATGCTTAAATAAAAAAATAATACAAAACAAAAGGATGTTTTAATTAAAAAGCAAACAAAAGAGTAAGAAAATACTTTAAAATTAAACGTTTACCCACTACTAGGCTTTATTTTAAAACAATCTGGCCACTTCTTTCTAAAAAAATCATTAAAAAGTTAGCAGCTTTTGTCTATACCTAAAATAAATTTATCTTAGCTGCGCCAACTACCTTTTTTACCAACAACTGTTTTCTTTCTTTAATAAAGAGTTTTCATAACATTTAACTATCTTTTGTCTCATACCATAATATAAATAAAAGAGCGTGGCAAAATCAACAGCTTTTGTATATAACACTTATATATGATAACAATAACTAGGTTTTTATAACCGTTTAGCTTTCATGAGCAACATAAACAAAAGCAATAGAGTGACATAACAAATAGCTTTTGTATATATCAGCTGTTTAAGTAGACTTTTCCTAATAAGAAAACAGTCGTGAAAAAACGAAGAGTCAAAAAAGTCGACTTTTCATGAAACGAAAAAGTACAAAAAGTCTACTTTTTGTTTTAACTATAGAACCCTATTTGTAAATCAATTTTAGAACCCTAATTCTAATTGGATTAAAATGCATAAAAAAATAAGTTTGTGTTTTTTCCTATTGCACTTTTCCATTTGTTACAAATGGCAACCTTAAGAAAGCACTAACAACGAACATGGAAAACAAAACAAAATGACAAAAAATCTACAATTTATGCGGCTGAAAGCTGACTAAGCTTAACCGCCTATGAAATTGAAAAGCCAACGACGTTAAACATATTTCGGCTTCAAATTTCTTTAAAAGGTCCGCCATTTTCAATATAAAACACTTAACTGATACATTAAATTCTAGAAATTATACAATATAAAATGTTTACATATTATAATAAACTTCAGAAAACTTAGCTAATTTACAGCTGTTTTCAAGTCAGCGCCGAAATGTTTAGTAGCTAACGCCGTCATTAATATTATAAAGGCGCTGATCTTTGCTAAATCATTGAAGAAATTTTCATACAGAAATAACAGCAGAAAGAGTGTGTGAGAGTGAAAAAAAAGAAGAAAAAAAACCCTGCATAGAAAAAAATTTTATCCAGCACAAATTGTGCAAAAGTATTTTACGGTTCGCCTTTAAGCCCCCAATATCAGTTATGTGGGGAATTTTGGAGACAATACAACAACGCATAGAGAAGGAAAAAAACTAAAAAAAAAAGATTGCAATTTAAGTACCTACACAGTGTAGTAGTTAGAGGCGCCTGGAAAAACACACAACCCAAAACCGAGGCGACGAAGACGACGGGGTTCATAATTTTTTGTGTGACGGAACAATTTTTGTATTAGTTTCGTGCTGCAAGTTTTACACGGTGTACAAAAGTTAATAATATTATTTAAAAGAAAAAGAAAATTTCATAAAAAAGTGCTTTTTAAATTAATTAACAAAAAAAAAATAATAGTTAAATTGAATATAATTATAATAATATAAAAAAACGTGAAATCAAACAGCGAAAATGGCATTGAAAGTGTTGGTTGGACAAAGTAAGTGATTAATCAGTAGTCATAGTAGTAGTTAAAAGTTTTATCTATAATAATTAACATTTTCTTAAGGTTAATTAATACAATTTTAAGTAAAATTTACAAATTTCCCTTAAGTTTTCTTTATAATGGTGAAATTAATCTATAATTTCTTAGTCCCAAAGTTATTTATTGATTTTTCCCTATAGTTGTGAAAAAAAGATAAAAAACAAACACCTAACACTCAGTTTTCGCTGTAGAGGACTTTAGTGTAATTTAGGAATTTGTCAGCAATATCAGCAATTATTCTTTTCCATGGTTTTAGTCCCTTAACATGGTGGCTTTTTTTTAGCAGCAGCCTATTTTATACGCCCCCAGTTTGACCTTTTTTCGTTTGCCGTAGTTGTTGTTTTAAGAGAATTTGTTTTAGCAATGGATACCGAAAATCACTATTGTATGGAATTCCCTTATGGCCACCCAATTAACACCCCACCAAACCCTGCCATTAAATATGCGCAAAAGCGTAAATTGTCATAATTTTTTTTGTACGTATTATCTAGTTATTGATTGTAGTTCATAAAAAAATCTTATTGTAATTGTTTTAAATCTAGGATTCTTTTAACATTTTTGTAAAAAAATCTTTGTCAGATTATGTGTCATAAAATGATTGTGTCATGGGTGGGAGTTTTTTTTTATAAATCTTTTTGTTTTTTCTTTCAATTTGTAGAAAAAAATCTTAAAAAATATCAATTGTTTTTATTGTTTTTCTTTTTCTCCAGTTTGTTGTGTGATTGAGAGCGTAAGGTTGCCATATTAATACTCCTGCGCCAAATTCCTCTAAAATTAGAAGAAAATCTCCTAAAACACCCAAAATCTTAAAAAAATTTTAAAATTTAATGAAATTTTGCCTATTTTAGTTAAAAAACACCAAATTTTACAAAAAATACATTTAAAACATGTCATTGCTATTGAAAATGTTAAGGTTTTAATAAAATTTATATAATTTTTTTCTTGTTTTATAAATTAAAACAATTGTATAGCTATTTTTTGTAGCAGTTGAATTCTAGAAAACTTTAAAATTGGCAAAATGTCAAAATAGATTGCTGCATAATAAATTTTACTTAAGAAATATTGATTTTTTGATGGTGAAATTAACATTTCTTGTTTATTTGCACACAGCAATAACTTCAAGCAAAAAGTAGAATGATTTTGTATCCATTCAGCTGACATTAAACTAATTCAGCTATTTTGAATTAGTTTTAAGCTTAATTCAGGTACAATAAAAGTAGCTGAATAAGATTTTAGATGAATTTAATTGCATTAAAAATTGTTGAACATGATTTATACTTAATTCAGCTGCCATAGAAAAAGCTGAATAAGATTTTCATCTAATTCAGCTGCATTTAAAATAGTTAAATAAGACTTAAACTTAATTCAGCTGCTAAAAAAATCAATTCAGCTACTGACAAAATTTTAGAATTTTAGTTCAGCTGTTATAAAAGTAGCTGAATACGATTATTCAATAATTCAGCTGCTTTTGACATAACTGAATAATGTTTTAGGTCAATACAGCTGTAATAAAATTAAAAAAGGAGATTGTTTAATTACTAAATATAGCTTAATTGTGATTTTCTATAATTCAGCTGCAATAAAATTAGTGGAATACAATTTATATATAGCTGAATTGCAATTTTCTATAATTCAGCTGCAATAAAATTGGCTGAATATAATTTCGGTTTACTTTTGGCTGCATTTGCAATAGCTTTTAGCTTAATTCAGCTACATTTAAAATAGCAAAATAAGATTTAAACTTAATTCAGCAGCTACAGTCAAAATCGCTAAAGTGATTAACTAAAGCTGTATTAAATATTTTAGTTTAATAATAGTAGCTGAATACTATTATTTAACTATTAGGAATTAGTTTAATTCAGCTGCAATAAAATTAATAATGAAAGAAAGAGAATTTGCATAGTTTACTCATTAAATTATTGCATATTGATTTTCTATAATTCAGCTGCATTTGCAGAGGTTGAAATAGCTTAAAACATTGTTAGTTCGATTCAGCTGCAGTTCAATTATAGTTATTCAAAATTGAGCTGTTTTTTATTGATCTAGCTAAAGTTTAGCTTAATTCAGCTGTTATTAGTTTAGCTGAATAAGAATTTTTCTTAATTCAGCTAATCATATGATAGCTGAATATATACTTAGTGCAATTCAGCCGCATTATAAGTTACTACAGGATGATTTTGAATAATTCTGCCTCATATTAGTAGCTGAATAATAGTTTAAGCAATTCAGCAAATAAAAGCTGCAGCTGAATTATATTTTAAAGCAATTCAGCTGCAATATAAGCGGCTTAATTAAGTTATTGAACAATTCATCTGCAAATTAGTAGCTGAATTCTAGTTTAAATTTATTCAGCAAACAGTAACTAAAGCTAAAATATAGTTTAAATTTATTCAGCAAACAGTAACTAAAGCTAAAATATAGTTTATAGATATTCAGCTTAAGTTATTGTTTGCTGAATAAGGTTTTTAAACAATTATGCTGTAAACTAGTAGCTGAGTTGAAGTTGAAACAATTCAGCGAATAATAACTTTAGCTGAATTATAGTTTAAAGCAATTCAGCTACAACTGAAGTTGCTTAGCTATGCTTTTTAATTAATCAGCTTCAATTTAGAAGCTGAATAACAGCTGAATTGTAGTTTAATAAAAACAGCTGCAAATGATGCTTTTAAAGAAATATTCAGCAATTAATAATTGTAGCTGAATAGTATTTTAAAGCACTTCAGCTATAATTTATGTTATTTAAAATTTTATCAAACTGTTTGGCTGTAAATTAGTTGCTGAATTATAGTTTAAAGCAATTCAGCGAAAAAGATTTGTAGCTGAATTGTTGTTTAATGAAGTTCAGATGCAAATTATGTTGCTGAGTAATGTTATTAAACCATTCAGATTGAAATAAGTAGCTGAATTACAGTTTAAGAAATTCATTAAACTATAACTGTAGCTGAATTATAGTTAAATGAAATTCAACTCTAACTTATGTTGCTGAATGATGATTTTAAACAATTCAGCTGAAAATTAGTAGCTGAATTATGATTTAAATAATTCAGCAAACTTTAACTTCAGCTGAATTATAGTTAAGTGAATCATTCAGCAGCAATTTTGCAGCTGAATTTCAGTTTAAGTAATCCAGCAAACAATAAATGTTGTTGTATAATGGTTTAAAACAGTGGTTCGAACAATTCAGCTGCAAGAAAGTAGCTGAATTATATCTTATTTACTTCTGCAAACCTTAAGTTTAGCTGAATTATAGTTTATTGATTTAAAAGTGATGCAAATCTTAAATTCAAATAACCAAGAACATAAAATACCACCGACGGCATTTTTTCAATCACAGACAATTTTCATTTTATATTATTACTCTTTGTTCTTGCAACATCTATCTGTCACTGTCAATTTGTCTGTCAGTTGGAGTATTGTCAAACAACCTTTAGAAATTGCCAATTGTTGTCCTTGAAAACATTTCTCTAAATAAGAAACATAGGCTTAATAATGAGGTGTAGGAGTCTTTGGTTGACTGTTAGTAGGATTATACCAAAGTATATAGTAAAGTCATCCAATTGAGTTGTTATTCAACGTGCATCAGTCGAACCTATTTCATACTCTGCTTCCTTTTTTGTTTAGTAGAGCAACTTTTCTAATGCCAATGTTTCATATATACAATATGACCTAATATACTTTGGTATGTTACAGTTCGGGCTAACATTAGTTTTCTTTTTTTTACCAATTTTCCATTATCTCTTTTTGAACTTTCCTTTTACGTTCATTTAGAAAAATCTATTTCCATCGTAGCTGCTTTTCTATGAATGTGTAGAACAAAATGTATTCCAAAAACAGACAAGTTTGTTGTACCCCTTTATAATTCCATTTCTTGTTTCCTTTTTAATCAATGAACTCAGACATGTGGTAAGAGAGAAGAGAACTTGCATAATGTGAATGCACTTTGCTGGAAAACAACACATGTCAGTTATTTGTGCAGTTTGTCTAGTATTCTTGCCAAGAACAAGAACATCAATACATGCTGATGATGACTAAAACTGTTTTAGTATCTACTTGGTTGTAAAGGAATAGACTATTTCAAGCATCTCAATGAATGCCAGAGATTCATTTTGTCGTAGAATTTTATAGATTTTTCCGTTTTCATATAATTCGCAAGGAAATTCTTCTGCATAATTCATTAGTATAAGATAGACCAACACGTTATCGAATGGTTTTATCCGTTTTCACACAATTCTGAGGGAAATCAATAGTCTCCAGCTACCAGATAATTTGCGGAGAATTTTTCTTTTTTCCGTCGGTTTTAGATTGAATAATACGTTATCAACTGTTCTTTGCCATTTTTATGCAGCTTGGACGGCTAATTCATATTCCTGAGTAACCAGAAACGTTTGGTGTTCCAAATAGTGCAGAATAGTTAAGACAGTGGATAAAGGATTCATCAATTCTACATATTAGATATAATTGCAGATTAACAAATAGTATTTTTCCTTCTTATAAAGTACTGAGGGAAATCGATCCTTAAAAGCGACGAGAAATGTTTGGGTTTCCAAGTAGTTTAGAATAGTTGATACGGCGAGTATAGTAGAGAATTTTCGTCGGAAATTTGTCTTTCTTTCATATGTATAAGATTGACCAACTCGTTATTCACTTGTTTCTTCCGTTGGGATACAATTCTGAGGGAAATCTATCCTTCCGCGCGACCAGAAACACTTGGTTTTCCAAATTATGCAGAATAGTTGAAGGAAATGGCTTTAAAAGAGTCATTTCGCGGTAATAAACGTCAACTTTGTCTTTTTTCTATTTGGATTAGATAGATCAACATGTTATCAACTTGATCGGATGCAATTCTGAGGAAAATCTTTCCTTTCCAGCGACCAGAAACACTTGGTTTTCCAAATAATATAGAATAGTTGAAGCAAATGACTTCCAAAGAGCCATTTCGCGGTAATAAGTGTCAAATTTGTATTATTTGCCATTTGTATTAGATAAGCCAATACGTTACCTGTTATTCCGTTTTGATATAAATTTAAGAGAAATTTATCCTTAGCAGCGACCAGAAGTGCTTGGTTTTCCAAATAGTTTAGAATAGTTGAGACAGTGAATAAAGTAGAGAAACTTTGTTTTTATTGTTGTCAAATTTTCTTTTTTCCAATTTAATTAGATGGGCCAACAGATTAACAATAAGTTTTTATAGTTCTTATACTATAGAGAAGGGAATCGATCCTTACCAGCGACCAAAAATGCTTGGTTTTCCAAATAGTTTAGAATAGTTGAAGCAGTGAATAAATGAGAGAAACTTACTCGTAATTGGTGTCAAATTTATCTTTTTTCCTATTGTATTAGATAGAGGACCAAGTTAGCAACTCCTCTCTTCGTTGTTATACAATTCTGATGGAAATCTATCCTTTCCAGCGACCAGAAACACTTGGTTTTCCAAATAGTTTAATAAAGGAGAGAAACTTACTCGTAATTGGTGTCAAATTTATCTTTTTTCCGTTTGTATTAGATAGAGCACCAAGTTAGCAACTCCTCTCTTCCGTTCTTATACAATTCCTTTCCAGCGACCAGAAACACTTGGTTTTCCAAATAATACAGAATAGTTGAAGCAAATGGCTTCGAGAGTGTCAAATTTGTCTTTTTACCATTTGTATTAGATCGATCAACACGTTATCAATTCGCCTCTTTCGTTTTTATACAATTCTTAGAGAAATCTATCCTTACTAGCGTCCAAAAACGCTAGATTTTCCAAGTAGTAGATAATAGTTGATGTAATGGACATAAGAGAGAAATTTCGTGGTAATTGATTGCGAATTTTCAGTCTTTCTATTTGTTTCAAAAAGAACAACATGTTAACGAACTGGTATTTTCTATTCTTTGACTGTTCAGAGGGAAATCCATCCTTATGAACTATCATAAGCGCTTGGGAGAGACCTAGAGAGACCTAACGCGGAAATTGGTAGCAGGTTTGCTTTAATTCAAATCGTATTTTCCTTTCCTATACTGTTCTAATGGAAACCCATCCTCACCAGCGAACAGAAATGTTGGGTTTTCCATTTACTGCAGAATAGTTGATGTAATAGCTAAACGAGAGAGATTTAGCGATAATTAGTGTCAAATTTATTAGATAGACTTGTATTAGATAGAAATGCATGTTATCAACCTGTATTTTTCATTCTTATACAATACCGAGAGATCAAAAAACTCTTGGGTTTCCAAAAATAGTGCAAAATATTTTATGCCTGAACTAGTATAAAAAGGCTACATCGTTTCCTAATACAAATCTCTTAGTACTTTCAGTATTCCGTCGGCAAATGTGACCTTTTTGATTATGCACATTTGTCTCATCTTATTTAGTATAGTGGGATGTGTGGACGTTTTACATTTTCATCCCTAGTTGAGTTTGACTGTGTTGAATTTCCTCAACTTTGGATTATATAGTTTATTGAATGTTGTTTACAGTTTCTCATTTTGCATATCAATCGTTAGAATTTCATTTTCATCTTGACACGAAGTACTTGAATCTTCACAGGTTTGAATGATTTCCTTAAATTTAGATTTCAAACTTTCTTACAAGTGTTAGAACATAGTCCAATACCTTGTTAGTTGGGAAATAATCATTAATTGATGAATGTACTTTGAAATACGTGTTAATAAATGTTATTTTTAACAAGGGAGGAGATTATCTTCTCCACCAAGCAAAGAGAATGGGAAAACAATATCCACAATGTTTTCCCATTTTCTTTGCTTGGTGGAGAAGATAATATCCACCTTTTAAACACATCTAGTTGTAAAATTCGGGTTCTACAATCGCTGACCTTCAACCTTTTTCGTTACCTTGAAGACGATGAATTCACGAGGAAATGAAAGTTCTTACAGTCACGAAACTAGTGCAATATTTGGAATTAAAGATCCTCCAAAAATATGTCCCGAAAATCCTTTAAAATAAGTGAGAATTCTTCAACGAGTCCGTAAAGATCATTATCCAGTCTAAAGTTTACAAAGTAAAAGAGAGAAATTGTAACTTCAACATTTCTCTGTGCTATTATTTTCCTCTCCACTACATTTATTAGAAACATTTTTTTCTGCAATCGCCTCTGCTTTTTTATTTTGCCAAACATTCGAAAATTTTCTAATTTAAACTGAGAAACTTCTTCTGTTATTGGTTTGATAATGTTGGCTGCAGTTTTTAATCATTACTTCCCCCCTCACATTATTATGTTTTTCAATGTCGTTGTTGCTGTCGTTAGTGTCGTAGTCGTTAACGTCCTCGTTGACGCAACTTCGTAGGCGTTATGAGTTTGCAACGACTACAACTCTCGATGCTAAATCGGCATTTTAACTAATATATGTATGTATGTGTGACTGCAGTGGTAGTAGTAAAGTATTGAAAATGCGTGTATGTTGAATAATGAACAGTGTTAGAAATTGTTTTCACTTTCGCCACTTTTTTTCTGCATATTTTGTGAAGAATACATAATTAAAATAATAGACTATAGATTCGAATATAGGCTCCACTATAGACTCGATTATAGACTGCATTATAGAGTAGGCTATAGACTACACTATAGACTACACTATAGACTACACTATAGACTACACTATAGACTACACTATAGACTAGACTATAGACTAGACTATAGACAAGACTATAGACTAGACTATAGACTACACTATAGGCTAGACTATAGACTAGACTATAGACTCGATTATAGACTGCATTATAGAGTAGGCTATAGACTACACTATAGACTACACTATAGGCTAGACTATAGACTAGACTATAGACTACACTATAGGCTAGACTATAGACTAGACTATAGACTAGACTATAGACTAGACTATAGACTAGACTATAGGCTAGACTATAGACTAGACTATAGACTAGACTATAGACTAGACTATAGACTAGACTATAGACTAGACTATAGACTAGACTAGACTATAGACTAGACAATAGACTAGACTATAGACTAGACTAGACTAGACTATAGACTAGACTATAGACTAGACTATAGACTAGACTATAGACTAGACTATAGACTAGACTATAGACTAGACTAGACTATAGACTAGACTATAGACTAGACTAGACTATAGACTAGACTAGACTAGATTAGACTATAGACTAGACTAGACTATAGACTAGACTATAGACTAGACTATAGACTAGACTATAGACTAGACTATAGACTAGACTATAGACTAGACTATAGACTAGACTATAGACTAGACTATAGACTAGACTATAGACTAGACTATAGACTAGACTATAGACTAGACTATAGACTAGACTATAGACTAGACTATAGACTAGACTATAGACTAGACTATAGACTAGACTATAGACTAGACTATAGACTAGACTATAGACTAGACTATAGACTAGACTATAGACTAGACTATAGACTAGACTATAGACTAGACTATAGACTAGACTATAGACTAGACTATAGACTAGACTATAGACTAGACTATAGACTAGACTAGACTAGACTATAGACTAGACTATAGACTAGACTATAGACTAGACTATAGACTAGACTATAGACTAGACTATAGACTAGACTATAGACTAGACTATAGACTAGACTATAGACTAGACTATAGACTAGACTATAGACTAGACTAAAGACTAGACTAAAGACTAAACTAAAGACTGGACAATAGACTGGACTATAGACTAGACTATAGACTAGACTATAGACTAGACTATAGACTAGACTATAGACTAGACTATATACTAGACTATAGACTAGACTATAGACTAGACTATAGACTAGACTATAGACTAGGCCATGAACTAGGCTATAGACTAGACTATGGACTAGGCTATAGACTAGACTATTGACTAGACTATAGACTTATTATTGCAATTTTGCATTAAACTTTGTATGACACCATGATTTCTTTCAGTGTATTTTGGTTTGAAATTAAAACATTTTTAGTTTTTAAAATATCCTTTGTAATAAAAATTTAAATTATTCCTACCGGAAGACACAAGCTGTTTAATTTAAAGGCATTTTAGTAGAAAAATCCGGTTATTCTATAAAATAAAATTTAAAGCAAATAAGCTTAAAATAATACCATATGTTTAGTTTGCGAATCTGGTTTTTAAAAAGTTTAACAAAGATCAGCCTGAAAACATTTCAGAATTAAACGTGTTTTGTTAAAAAAAATCGCTGAAATTTTGCAAAACTAGTTTTAATTCAACCCTTTTTTAGCAACTTCTTACCCTTTGAACCCCCTTTATCAAAACATTTTTTTCTCAAAACCCTCCATATTCATAGCAAATTCTTTGCCATTCTTACCACTGTTTTTATTATTAAAATTTATTTCTCCTCATTACATAAAAATATTTGTTCATCCATTTTTAAAAACACACAATTTTTCTAACAATCGTCAACTATTTATTATAATTTACGTTTGATTCGTTAATAGAAAAAATAAACCAGTCGGCCGGTGGGCCGACAGTCATCGTCCTCTTTAGCCAAAACTGTGCGGTCAATAGTAGTAGTAGTTGTAGTTGTATAACCAATTGTTGAGGATACAACAACGTCTAACGACTACGCAACTGCTACATTTACGTTTATTTTTTTCTGCAGCCCTACGTTGTCGTAATTTTATAACGTTGACGTCTTTGTTAACTCTAATAGGGGTGAATTTTTATATTTTTCTAATTATAAAAAAAATAGTACAAAGCTGGTCACATAATCACACCTAGTAACTGGAAAATTTATTGTTTTTCAAGATGATGTTGTTGATGATAATGATGCCCCTGCAGCAAATGTTCTATGGGTCTGAAGATGATGGCGTTGATGTAGTAGTGGAGTTTGGGGTTTTTTGGGGAGTCGTAGTAGTTTTATTTAATTTTTATTTAAATTTTTCTGGGCAGGATAATGAGGGCTATGGAGAGTGGGGAAGTGAATACAATTGTTTTAAAAATGTTTATTAATAAACAAATTTAATAACTTTAAACAGGACTATAGAGTCTAGTTTATAGTCGATACTAGGGTCGAGTCTATAGTCAAGACCCTAGTCAAGTTTATAGTCAAAACTAGAGTCTAGTCTATAGTCAAGACTATAGTCTAATCTATAGTCAAAACTAGAGTCTAGTCTATAGTCTAGACTAGAGTCTAGTCTATAGTCAAGACTAGAATCTAGTCTATAGTCAAGACTAGAGTCTAGTCTATAGTCAATACTAGAGACTAGTCTCTATAGTCAATACTAGAGTCTAGTCTATAGTCAATACTAGAGTCTAGTCTATAATCAACACTAGGGACTAGTCTATAGTCAACACTAGAGTCTTGTCTATAGTCAAAACTATAGTCTAGTCTAGAGTTTAGTCTATAGTGAAGACTAGAGTCTAATCTATAATTGATACTAGAGTATTGTCTATAGCCAAGAACCTAGTCAAGTATATAGTCAAGCCTAGAGTCTAGTCTATAGTCAAGCCTAGAGTATTGTCTATAGTCAAGACTAGAGTCTAGACTATAGTCAAGACTAGAGACTAGTCTATAGTCAACATTAGAGTCTTGTCTATAATCAAAACTAGAGTCTAGTTTATAGTTAAATCAAGAGTTTAGTCTATAGTAAAGACTAGAGTCTAGCCTATAGTCGATACTAAAATCTAGTCTACAGCCAAGACCCTAGTCAAGCCTAGAGTCTAGTCTATAGTAAAGACTAGAGTCTAGAGCCTATAGTTTAGTCTGTTTTCTAGTCTAGTCTGTATTCTAGTCTATAACCTTGTTTATAGTTTAGTCTGTAGACTAGTCTAGAATCTAGTCTATAGACTTGTCTATAGTTTAGTCTATGGTCTAGGTGATGGTCTATAGTCTAGGATATAGTATAGTCTAGTAAGTCCAGATTATAGTCTAGTAAGTCTAGTCTATAGTCTAGTCTATAGTCTAGTCTATAGTCTAGTCTATAGTCTAGTCTATAGTCTAGTCTATAGTCTAGTCTATAGTCTAGTCTATAGTCTAGTCTATAGTCTAGTCTATAGTCTAGTCTATAGTCTAGTCTATAGTCTAGTCTACAGTCTAGTCTATAGTCTAGTCTATAGTCTAGTCTATAGTCTAGTCTATAGTCTAGTCTATAGTCTAGTCTATAGTCTAGTCTATAGTCTAGTCTATAGTCTAGTCTATAGTCTAGTCTATAGTCTAGTCTATAGTCTAGTCTAGTCTAGTCTATAGTCTAGTCTATAGTCTAGTCTATAGTCTAGTCTATAGTCTAGTCTATAGTCTAGTCTATAGTCTAGTCTATAGTCTAGTCTATAGTCTAGTCTATAGTCTAGTCTATAGTCTAGTCTATAGTCTAGTCTATAGTCTAGTCTATAGTCTAGTCCTATAGTCTAGTCTATAGTCTAGTCTATAGTCTAGTCTATAGTCTAGTCTATAGTCTAGTCTATAGTCTAGTCTATAGTCTAGTCTATAGTCTAGTCTATAGTCTAGTCTATAGTCTAGTCTATAGTCTAGTCTATAGTCTAGTCTATAGTCTAGTCTATAGTCTAGTCTATAGTCTAGTCTATAGTCTAGTCTATAGTCTAGTCTATAGTCTAGTCTATAGTCTAGTCTATAGTCTAGTCTATAGTCCAGTCTATAGTCTAGTCTATAGTCCAGTCTATAGTCTAGTCTATAGTCTAGTCTAGTCTATAGTCTAGTCTATAGTCTAGTCTATAGTCTAGTCTATAATCTAGTCTATAGTCTAGTCTATAGTCTAGTCTATAGTCTAGTGTATAGTCTAGTCTATAGTCTAGTGTATAGTCTAGTCTATAGTCTAGTCTATTGTCTAGTCTATAGTCTAGTCTATAGTCTAGTCTATAGTCTAGTCTATAGTCTAGTCTATAGTCTAGTCTATAGTCTAGTCTATAGTCTAGTCTGTAGTCTAGTCTAGTCCATAGTATAGTCTGTTGTCTAATCTATAGTTGTTTATAGCCTAAAGTTTAAGTCTAGTAAGTTTAGATTATAGTCTAGTAAGACCAATCTATAGTCTAGTCTATAGTCTAGTCTATAGTCTAGTCTATAGTCTAGTCTATAGTCTAGTCTATAGTCTAGTCTATAGTCTAGTCTATAGTCTAGTCTATAGTCTAATCTATAGTCTAGTCTATAGTCTAATCTATAGTCTAGTCTATAGTCTAGTCTATATTCTAGTCTATATTCAAGTCTATAGTCTAGTCTATAGTCTAGTCTATTGTCATAGCTAGAGTATGGACTATAGTTCAGAATATTATCTGGACTATAATCTTGTTTATAGTTTCGTCCTTGAGCAAATCTTCTATTGTTATCACTTTACATTATCCCCCCGTTTCGTTTTTACTACTCCAGTTGCTCCCATGTGGCAACCCTTTAACATTTTTCTACCAATCATTTTCGCTCTCTCACTAATTTACTCCACCATTTGCCCAATCAATTTTTATTTTTGTTAGAAAAAACTTTATATTTTTAATGCTGCCATTGTTTATACTTATTTTAAATACAGGATTTGTGTATTTACTACAAAACTCCCTAAACTAACCCACACACTCACTCACTCACTTCCTTCCTTTCCCGAAATACGATGCAGCTTTCGTTTGATAAACAACTCGCGCGTCTTTATTGTCATTAGCGTTGTTGTTTTGTGTATGTTTGTACTTGGAGATGTTTTGAACTCTTACTACATAATTTTTTTTTTTTGTAAATTAGTGCATTTTTGTTGACATCACTGCTAGCCAGACGACAGCCGGCCATTTTTGCATTGCTTTGACGTTAAGCAGTGATGTCAAATATGCATTTTGTTTAGGGAGGCTGCAGTAATGAAAACTAGTAGATTTTTTTGGCAAGGAATGGTGGGTTAGAAGTCTTAAGTACGTTAGCGTTAAAAAGGTAACGGTTACTGTGGACAGAGCGGTTTTGTTAGACGGTTACAGAATTTTTTCCAAGGAAATTATTGTGGAATGATGTTGTTGTATATAAGATGATTTTACAACGAATGGCGGAACATTTATTTGTAAGAAATTGTATAGAAATAGAGTTCCAAGTGGCAAGCAGTGGCAGTGTGCTTAAAAATTATTTTGTGTAACTATAGTTAGTTTGTTTTTCTTATAACTAATATGTTTGTTTTTGTTTGTTAATAATATTAAAAGGTGTTAAGTGTTTTTAAAGGAATTTAATAAATTTCCAATAATATTTAATAAATTAAAGATAACAACTTGTATGTATTTATAAAAAATACTTTAAAACGTTTGAAACATTAATACAGCTGCAATTTATTTTTATTAAACATCAAGGGATTTGGCAAATTCCTTTTACCCCAGTTATGGTTTGTCACTTAGTGACTTACTTTTTAAATAAAAACAAAGCAAAATATAAAAAAAAAAATACTCCAAATAACCCTTTTATTCCACCTTCTTTCCTCTTTATCTTCACAATTCAATGTTTTTTATTTATAATTTTTTTTTCTTTTTATTTCGTTTTACTTTGACACTTGTTTTTTATGGTTTTTTATTATTTTTGTTGTTGTTTATTCTCATTAATGTGTTTATTTTTATTTTGTATTTTTTTTATAACTTGTTGTTTCGACTGCTGCTGTTGATGATGATGTCGATCGAGCAGATGAGTCATTTTTTGAATTATAATGATTTTCAAGTTTTCCTTATCGGTTTTGTTTTGTTTCTGAAATTCTTACTCATTAATGCTTGCTATTAATGTTATGTGAGTTTTTGGTTTGGTGTGTGTATTTTAAACAGTGTGGGGTATTAAGTTTTTTATTGAAAAAACCGCCATATGTGTGATAAAAAATCGCTAGACTTTGTTTAACGGTAAACTTATAACGTTACCCTGTAAATTTTGTTTATGTTTCACTTTATAAAGCCGTCATACGAAGGACCATTTGCTAGCTGTCAGTGTTTAACAGTTAATTGAGGTCATGTCATTAATTAGCACTGTTAAGCTGTGTAAAGTGTAATAATGTTTTGAAGAATTGCTAACGATTATCCAATATATGACTTTAATATTTACTTCAAAATGTTCCAAATATATCCACTATAAACATTTTGATTAAGTGCTAAAATACCGACGGAATTTTGTCATTTCATTCTTGATTGTAGTTTTACATTTTATTACAAATAAACTCCAAGATAAGCTACATTGATGCGCTGTCCTCCATCAGGATATACAGGGTGGACCAAATACAAGTGTCTTTTTAAAAATTTAAAAAAAAAAATAATTTATTTGAAATCGTATCTATAATTAAAGATTAATATTTGTTCGTAATCGATAAACTCGCTTCGAAATACGTAACGTAGTGGCTACAACAATTATATTTCAATGCTCGTGAGAAATGTTTCGAATTTGACCGACAGATGTCGTTGAATTATAGCCAAAGTTTGAGTAGTTTTTAATGCTTATTAATAGTTTAACAGGATTTCATTCATGTGGCTGCCACATCTAGCTTCTAGTAACTTATCTTGTATGTTCAGTTTTTTAAAATTTTATTGATGGTTTCTGGTCGTGTTAGAGGTATAGCACTAAAAGTATGGATTGTTTCTAGATTCTTTGAATAGTAAAGATCTTTAACGTAACCTCCTGCGTTGCCACCTGCGTGTACAAAACACAATGGGGCGGTCATCATTACCACACACTGTAGTAATTCTGATATGAACAGAGGTTACTCTGAACATATCTGGAATTTAATGGTATCATTTGTATATGATACCTTTCATCCAACATCATTCACACTTCTCATTCATCCGACACACTCATAAGAGAAAAACATACGACGTACTAATTCTAGGTAAACGGTTGGGTGAGGCCCGCATAACCCACATTCATCCCGTACCATATATAATTAACACCAACTCATTTCCAACGCTTAGTCCCACAGTCACTCCTCTGTGGGGTATCTGCACCGAACTTATCCCAAAATATTAACTTTACCTGTCTTTTAACCGCCACTTACCCTTCTCGCGAATTTGGGCTTAAACCGCAGCCACTACGTGGATACCGAAGGAACCTCAACCAATTGACCAGCCAGGATAGTCTTGCGGGCAACTGGCCGTCCCTAGTAGTGAAGTGATTTGAATCATCGTTGTAATTCCCACGTGAAATAGATAGATAGATAGATAGATAGATAGATAGATAGATAGATAGATAGATAGATAGATAGATAGATAGATAGATAGATAGATAGATAGATAGATAGATAGATAGATAGATAGATAGATAGATGATAGCTCGATCGATCGCTCGATCGATCGATAGCTCGCTCGCTAGATAGCTCGCTCGACTCGCTCGCTCGCTCGCGCTCGATCGCTGCTCGCTAGCTCGCTCGCTCTCTCGCTCGCTAGCTCTCTCGCTCGTCGCTCGCTCGCTCGCTCGCTCGCTCGCTCGCTCCTCGCTCGCTCCTCGCTCGCTCGCTGGCTCGCTCGCTCGCTCTCGCTCGCTCGCTGCTCGCTCGCTCGCTCGCTCGCTCGCTCGCTCGCTCGCCTCGCTCGCTCGCTCGCTCGCTCGCTCGCTCGCTCGCTCGCTCGCTCGCTCGCTCGCTCGCTCGCTCGCTCGCTCGCTCGCTCCTCGCTCGCTCTCTCGCTCGATAGATAGATAGATAGATAGATAGATAGATAGATAGATTTCATAGATCAACAAGATGATTGATCTATAAATAGACTTGGGGCATTCAAACAACTTGAACATCTGTGGGTTAGTGATTATGTTCTAGTCTGTTATACCGGAGTTCGTGGGTTCTATTGCCACCTGATGCTTTGATAAGGGATAGCACAACAAGTCCGATGGTGGCCTAGGTATATTTCTTCAGATTAGATGTAACATACATATCTATATCCGTCTCTCAAACTAACTATTATAATTATACAGTTATCAACAAAAGTTGCTTCATAGTTTCGACCCCCCCACGATCGCATTATGTAGGAACGAAACCGACCAAAACTAAGAAGAAGATTTAAAAGATTTTAAGCCATAAATGGAATGCATGATCGACTGTCCCTATGTTTTTTCAAGGAATATGCGTAATGTGCAAAAAATGCAAAGGTTTCATTGACTTCTCATTATACATTTAGCTTTGAAACTATGAAGAGGAAAGGGATCGAAGGAAAGGGAAGCTCTTAAGAATAACGATAAAAGTACGAATAAAATCAGGGTTTTTTGTGCGTCCTTTCGATAGTTTTGATACCGGCGGAATTTGAAGTCTTTTAAGGAGTTGATTTGAGCAGATTGGACTTAAGTTTAGTGTGGAAGATTCTCGAAATTCTCATTCAGTGCATTAACACAAATTTGTTAATTTTTCAAGTATGATTAATTATAACATTTTATTAAGCATTTGATACTGGTTTTGAGTAATAGCTTGTTGCAAAAATTTATTCTCACTGTCAACAATTATAATTGATTCATAAACGTGAGAATTATTTAAAAATAAACTTTGAAAATAGTAAACAATTGCAGGCAAAAGGGAATTTTGTTTTTTGTTAAAGAAAATATGCAAACATTGTTTTTTTATTAGTCATTTTAAGCTAAAAAAAGATTATCATACATATATACGCAAGTAAAGAACAAGTTAACCAAAATTGCGTTCTAAAAAATAGGAAAAACAAGTAAGAAAGTATAGTCGGGCGTGGCCGACCATATGATACCCTACACCAGTTATGAATATTAAATGTGATTTATTTTTCATAATATCGCATTTATCTTCAATATTCCCTTGTTCCGATACATTTAAGCAATTTATGGATGAAAAACTAATTTTCTGAAAGAGGCTTTATATGGGGGCTAGGGGCAAATATGGACCAAGCCCGATAAAATTTTGTGAATATATTTATATTTACATAATATTTTATTGTGCTGAATTTCATCGCGATATTTGTGTTTATAAGTTAATTTGGGACATTCAAGTAATTTTCTGAAGGGGACTTTGTATGGGAGCTAGGGTCAAATGGGGCCCGATCTTTATGAAATTTGGCAGGGTTATCAAGATTTCTATAAAACTTAGTTGTGCCGTATTTTATCGATATATCTGTATATTTAACATAATTATGAGCTCAGAAGCCCTTTTCGGGGGGTTCTGTTCTATGGGGGCTAGGTGAAATAATGGACCGATTTTAACCATTTTCAATAGGCTTCGTCCTTGGGTCAAATAAAACGTGCGTGCCAAATTTCATCCAATTATCTTGAAAATTGCGACCTGTAGCTTGCGCACAAGGTTTACATGGACAGCCAGCCAGCCAGCCAGCCAGCCTGCCAGACGGACGGACGGACGGACATAGCTTAATCGACTCAGAAAACGATTCTAAGCCGATTGGTATACTTTAAGGTGGGTCTAGGACGAATATTTTTGTATGTTACAAACATCAGCACAAATCCAATATACCCTCCCCACTAAAGTGGTGTAGGGTATAAAAATTGTTGTAAACCTCAGCCGTATTTTGCCATTTCTGTCAGAGTTTTAACATTCAAAATTCGCGCCAAAATTTGTGTTACGTTTTACCTTAAAGTTTATAGTTTTTTCACTTTCATTTTCTCTTACTCCCCTTCTTTTTACTGCTCTATTATAAGCTTCTATTTTTTATCAAAAAAAAAAAAAAAGTGTTTTGCTTTTTTTATTTATCTCTCATTACCTTAATTTTCGTAAACAATATGAAACCACGGTTATCCCCTCTACAACTCTTGTGCTGTGTCACAATTTTTACCTTAAGGGTTTTGTTAAGTGGCGAAACCAAATAAAAATTGGAAAAAAAACTAACGGTTAGTTAAGTTGTGCGTTCGTTAATTAAACCGCCAGTTTGTTAATTATCCTGTTTAATTAATATAAGAGGACTTTATGCAGTTAAGCGTAAATTAATATAATTGAAATTTTTTGGAAAATAAGACGCGTAAGAGAATGTTAAAAATATTCATTAATTTTTGGTGGACATTTATAGTTGTAGGGTAGAAGTGACATTGATTGAAAGTAATAAATTTAAAATGTAAATGCAGATTACTCTAAAATATAGACTAGGCTTTAAACTTCACTATAATCCAAACTATAGACTGAACTATATCCCATGTAGTATATAATACTCTATACTCTATAGACTAGACTATTGACTAGCCAATAGACTAGACAATAGACTAGATTATAGACTAGACTATCGACTAGACTATAGACTAGACTATAGACTAGACTATAGACTAGACTATAGACTAGACTATAGACTAGACTATAGACTAGACTATAGACTAGACTATAGACTAGACTATAGACTAGACTATAGACTAGACTATAGACTAGACTATAGACTAGACTATAGACTAGACTATAGACTAGACTATAGACTAGACTATAGACTAGACTATAGACTAGACTATAGACTAGACTATAGACTAGACTATAGACTAGACTATAGACTAGACTATAGACTAGACTATAGACTAGACTATAGACTAGACTATAGACTAGACTATAGACTAGACTATAGACTAGACTATAGACTAGACTATAGACTAGACTATAGACTAGACTATAGACTAGACTATAGACTAGACTATAGACTAGACTATAGACTAGACTATAGACTAGACTATAGACTAGACTATAGACTAGACTATAGACTAGACTATAGACTAGACTATAGACTAGACTATAGACTAGACTATAGACTAGACTATAGACTAGACTATAGACTAGACTATAGACTAGACTATAGACTAGACTATAGACTAGACTATAGACTAGACTATAGACTAGACTATAGACTAGACTATAGACTAGACTATAGACTAGACTATAGACTAGACTATAGACTAGACTACAGACTAGACTATAGACTAGACTATACTATAGACAATACACTAGACTATAGACTAGACAATACACTAGACTATAGACTAGACTACAGACTAGACTATAGACTAGACTATAGACTAGACTATAGACTAGATTATAGACTAGACAATACACTAGACTATAGACTAGACTAGACTATAGACTAGACTATAGACTAGACCATAGACTAGACCATAGACTAGACTACAGACTAGACTATTGACTAGACTATAGACTAGACTATTGACTAGACTATAGACTAGACTATAGACTAGACTATAGACTAGACTATAGACTAGACTATAGACTAGATTATAGACTAGACTATAGACTAGACTATAGACTAGACTATAGACTAGACTATAGAATAGACTATAGACTAGACTATAGACTAGACTATAGACTAGACTATAGACTAGACTAGACTATAGACTAGACTATAGACTAGACTATAGACTAGACTATAGACTAGACTATAGACTAGACTATATACTAGACTATAGACTAGACTATAGACTAGACTATAGACTAGACTATAGACTAGACTAGACTAGACTAGACTAGACTATAGACTAGACTATAGACTAGACTATAGACTAGACTGTAGACTAGACTATAGACTAGACTATAGACTAGACTATTGACTAGACTATAGACTAGACTATAGACTAGACTATAGACTAAACTATAGTCCAGACTATAGACTAGACTATAGTCCAGACTATAGACTAGACTATAGTCCAGACCATAGACTAGACTATAGTCCAGACTATAGACTAGACTATAGTCCAGACTATAGATTATAGTCCAGACTGTAGTACGGAGAATAGACTAAACTAGAGTCCAGACTAAAGACTAGACAATAGACGAGACTTTAGTCCAGACTATAGGCTAGACTTTAGTCTAGACTACAGGCTAGACTTTAGAACATGCTATAGACTATTGACTAGACTATAATACAGACTACAGACAAGACTATAGTTTAGTTGGTCTAGACTATAGTCAAGATAATAGACTATTCTGTAGTCCGGACTGTAGACTAAACTATAGGCCAGACTATATAGTACACTTTAGTGCAGGCTATAGACTAGATTATAATCCAGACTATGTCTAGGACATAGACTAGACTATGGTCCAGACTATAGTTCATTCTGACCCGAAGTGCAGTAATTGATGTGGAAAATTATTGGGCTTAACGAAGAATAATCCCAAAAAGCCGGCTTTTGTAATATAACATTTCGTTTTCCCAAATATTTCTTCAAGTGTAAACATCAAAAGGTAAATTATGGCGGTTAGAGGTATATAAATAAAACTCCAAAAAGATGGATGATAGCCTTTTTAAAGTAGTTTTTATTAAATAATAAAAAGAAGTTTTCTGTAGCAACAGCAGCGGCAGCAGCAATAGTAGTTTTCAGTCAATAGTTTCTACAACTCTAGGTGGTTAAAAAGAAATTCGCGGTTCATTGTCGTAGTCGTCAGCATCATTATTATCATCATCATATTATAATTATTATTGTTTTAAGAGCAATCATTTAGTTAGGCCGTCCTTTTTCTTTGCTCTGACGTCTTTGATAGTTTTTAACAACGACTCTCTGCTCCTCTGCGTCTCACTCTCTCTCTGTCCCATTGGCTTAAATGTCTTGGCGTCGCGATGAAGTTTTAACGCGTTACGATTTTTCGAGGTTTTGCAATTGGTGGCCAACATCAAGATGTTTTGTGTTGTTGTTGTTGTTGTTAACTTTCAATAGTTTTCTAGAAGCCTAAGTGAAGAAAGAATGTATGTGTGTTTTTTTTGGGGGGGGGGAGTAGGGGAGGCAGTTGATGTGGGGTTTCTTTGATGAACAAACAAAACAATACACCAAAAATTTGATTTTAGTCGAGACCATAAACATCTACAGTGCGGTTCGGGAGTAAAAGCCGGTTAGTTTCCTATACGGAATGTATAGGTTTAGCGAAAGACGTATTAATTGGTGATGGGCAAAAAAGAGGAAGAAGAACAACAACAATACCTTAGAAATATTTCAAGGTTAAAATTTATAGTAAAATGTTCTCCTTAAGCGTAGTGTTAGTGCTTACAATTTCACATGTATAAGGGTAATGTGGGGTAAACTTGAAAATAAACAAATAATAATTAGTTTTTTTTTTTTTCTTTCTATTACTTTTTATTATTAATTTATAATTCAATTCTACTTGTATTTTCTTTCCTCTAGAAATTATGAACGAGGTGGTGAAATACAAACCACCACCTCCGAAAAAAGCAGGCGCTGCAGCGGCGGCCGCTGCTGCTTCGAAGGCTAACATGGATTGGCGTGTATTGGTTGTGGACAAGTTGGGCATGCGCATGGTGTCGGCCTGTACAAAAATGCATGAAATCAGTGCCGAGGGCATAACTTGTAAGTTGTTAAGTATTAAGATTTATATGTATATATGTATATATTTAAATTAGAAAACAACAACAACAATAACTTAAATAGCAAGAAATTAAAAAGTATTATTATAAATTTAATGTTTTGTATTTATTTGTATTTGTAGTGGTGGAGGATATTAATAAAAAGCGTGAACCCTTACCTTCTATGGATGCTATATATTTAATAACACCTTCACAAGAATCGGTGGCTGGTCTAATAAGGGATTTTGAAAATCCCGCCAGGCCTATGTATCGTTATGCTCATGTCTTCTTTACTGAGGGTAAGTTTTTTTATTTTAGAATTATCTTCTTTTTTTTGTTTTAAATTTAAAAAAGAATTTTTAAGTTTTTTTATTATTATTTTTTTTATTTTTTTCTTTTTATTTGTTTAAACTTTTTGTTTAAAATTTTTTCTTTTTATTTTTTTTTTTTACTTTTTTTAAATTTTTTTCTTTTTATTTTTTTAAACTTTTTATTTATTTTTTTTTCTTTTAATTTCTTTTTGTTTTTGTTTTTATTTTTTTTATATAATTTAGCCATTCCTAATGAAATTTTTGATATGATTAAGGCTGAAAAGAATTTATTACGCTATATGCGTACTTGCAAAGAAATCAATATAGCATTTCTAGCCTATGAAAGCCAGGTATTTTAACCTCAAAAAAAAAAAACCCTATTTTAAAACTTTGCCCAAGACTTACAAAAATATTTTTCGCTTTTAACAACTATTTATTTCTTTATGTGTGTTTCTTGTTCATTTTTTTTTTGTCTTCATACGCAAAATAACCCCTTTTATATACTTAACTTCAGCTATATATACATCTATATATATATATATTTTAAAATATATATATATATATGTCTTCTTCTATATATATTATACCACCATATTGCAACAAAATTTATATCATGTTCATACACATATATGGTTTGCTTTTAATGTCTAACCACAACTAATTCGTACGTGTTTCATTTCTCTTATATTTCTCTAAAAATATTTGCATATGTGTGTTGTTGTCTTTCCTAATACTAAACATGTCTTCGAAACAAACAACCACAACAACAACTACGACAAGAAATTCAAATTCATTATTCGCTCTACCTTAACAAAAACTTCTTCGAAAAACTAATTTTAACTAAGCAAACCCCACTAAAGCCTAGGCAACCACCTCTCCACCAATAACCCCTTCATAATGTCTAAAACTATACATTGTTTTAGTTTTCTTTAAAATAAATCTTTTGTCTTCTTTTATAATAAGTTTTTCTCCTACTCCCTTATACACATAATAAGATTTTTTTTTTATATTAATAAAAAACATCTTAGTTTTTTACTTAATTGTAAAGAAACTCCATAAAAACTAGGCCATTAATTTCTTTTCTTTACAAAAACCCTTTTAATAACACTTTACCTTAAAAAAAAAACGTCTACCCCCCCCACCACTACTTGACAAAATTATAAAGTCTGTCTGCTTTACTTTAAACCATACAACGTCTTCATGTATAGTTTTTCTAATAAACCCTTTCCCCAAATAGACATTGTCTAGTTTCTAAACTTCTTAATATATTCTTTTCTTTTCTGGTTCTCTCTCTCTCTCTCACTCTCTTGCTTAGAATTTTTCTTCTTGCTTCAAACACACAAAAATATTTCCCCTTAAATTAGTTTTTAGTGTAATTTTTTTTTCTCTCCTTTAAACACCACCACCACCGCCGCCGCCGCCGTTGCCGCCGTCATCATCATCATCGTCGTCGTTGACGCTAAAATATATATTTAGTTGTAAATATTACTACTATTCAATTTGAAGTTTTTGGTACAGTTAGAAATTACAGTTAAGGCTCAAACTATTATAACGTCACATGGAGAAAAATCAAAAATAATTATTTGCACTTTGAACTTTTTTTTTGGTACAGTTGAAAAATACAGTATTAAAACCTAATATTAGAACGGTTAATATAAACATTTAAGGACTAAACTAAAGATTAGACTACAAATTAGAAGAATACATTTGACTATAAACTAGACTTCATATAGACTAGCCTAAATACTAAACTGGAATCTAGTCTATAGACCATATTATACTATATACTAAACTATATACTGGATCTATGGACTATGAATCGGATTATGGACTAGTTTATAAAATAGACTATATACTAGACAATTGACTTAACTATACTACAGACTTAACTATGAACTTGGGGTAGATCAATTTCCTTGTCCTTTCTTTCACTTTCTTTATAGTCTTAACTTTCGATTATCACAGGGGTTTACCTAAACGTGGCGGCATTTTTGCTATTTCCCAAATGTCCCCTTTGGATTCCCTTGGCCTCTTCAAAAGGCAATGTTATCTTATCAGCCTGACAGAGATAAATTTCCCAACTTCTGTGTGTTACTAGTTTCCCTAAAGGAGTCACTTGACACCTCCAGAAGACCCTCCATGTCTAAAACAGTCAGTAGCTGACCATCAAAAATTCTGGCAAGGAGGTTAGTAAGGGTAACGTCAGCGTCCTCCCAACATTATCCTAGTTGACCGTATCGTCCGGTTTGTCTCACCCCTAACAGATCGTCCAGCCCTTTTGTCATATCTCTATACTCATCCTTAGTTTTTTGTATATTTGGTATCTCTATTTTGAATCGCACGAGAATGTACGTATAGACGACGGTCATCGGCGTTTGTGGACTAGGCAACTAACTAGTTTACCATCGCGCTTTGGCATGCCACTGAGGGGAGCTGTTAGCAACTAGCCGCCTCTATGCACTGGCTAGCCATCCAGGCCCTCGGCACTGCTGCAACTCACCTTGACCTTAACAGTGCCTATATAACGCTAAGCCTAACATAAAATCTCTTACTGCACAAAGAACGAGCCATATCGGATAGCAAAGCGCATCAACTATGTCATAATAGAAGGAAGTAGGATTGGAAGACACATATCACACTCACTATCTTGACAAGATGATTAATAAACTTCTATAAAACCATAGTTTCCCATGGCTAGATACCGAAGCATTAGTCATAGTAAGATATAGTCACGATGTGTACTTAAGCCCTCGCATCACGACAAGATAGTTAACCTTGGCACTTAATGCCGTTGTCCGTCTTCTGCCATTGAGTTCTATGAGAAACACGTTTCAAATCATTCTTGGTTTAGTTCCCTTGCTAGATGCGATGTATTCTTTAATGCAACTTTAGAGCTCTATTTTGGATACTATTATATAGTTGATTTCCTGTATAGCCTAGTGACAGCTACCTCTACAGGATTCGTCCATAAATCCAATGGACAATGAATCCAATGTAGTAGGTTTAGCTGAGTCTAGAGGACCCTGACCACAAGCTGCTCTAGTGTGCCGTAAGTCCGTTGCTTTTGTTTTCCGTGTCAGGTTTTCTTTAGTATCTGCTATAAGCGGTGGACTTGCTTCCCTCATTTATGCGGTATCGGTACATATAATTTCCTCTCATACATTATACATCTATCTGAAATGCCTACTTTTTTGGTGAAATTCCAGAAGGAATTGTTTTAACAACTTGATATTATGCCCTTTCAATTCCCCTGTTGTGAAATTTTTTGATAGAATTTTGTAAACATTAAACAGCTGCTGCATACAAAATTAACTATTGTGAATGAATTGTTCACGGCAAGTTCACGATAGCAATTTTCCCTTCGAGGGGAATGAAATTTCAAGGGAACAAAAATTTCACTTCTATTAGCGATAGGGGTCTATAAGAGTCGTGATCTCCATTCTCATTTTTTGGAACGTTCTGTTTCCGCGTTCCCCAAGTAATTATCATTCTGGTGTTACCTTTTCATTTTGGCATTGATGCATCACAGGTAGTTTTTAAAGCATTTATCAAAATTTCTGGCATATTTGCATTCTGGAATCGGTGCTTTCCGTGCTTAGGGTAGTCTTTTGATTGCTTTCTCTACAAATAAAGTGACCACCTCATAAAATATAAGAGTCGTGATCTCCTTTTCTTTTCTTTGGCATTCTGTTTCCGCGTTCTCCAAGTAATTTTCATTCTAATGGTACCTTTGGCATTGAAACATCAGAAGTAATTGTTGAAGCGTTTATTTGCACGTCTGGAATCGATGCTTTCTGCGCTTGGTTAGGAAAATATTTTGCTAATTTAGATGACTCACTCAACATTATCGTTTCACCAATCATGCGAAGTAACTTTCTATCGTTGTATCCTTTCGGGAAAACTTTATGTTCTTAGTTAACGTGATGCTGGCGAAAGTATTAGCGATTAACGATCCCAGTATCCCATAGTTATGTACGTGTGTATTTCTCTTGTGCAACTAAAGTTCATATAAAAAATGCAGTAGCACCTGGTGGTCACTGTGAGTGTATAATTCGTAGAACTTTCAATTCAATCATAACCTAACGAGAGGCGAACAAGAAAGCTATAACTATTATTGATCCGTATCCAGATGGTTAATGTTTAGTGGGATGAACTTCGTTTACGCTTTCCTGGAGACAGGACATCTATAGCTGACTGTGAAATGTATTCTTGATTAACGCGGCACTTAAGGTAATGGTTAATGTTTAGTTGAATGAGGTTCCTTTTGAAGCTGTAGCTTAATGCTTTCTGGAAGTCAGTACATCAATAGTTGACTGTTAAATGTTTCAGATTATTTGTCAGATTCTTGAATAACGAAGAATTTAAGGCAATTGTTATATGTTTAGTGGGATGAACTTCTTTTGAAGCTGTCGCTTTACGCTTTCTGTAAGTCAGTACATCAAGATCTGACTGTTAAATGTGTCAGTTTATTTGTTAGATTCTTGAATAACGAAGAATTTAAGGCATTTGTTATATGTTTAATGGGATGAACTTCTTTTGAAGCTGTCGCTTTACGCTTTCTGGAAGTCAGTACATCAAGATCTGACTGTTAAATGTTTCAGATTATTTGTCAGATTCTTGAATAACGAAGAATTTAAGGCATTTGTTATATGTTTAATGGGATGAACTTCTTTTGAAGCTGTCGCTTTACGCTTTCTGGAAGTCAGTACATCAAGATCTGACTGTTAAATGTTTCAGTTTATTTGTTAGATTCTTGAATAACGAAGCATTTAAGGTAATGGTTAATGTTTAGTGGGATGAATTTCCTTTGAAGCTGTCACTTAACTCTTTCTGGAACAGGACATCAATAGTTAGCTGTTAACGGTTTCAGATTATTTGTCATATTCTTGATTAATGGGCATTTAAAAGGTCCTTTGGAACTGTCGCTTAACGCTTTCTGGATGAAAGAATATCTATAGCATCATATAATTTGTTTTATCCTTGATTATCGAAGCCTTTAAGGCAATGGTTAATGTGTTTTATGAACATCAAAATGTCGCTTAACGATTTCTGAAAGATAGGTCATCTTTAGCTGATTGTTAAATGTTTCAGATTATTTGTTTTATCCTTGATTATCGCGACATTTTAGTTAATGGTTAATGTTTAGTGGAATTAAATTCATTTGAAACTGTCGCTTAACGTTTTCTTAAAGTCAAGACATCTTTAGCTGATAGTTATATGTTTCAGATCATTTGTTTTGTCCTTGATTATCGTGGCATTTAATACATTTGAACCTGTCGCTTAACGTTTTCTTGATGAAAAAATATCTATAGCTTCAGATGATTTGATCATCGATGCAATGGTTAATGTGTTTCATAAACATCAAACTGTCGCTTAACGCTTTCTGAAAGATAGGTCATCTTTAGCTGATTGTTAAATATTTCAGATTATCTGTTTTATCCTTGATTATCGCGACATTTTAGTTAATGGTTAATGTTTAGTGTGATGAAATTCATGTGAATCTGTCGCTTAACGTTTTCTTAAAGTCAAGACATCTTTAGCTGATTGTTAAATGTTTCAGATCATTTGTTTTGTCCTGGATTAACAAGGTATTTAAAGTCCAGGCCATTTTTAGCTGATTGTTAAATGTTTCAGATCATTATTATTGATTTTCGCGACATTTAAGTTAATGGTTAATGTTTAGTGGGATAAAATTCATTTGAAACTGTCGCTTAACGTTTTCTTAAAGTCAAGACATCTTTAGCTGATAGTTATATGTTTCAGATCATTTGTTTTGTCCTGGATTAACGAGGTATTTAAAGTCCAGGCCATCTTTAGCTGATTGTTAGATCTTTCAGATCATTATTATTGATTATCGCGACATTTAAGTTAATGGTTAATGTTTAGTGGAATGAAATTCATTTGAAACTGTCGCTTAACGTTTTCTTAAAGTCAAGGCATCTTTAGCTGATTGTTAAATGTTTCAGTTCATTTGTTTTGTCCTGGATTAACGAGATATTAAAGATAATGGTTAAGGTTTAGTGGGATGAACTCCACTTAAAACTGTCGCTTAACGTTTTCTTAACGACAGGACATCTATAGCTGACTGAAGATGTGAAACTTCAATTATCGAGGGTTTTGACATAATGGTTAAAGTTTAATGGGATAAGTTTTCTTTGAAGCTGTCACTTAAAACTTTCTGAAGGTGAGGACTTCTTTAACAGATTGCTATAGGTTTCAGATCATTAACCATAGACCTAAAAGTAAAAAAAATAAAGTTTATATATAGATTTCTATATAACAAAGTTCTATTAAATGAGTAATAAATTATTGAAGTTTTTTCCTAGACGTTATAATATAAAGAGCCAATACTGTTATGTGTGTGTGTGTTTAGAAACACACCCTAAAAGTCTGCTAAGAGTTATAGCGTTAATGTAACTCTGCATGGTAAGCGGTGTGTAGTGAGTGGACTATTTCAATTCTTCTAGAAGGTTAGAAGATTTTTTTACTCAATGAAATTTTTAAACAGATTATATTGAAAAATTGAAGGTTAAATTAAGGAAATTAATTGAATTTATAAAGTGAATTTAGTTTTTTTCTTTATGGAAATTAATTGAATTTTAGTTTTTTTTTTAGTTTTTAATATTTTTTAAAGTTTTTTTCAATTATTTTTATTTGTTTATGAAAAGTTTTTTTTTTTTTAATTTTTAAACAAATAATTGATAATATTTTTCTTAATAAGAGATTAAACGGTGAGATTAATTATCTCTTTTTATTAGCTTTAATTTTAGAACGTTTTGAACTAGCTAATTTTTATATTTAATAAATATATAACAATAAAACTGAAATATTTAATTAATTTTTTTTTTTTTAATTATTTTAATAATTTTTTTAAATAATTTATAATTAATTAATTATAATACTTATATAAAAAACTCCCTTTAGTTTCCATTTATTAAGCATTTTAAATAATCAATATCTATTTAAAAAAGGCCTTTTTATTAAGCATTTTTAAGAAAAAGAAAAAAAAAGGTTTTTATACCCTTTTTTAAAAAAAACTTTTATTTAAAGTTTCCTTTTAAGCACTTGATTTTTCTTATAATTTCAAAAATTTCTATTTTGTTTTCAAAATTTTGTTTTAAAAATTTTTAGTTTTTTTTGGAAATTTTATTATTATTATATAAAATATATATTTTATAGTTTGCCCGGAGGAATTATTTAACGATTTGTGTAAATCGTGCGCTGCAAGAAAGATCAAAACTCTAAAGGAGATCAATATAGCATTTCTACCATATGAATGCCAGGTGCGAATTTAAAAAAAACACTATTTCCCTTAAAAAAACTAAAATATTTAGTTGCAAGAAACGTAAACTTTCACTTAGTAAAAAAAAACAACTCTTTAAATTTGTACAAAAAAAAATTGTGTGTTTTACCAACTCTTTAACAAATTACTACTAAAATACTATTCAACAAACTCTACTACTACTACTTTAAACAAATTCCCCCGAAATACCTTTAACAAAACCAGAAACACTTTAAAATTTTCTTTCAAAAAAAAAAACTTTTACTTTTTGTTAACAAAAACTCTATTGTTACTACATACTCTTACTTACTTACTACTACTTGTTGTTTGTAATTATTTTCTTCTAAATGTTGTAATTGATTTACACTTTATATGTTTAATTTTATTTAAATATAATATTTGGAGTGTGTGTGTGTGTTGTTTTTTATTTATAAAAAACAATTTTCAAATTAAAAACCTAAAAAAGAAAAGTTCTTTCCCGTAAAAAGTGAAAGGAAATACAAAAATTTTAGCTTAAACAAGAAAATTACTTAAAGATAAAGTTATTTTTACAATAAACAGACTAAAAAAAGTTTAAAATTTTTTCTCAGGAAAAAATTTCCAATCCCAATACAATTTTTTATTTCTTATAAAAAATTCTACACAAATCTACAAATTTCCCAGCAGTAAAGAGTTAATTTTCTTTCTAACATAAACTATTAAAAGAAAACTCTTATATCGTATACCACAAACTGTTATACAAAGAAAAATGTATTAATTTCTCAAACACTAATTCCAAAAATTAAAAAAAGATATCATAATCTTTAGCCAGGACACCTGTTGTATGTTAAATTCTATACAAAACTCTTATACTAAGTTTCATAAACTCTTATACGAACAAAAATATGGTATACTGTTCCTTTTTCAAACATTAGTTTAAGAAAACTAAAAAATTTAAAAAAAATTGTATAGAAAACTGTTATATTGCGTTGAAATCAATGCTTAACATTAACTGTTATACAAAACTCTTATAACTAGCTCAAAATACTGTTATACAAACTGATGTCATAAACAATTTTCAATTTTCTTTTATAATTTTCGAAAATCTTCAAAACTTACAAATATTTTAAACGAAAATCTGTTATAATGTTTATTAAAGTGTTATACTCTATTCATAATATTAACTGTTCAGACAATTATCTGTTATACAAAGCTCTTATACCCAGTTCAAACTGATATCTTGAACAATTTTTAATTTTCTTATATAAGTTTAAAAAAATTGCAAAAATTCTAAATATTTTATACGAAAATCTGTTATAATGTCTATTAAAGTGTTATACTCTATTTATAACATAAACTGTTATACAAAATTCTTATACCAAGTCCAAAAACTCTTGTACAGAGAATAATGACAATTTTTTACTTTTCATGTATAGGTTTAATAAAAATCTACCAAGAAACCAAATTTCTTATACTGAAAACTGTTATAATATTTATGAGAGAGTTCTAAACAATGCTTAACATTAACTGGTATACAAAACTTTTATATCAAGGTCTGTTATACGAACATAAATCGTGAAATTTTTTCACTTTCCTTATATTTTTTTTAAAAAAATCTACAAAAATTGAAAATATTATACAGTAAAAACTGTTATACTGTGTGACAAAGAGTTATACTCTATTCGTAACATTAACTGTTATGCAAAACTCTAATACGACCAGAAATCTGAAAAGTTGTTCTTGTCATACATATTCGTTGAAAAAATCTACAAAAATGCTAATTTTTTTATGTAGAAAACTGTTATACTTAGCAGTAAAGAGTTATACTATATTCTTAACATTAACTGTTATACAAAACTCCAAACAAACAACCATACGAACACAAATCTTTGCAAATTTACACTTTTCTTATATTGGTTTAAAAATTCTTATACGGAATACTGTTCTATTATACAGTAAAGTGTTATACTCTGTTCTTAACATTAACTGTTATACAAAAACTTGTATATCAAGTTCAAAATACTTTTACACGAATATAAATTGTTCATTTCATAAAAAAATTGTTTAAAAATCTACAAAGAACCAAAATTTATTATAGAGAAAACTGTTATACTGTGAAGTATACATTAACTATTATACTAATATTACTATTTGAAGTTCAAAATACTGCTATACAAACAAAAATTGTTCATTTGGTAAATATTGATTTAAAAAATCTATAAAAAAACTAAATTTCTTATACAGAAACTGTTATACTGTTCAGAATTGTTTCTTAGTCCATGTTTAACATCCAAACAAACTCTTATACAAACAAAAATCGTGAATACAATTTTTCAAACATTAGTTTTAAAATTCTGCAAATAAATCCAAAACTCTTATACAGAAAACTGTTATACTACAGCCTTTTAACAACTACTCTATTATAACAGTTAAAATTCAAAAAAATCTTAATTTAGAAATAAATTTTCAAACAATTTCATAAAATATTCAAAACTCTTATACAAAAAAATTTGTATTAAAAATATAAAATAAGAGTAAATAAGATTAAAAGAAAAGTCTTATACATAATTTTTGTAAGAATACTTTACTGCAATCTAAACTCTTATACAGAAATCTCAGTTAAAATTAAAGAAAAATCTTAGTTTCGAGACAATATTTCATATAATTTCACAAAATATTCAAAACTCTTATACAGAAATATTTTGTATAAGACCTTTCTTTTACTGTTATAAAATAACAGGTCTTATATATAATTTTTGTAAGAATTCTTTACCGCAATCTAAACCCATATACAGAAATCTCTGATACAAAGTCTATTATTTTGTATTAAAAAATACAGTTTTCTTATAAAATAAAGAGTAAAAGAAAAGTCTTATACATAATTTTTGTAAGAATTCTTTAACGCAATCTAAACTCTTATAAAACTACTCTATTATAACAGTTAAAATTAAAGAAAAATCTTAGTTTCGAGACAAAATTTCATATAATTTCACAAAATATTCAAAACTCTTATACAGAAATATTTTGTATAAGACCTTTTATAACAGTAAAAGAAAGGTCGTACACATAATTTTTGTAAGAATTCATTGCCGCAGTATAAACTCTTATACAGAAATCTCTGATACAAAATCCATTATTTTGTATTAAAAAATACAGTTTTCTTATAAAATAAAGAGTAAAAGAAAAGTCTTATACACAATTTTTGTAAGAATTCTTTACCGCAATCTGAACTCTTATAAAACTACTCTATTATAACAGTTAAAATTAAAAAAATATCTTAATTTCGAGACAAAATTTAATATATTTTCACAAAATATTCTAAACTCTTATACAGAAATATTTTGTATTAAAAAATACGGGTTTCTTATAAAATAAGAGTAAAAGAAAGGTCTTATACACAATTTTTGTAAGAATTATTTACCGCAGTATAAACTCTTATACAGAAATCTCTGATACAAAGTCTTATACTGTCGTTTTTCTTAAACAAACTGAAATTTTATCAAAATTTTCCACTAATTGTATAAAAATTACAATTCTTTTACAGAAATCCTAAAACAAGAAACTCTTATACTGTTATTTCTTTCATTTACTCTTATAAAAAGTGGAAAATATTTAAAGATTTCAATAGATTTTGTGATATAATAATATTTTTCAACTATTTTGTCTTCTACGAAAAACTCTTATACTGAGTTTATACCTGTTAACTATTTCCTTAAGTATAATCTATAAGAATTTTGTCCGTTTTTGAAAAAATTTTTAAGAAATCATCTGAAATTCGAAAACTTTTATACGGATATTTGTCATGTAAAATATTGTTGCAGTAAATGTTCTTGGAAGAGGCAATTGCTTCAAAATTATTAACTTAAATTGTATTCAAACAAATTTCGTTATACTAAGTCTTATACAGACAACTGTTATACTGAGTTTTCTTACAAAAACTCTTATACAATTAGAAAATTATTAATAAAACTTGTAAAATAGTTAAATTTTCTTCGTTTTATAGAAAATCTGTATAAAACAAACTGTTTTACTATAATTTTTGAAACCTAAACTCTTATACAAATCTTTTAAAGTTAATAATTTCTATAGTTTAATACAATTTGCAATATAATTTTAATAAAAAACTATTTATTATATGACAAATATAAGAAAAAATCTAAAATTTAAAACTTTCACTTATACAAACTCTTATACGAATTTGAAAGTGTAGTTTATATATTACAACAAACCTAAGTTTAAAGACTGTTAGTTACTTATGTTTCTTTTTCAAAACTCTTATACTAAATCATAATTTTCTTGTTATCCTAAGCTATTTTTTGTATTTCTTTAAACTCTCACGAAAAGTGACCTCTTCAGGTTCAGTTCTAAGACTCCCTTAACAATTTTCTTTAACCAAGAAAATGGAAGACTTTATTCTACTTACTTACTACTTACCGCTGCTGTTATGTGTGCTACTTACTTCTCTACTTATATGTGTTCAGCAAATAATCAAAAAAATAACAACATCCGAATCTCCTTAAGTTTTGTTTTACTTGTTTTGTAGTGTTCAATTTAATGTGTATGTGATGTTATATACAGATAAACAAATCGTCAATCTGGCTATATAACTCCTAACTGGAATCAAAAATTTACAGAATAAAAAAAATATACAAATATCATTAAAACTTACAGTTTTACAAAAACAATACAAAATTTATGTTTACACGAATAGACAAATATATGCCAAATTACATAGACTTAAATACACTGAAAAAAATACTCTTAACCTTAAAAACCTTTCCCCAAGAAACCTTATCCCTCCTTCCTTTTCCCCATTCAAAAATTACCAATGAATGTATAAACTCTTTAAAATTGGCTTAAAAAAACAAACAGAATATAAAATTTTTAAGAGTTCTTATTGATATTAAATTACAAATTTTTGTTAAAATTATTTAAATCTGATATTAAAACAAAATTGTAACTGTTATACATTGATTTGTAATTGGTTTATGTAATTTGACATATAACTCTCACGGGCATATCAAACTTACACCTGAAATAAACAATATTTTAATACTAAATTACATTTATTAACACAACGTTTTTTTAGTTTGATAATAAAAAATAATATTGAGTTTTTTTATAACACATTAAATATTTAAAAATGCTATAGCCATAGTAAATATCTAAATAATTAGTTAAATATTTTGTAGCTAAGAAATGAAATACACTTACATTTTAATTTTGTAGATTTATATTATAGGCTAACCTATAGCCTAGAGTAGGCTATAGTCCAGACTACAGACAAGGCTTCTGTTCAGCATATAGACTATTCTATAGAATAGTCTATAGTCCAGACTATAGACTATTCTATAGTCCAGACTATAGACTATTCTATAGTTCAGACTATAGACTATTCTGTAGTCCAGACTATAGACTATTCTATAGTCCAGACTATAAACTATTCTATAGTCCATACTATATACTATTCTATAGTTCAGACTATAGAGTATTCTATAGTTCACACTATAAACTATTCAATAGTCCAGACTATAGACTATGCTATAGTCAAGACTATAGACTATACTATAGTCCAGACTATAGACTATTCTATAGTTCAGACTATATACTATCCTATAGTCCAGACTATAGACTATTCTATAGTCCAGACTATAGACTATTCTATAGTCCAGACTATAGACTATTCTATAGTCCAGACTATAGACTATTCTATAGTCCGGACTATAGACTATTCTATAGTCCAGACTATAGACTATTCTATAGTCCAGACTATAGACTATAGACTATTCTATAGTCCAGACTATAGACTATTCTATAGTCCAGACTATTCTATAGTCCAGACTATAGACTATTCTATAGTCCAGACTATAGACTATTCTATAGTTCAGACTATATACTATTCTATAGTCCAGACTATAGACTATTCTATAGTCCAGACTATAGACTATTCTATAGTCCAGACTATAGACTATTCTATAGTCCAGACTATAGACTATTCTATAGTCCAGACTATAGACTATTCTATAGTCCAGACTATAGACTATTCTATAGTCCAGACTATAGACTATTCTATAGTCCAGACTATAGACTATTCTATAGTCCAGACTATAGACTATTCTATAGTCCAGACTATAGACTATTCTATAGTCCAGATTATAGACTATTCTATAGTCCAGACTATAGACTATTTTATACTCCAGACTATAGAATAGTCTAGTCCAGAATATAGACTATTCTATAGTCCAGACTATAGACTATTCTATAGTCCAGAATATAGACTATTTTATAGTCCAGACTATAGACTATTCTATATAGACTATTACTATAGACTATTTTATAGTCCAGACTATAGACTATTCAATAGTCCAGACTATAGACTATTCTATAGTCCAAACTATAGACTATTCTATAGTCCAGACTATAGACTATTCTATAGTCCAGACTATAGACTATTCTATAGTCCAGACTATAGACTATTCTATAGTCCAGACTATAGACTATTCTATAGTCCAGACTATAGACTATTCTATAGTCCAGACTATAGACTATTCTATAGTCAGACTATAGACTATTCTTTAGTCAGACTTTAGACTATTCTATTGTCAGACTATAGACTATTCTATAGTACAGACTGTAGACTATTCTACAGTCCAGACTGTAGACTATTCTATAGTCCAACTATAGACTATTCTATAGTCCAGACTGTAGACAATTCTATAGCATTATCCATATTCTAGACTATATTTTAGTCTATAGTCTGGACTACAGTCTGGATTTTAGTTAGGTCTATATTCTGAACTATAGTTTAGATTATAGTCTTTACTATAGTTCAGTCTATAGCTGGGACTACATGTCTAATTAAGTCTATAGTATGGACTATATTATAGTCTATATTCTAGAGTATAGTTTAGTGTCTGGACTATAGTATGTTGTATATTCTGTGTTATAGTTTATTCAATAGTCTGGACTATAGTCTATATTCCATACTATAGTATAATTTTTAATATAGACTATAGTTTAGTCTATAGTCTGGATTATTGTTTAAACTATAGTTTAGTCTAATATGTGGACTACAGTTTAGTCTATAGTCTGGATGTTGTTTATTCTATATTCTGAACAATAGTTTAGACTATATTCTTGACTAAAGATTAGTCTATGGTCTGGACTATAGTTTAGTCTATGGTGTTGACTATAGTTTACTCCTTATCTTGGACTACAGTTTAACCTATATTCTGGGTTTTAGTGTGGACTATAGTTTGGTCTATTTGCGGGAATGTGGGTTAGTACATAGTCTGAAATATAGTCTATATTCTTGACATTAGTTTAATCTATATACTTTACTACAGTTGAGTGTATAGCCTGGACTACTGTTTAGTCTATAGTCTGGACTATAGCCTATATTTAGCTCTATAGTCTGAACTTTAGCCTATTGCGTTATTATGCTTTTAAAAGTGTATTTCATTGAAAAAGTTTTTTTCCACAATATCTAATAATAAAAAATGATCACTATCACAAAGAACACTAGAATTGTTTTTGTATCATAAATAACTAATTTCTATAAAAACACATACACATAAACGTCATTTTAACTAACTAACCAAAACACCCACCTAAAACCCTAAAAATAGACTATAAAGTAAATTAAAAAATAAAATGCATGTTTTAGCTTGTCATAGACTCATGTATTTTTCACGGTATTGGTGCTTATATTAAGAATTAACTAGAATTTATTGCATTTAATGTTGTGTATATATTTCAGACACTTTTTTTATTATTATTAAACGGCTTTTGTTGGCAATTATTATTACGCTTTTTATTTATTTATGGCCTGAAACAACACAGTTTTTAAAAATACACAATAACTGTGTACTTTTTTAACTTTATTATTAACAAGACATTCATTTATTAGTGTAAATAACATTTAGGTTGGTATGAGTAATACAAATTTCTTTTTCTGTTCTATGTATTCTTAACATTTAAATTTAATTGAATACTATTTTTGTTGCAATGGTCGAGAATATGCTTGATAATTGAATTGTTTGTAATACTTTTTTTATTCTTTCGTTATTTCTATTGCTTTCTATAGAATTTTACGTCTTATTGTTAGAGAGAAGAAAAAAAGAGAAGAACAAATAGAATAACATTTTTAAATTGCTTTTAGAATGATTGTTAGAAATGTTTATTGTGAAAAGAAATCGATATTGATGATAAATAGTTTTAATTTAGAATATTTCTGTTTTTTTAATAAAATAGAATTTCAGAATTGAGGCTATAAACTATGTATAATATCAATAATGACTAAAAATCGGCATATAGACTGAGCTATAGTCAAAACTATATACTGAAGTAGAGACCAAATTATAAACTATAGTCCTGACTGTAGACCAAACTATAGTTCAGACTATTGTCCAGACTATAGTCTAGACTAAAGACTAAACTGTAGTCTAGATTGTAGACTAATCTATAGTCTAGACTAAAGACTAAACTATAGTCTAGATTATAGACTAAACTGTAGTCCAGACTATGGACTAGTATATAGTCCAGACTATATACTAAACAATAGTCTAGACTGTAGACTAAATTATAGTCCAGACCATAGACTAAACTATAGTCTAGACTATAGACTAAACTATATTCCAGACTATAGACTAAACTATAGTCTAAAACTAAACAATAGTCTAGACTGTAGACTAAATTATAGTCCAGACCATAGACTAAACTATAGTCTAGACTATAGACTAAACTATATTCCAGACTATAGCCTAAACTATAGTCTAGACTATAGACTAAACTTAAGTCTAGACTATAGACTAAACTATAGTCCAGACTATAGACTAAAATGTAGTCCAGACTATAGAATAAACTATAGTCCAAACTATAGACTAAACTATAGTCCAGACTATAGACTAAAATAGACTAAACTATAGTCCAGACTATAGTCTGAACTATAGTCATGACTATATACTGAACTGTAGACCAGACTATAGACTAAACTATAGTCCAGACTATAGACTAAACTATAGTCCAGACTATAGACTAAACTATAGTCCAAACTATAGACTAAGCTATAGTCCCGACTATAGACTAAAATAGACTAAACTATAGTCCAGACTATAGTCTGAACTATAGGCCAGTCCAGACTGTAGACTAAACTATAGGCCAGTCCAGACTGTAGACTAAACTATAGTTTAGACTATAGACTAAACTATAGTCCAGACTATAGACTTAACTGTAGTCCAGACTATAGACTCAACTATAGTCCAGACTATAGACTAAACTATAGTCCAGACTATAGACTAAACTATAATCCAGACTATAAACTATACTATAGTCCAGACTATAGACTTAACTGTAGTCCAGACTATAGCATAAACTATAGTACAGACTATAGACTAAACTATAGTTTAGACTATAGACTAAACTATAGTCCAGACTAGAGACTTAACTGTAGTCCAGACTATAGACTAAACTATAGTCCAGACTATTGACTAAACTATAGTCCAGACTATAGACTAAACTATAATCCAGATTATAAACTATACTATAGTCCAGACCATAGAAAAATAAATAGAACTGAAACTGAGAATAAGAAATATTACTCTCTCACATGTACAGGTTCTGTGTGAATTTAATACAATTGTATGAGTATTTTTATTTTTGTTTACATAAAATAACAAAAATATGAAAGTACAAAATGTATCCGAATACACCATACCCTACCACATTGCGAGTAAGTAGCAATAAGTTCTTTAGTATTTTTTAATGTAGAAGTTATATTCAAGAGATTGATGTTTGCTTAATTAATGAATGTACTACTCATTATAACAATATATAGTCAAAATTTCGTATATATAAAATTTGTTGAGTCGAATTTTATAAATACTCTATTCTTGTATAGCATGTACCGCTTACAAAAAAGTTCAATAGGCTAATTTATGGGCGGATTACATCATTACATCGACGCAGGTGTTACAAACTTTAAGACGTAAACAAAATACCGTTCCCATTAGTGTGGTGTAGGGTGTATTTTGACTGCATTTGGGCTGCTTTGAAATTAACAATAATCGTTCATATCAAGCGTTAATTTTAGCATTAGCACAATTCCTTTGGCAAAATAGCCCCTGCTGCTGCAATAAACACTGCTAAAAGTTATGTTTTCCCATAAAATTATTGAAAACATTTTCAGAAAAAAAAAACAAATTTTTCAATCGTTTTTATTTTTTAATATTATTTTCAAGTGTCAATATTGAGTCAACCCAGCAACCACAAAGAGTTTATTTAAAATTAAAAATAATTTTTAATGAAGATCTTTCTTACATTGGTCAACTAATACATTCTCACGACTTAGGTTTTTGACAGCAGACTTAGGTTTTGTCATACTCAGTTTCAGTTCTATGTATACCTTTTCTATGGTCCAGACTATAGACTTAACTGTAGTCCAGACTATAGACTAAACTATAGAACAGACTATAGACTAAACTATAGTCCAGACTATAGACTAAACTATAGTCCATACTATAGACTAAACTATAGTCCAGACTATAGACTAAACTATAGTGCAGACTATAGACTAAACTATAGCCCAGACTAGACTATAGAGTGAACTAAAGTCCAGGCTATAGACTAAAAGTCAGTCTGGATTACAGTTTAGTCTATTCTGGACTATGGTTAAGTGTATAGTATGGACTATAGTTAGACTATAGTTTAACCTTTATTACGGACTATAGTTTAGTCTATAGTCTGTACTATATGTAGTTAGTCTGTAATCTGGATTATAGTTTAGTCTATAGACTGGACTATTATTTAGTGTATAGATCGGACTATGGTTAAGTCTATTCTCTGGACAATAATTAAGTCCATAGTCTGGTCTATAGTCAGGAGACAAAGACTTTACTACATAGTCTGGTCTATAGTTTAGTCTATAGGCTGGACTATAGTTTTTTTTACTGTCTGGACTATAGTTTAGTCTATTGTGCCCCTTGCTTTGAAACAATTTTCTCATTTATTCATTAAACTTTTATTCATGCTTTTCATGTATTTTTAAAACTGTGTTGTTTTCTATTAAACTATTTTGAAAAGCTTTTATTTTTAAAATCTAATAAATATTTGTGAAAAAGTGTCTTATATTTCAACACTTACAAATAATCTTAAAAATATTTTAAACAAATTTTAATTTAATAAAAAAAAATTTTCATATTTATCTTTTCCACAATAAAAACTAATTTAAAATTCCCGCCTCTACAACTTTGCACCATCACGCACGTTTTGTTTTTTTGAAATCTTTTTTGAAACTCTTAAAACTACCAACTCTATCAATAAAAAAATAATCAACAAACCTGCACCGCAATCAAAAATTTTTCCAAAAATAAAAAATCGGCCACAAATAAATAAAATGCACCAAATATTTCAACTACTAATAACCACCAACAACACCACTACTAATAACTACTACTACCACCAACCAACCACCCACTATAACTATCTCTATCTGCCTCTAAATATATAAATATGTGTTAAAAACTAACAAAAACCAATAATCAATCAATGAATCAATATATAAATCAAATCAAAAAAAAAATGTGCTTCTCTTAGGTCTACTCGCTCGATTCGCCAGACAGTTTTCAGTGTTTGTACTCTCCGGCATTCGCTTCGATACGCGCCAAACACATCGAGCGCATTGCCGAGCAAATTGCCACCTTGTGTGCTACGCTCGGCGAGTATCCGATGGTGCGATATCGCACTGATTGGGATCGCAACATCGATTTAGCTGCTGTCGTTCAGCAAAAACTGGATGCGTACAAGGCTGACGAGCCAACGATGGGCGAGGGTTCCGAGAAGGCACGTTCACAATTATTGATTTTGGATCGTGGTTTTGATTGCGTATCACCACTCTTACACGAGTTAACCCTACAAGCGATGGCCTACGATCTATTGCCCATCACCAATGATGTCTATCGTTTTACACCGGGTCCCAATCAGCCCGAAAAAGAAGTACTGCTCGACGAGAACGATGATCTGTGGGTGGAGTTGCGTCACGAACATATTGCCGTCGTATCGACACAGGTTACACAGAATCTTAAGAAATTTACCGATTCAAAGAGAATGTCTTCTAGTAAGTTGTTGTTGTGCTGCTGAGCAAGTGTCTTTACACAAACTTTAAATTGTATTTATATTCAATTTTATTTTAAATATGAATTTAAAATCTTTAAACTCTTGTTGATTGTGATATTAATTTGTTATTTTTGTTGCTGTATATAGCCGACAAGGCCTCCATGCGTGATTTATCGCAAATGATTAAGAAAATGCCACAATATCAAAAGGAACTCTCCAAATATTCCACTCATTTGCATTTGGCTGAAGATTGTATGAAGTCTTATCAGGTAAGATCATTTGGAGAATGCGCCGAGACTTTCATGTTTAAATTATTAATGTATTTTTTTCTTATTTAGAATTATGTGGATAAACTTTGCCGCGTGGAACAGGATTTGGCCATGGGCACCGATGCTGAAGGTGAAAAGATCAAGGATCATATGCGCAGCATTGTTCCCATTTTACTTGATACTGTAAGTGTTTCATTTTAAGTTCCATTATAAGCTTAAACTAAACTGTATAGAGGACTATAATTCAAACTGTAGTCCAAACTACTGTTCAGACAACAATCCAGATTATAGTCAGGGCTAAAGTTCAATTTATAGTTCAGACTAACATTCATTCTATAGTCAGGTTATAGTCTACTCTATAGTCCAGTCTATAGTTTTGACTATGCACCGAATTATAGACTATAAAAGGGACTATAGATTAGACAACAGTAATCTATAGTGCTATTTACAGTCCAGACTATAGTGTTATCTATAATCCAAACTATAGATGTACTATAGACAGCGCTATAGTATGGACTTTAGATTGGACTATAAATAACACTATAGTCTGGACTATAGATAACACAATAGTCTAGACTATAGTCTGGACTATAGATAGGTCTATAGATAGGACTATAGTTTGGATCTAAATCTATTGTCTTATCTATTGTCTTATATATTCCAGACTATAGTCAAATCTATTGTCTAGAATACAGTTCAAACATTAGTCCAGCCTATAATGTAATGTATAGTCCAGACTATTGTCCAGACTTAAGATCAGATTATAAACTATAATCGAGACCATATAACAGATAACATTGTAGACTATAGTTAAGTCTATAGTCCCGCCAATAGTCCAATGTATAGCTCCGCCTATAGTCCCGTCTATATTCCAATATATACTCCCGTCTATAGATCAGATAATAAAATATAGCTCAGACAATTATGCAGATTATAGACCAAACTTTACTTCAGTCTATAGACAGAACTGTAGATCGGATTATAGTCCAGTCTGTTACCTGTAGACCAGACTATACGCATCAAACTTTATTAAAATCCTTTTATATTTCATTTCTTTCCAGAACGTTTCCAACTTTGATAAAGTACGCATTATTGCTTTGTATGTCATGATTAAGAATGGCATTACTGAGGAAAATCTTACTAAATTATTTACGCATGCCCAGCTATCGCCCAAAGATCAAGATATGGTACGCAATTTAAGCCATTTGGGTGTTAATGTTATTGCTGATGTAAGTGTATTCGTTTATATTAAGAAGATATTAATTTTGTCTAATTATTTGTTTTATTGTTCTTCCTTTAGTCACGCAAAAAAACTTACAATGTCCCTCGTAAGGAGCGTATCACCGAACACACCTATCAAATGTCTCGCTGGACTCCAGTTATTAAGGATATTATGGAGGATTGTATTGAGGATAAATTGGATCAGCGTCATTTTGCTTTCTTGGCTGGACGGGCACAGAATACCAATTATCATGCTCCAACTAGGTGAGAATTTAAAATATTCTTTTTCTGGACACCAGACCATATACTAGACTGCAGACTGGACTATCGATTAGACTAGACTTGATTATAGGCTATACTATATATTAGAATTTAGAATATACTATAGAATAACCTACAGAACAGACTATTCTACAGATTATGCTACAGACTACACCAGATTACAATCACACTAGGCTACAGATGGCCCATTGACCAGTCGTTAGACCATACTTACGACTCGAAAATATACTATAGTCAATTCTGTGGAATAGAATAAGACTAGACCATTGTCCAGACTATAGACTAAATTATAGACTACAATATGTACTAGACTATAGACTAGACTATAGCCTAAACGTTGGACAAAATTACAGATTGTTGAATATACTAGACTATACTATACTACAAACTATGCTATAGACTAGACTATAGACTAGACAATACACTAGATAATAGACTAGACTGCAGACAAGACTATAGACTAAATTACAGATTAAACTATAGCCTAGACTACATACTAGACCACAAACCAGACTATAGACTAGCATAAAAATGGGACTATAAAGTCGACTATAGACTAAACTACAGATTAGGCTATAGACTGGACTACATAGTAGTCTACATGCTACTCGCTACACTACAGACTAAAGAGTAGATTATAGACTACACTCTAGAATAGACTAAATACCAGATAATAGAATAGACTAGACTGTAGACTAGACTATAGAATAGACTCTATATTACACTGAAGACTATACAACAGACTACACTTAGGACTAAATTATAAACAAAACTATAGACTAGACTATAAACTAGCTACAAACTAGACTGTAGATTTATTATATACTAGACTATATACTAGATTATATATATAGTCCAACCTAAAGACTAAACTAACAGAGTAGACTAAAGCCTAGACTATACTATAGGATATATACTAAATTATACACTAGACTAGAGTCTAGTCTATAGTCTAGTCACTAGACTAAACTACAGACTAGACTAAACTACAGACTCGACTATATTCTTGACAAAAGACTAGATTATAGACCGGACTATGGTCTATATTCTATAGACTAGACCATAGCCTTGACTATAGACTAGACTAATGACTGGTCTGTAGACTAGACTATAGAACGGACTGTAGACTATAATAAAGACTAGGATAAAGACTAAACTATAGACTAGAATATATTATAAACTAGACTATAGACTTAATTACAAACTAAAATGTAGACTAGACTAGACTAGACCAGACTATAGACTTGAGTGAACTGCGTACTAGACTTTAGACCATAGACTAAGCTGAGGACTAGATTGTAGACTAGACTACAGACTAGACTATAAACTAAACTATATACTAAACTGCAGACTAGACCATGAACTAGACTGTAGACTGAACTGTAGACTAGACTATAGAGTAAACTATAGACTGGACTGTAGACTAGACTGCAGACTAGACCATTGACTAGACTATCGAATAAATAGATAGAATGTAGACTAGACCAGACTATAGACTAGATTGGATTGAGTACTAGACTTTAGAATAGACTATAGACTAGATTGAACTGAGTACTAGACTTTAGACTAGAATATAGACTAAACTGTGGACTGGACTGTGGACTAGACCATAAACTAAACTATAGACTAGATGTAGACTAGACTATAGCCTAGACTATAGAATAGACTCTAGACTAGACTATAGACTAAACTATAGACTAGACTTTAGAATATACAGTAGACTATAGACTAGACTATAGATTAGATAATGGACTAGACTAGAGACTAGACTAGAGACTAGACTATAGATTAGACTATAGACTAGACTATAGACTAGACTATAGACTAGACTATAGACTAGACTATAGACTAGACTATAGACTAGACTATAGACTAGACTATAGACTAGACTATAGACTAGACTATAGACTAGACTATAGCCTAGACTATAGACCAGACTATAGACTAGACTATAGACTAGACTATAGACTAGACTATAAACTAGACTATAGACTATATTGTGGACTAGTCTATAGACAAGACTGTAGACTAGACTATAGACTAAACTATAGACTAAACTATAGACTAGACTAGACTGCGAACCGAACTGTAGACTAGACTATATACTTAACTATAGAGTAGACCATAGCCTAAACCGTAGATTAGACTGTAGACTATACTGTGTAACAGACTATGGACTGGACTAGACTGCAGACTAGACCATTGACTATACTATCGACTAGACAGACTAGACTATCGACTAGATAGACTAATCTATATTTAGACTAGACTATCGACTAGGCAGATTAGACTAGACTATCGACTTGGCAGATTGGCTATAGACTAGACTATAGACTAGACTACAAACTAGACTATGGAGTAGACTAGACCATAGACTAGACTATTGACGAGACTTTAGTCTAGACTATAGAATAGAATATAGACTAGACTCTAGACTAGACTATAGACTAGCCTATAGACTATACTATAGACTAGACTATAGACTACACTATAGATTAGACTATAGACTAGACTATAGACTAGACTATAGACTAGACTATAGACTAGACTATAGACTAGACTATAGACTAGACTATAGACTAGACTATAGACTAGACTATAGACTAGATTATAGACTAGACTATAGACTAGATTATAGACTAGACTATAGACTGGACTATAGACTAGACTAGACTAGACTATAGACTAGACTAAGACTAGACTATAGACTAGACTATAGACTAGACTATAGACTAGACTATAGACTAGGCTATAGACTACGCTATAGACTAGACTATAGACTAGACTATAGACTAGACTATAGACTACACTATAGACTAGACTATAGACTAGACTGTAGACTAGACTATAGACTAGACTATAAGCTAGACCATAGACTAGACTATAGACTAAACCATAGACAAGACTATGGACTAGACTGTAGACTAGACTATAGACTAGACTATAGACTAGACTATAGACCAGACTATAGACTAGACTATAGACTAGACTATAGACTAGACTATAGACTATATTGTGGACTAGTCTATAGACAAGACTGTAGACTAGACTATAGACTAAACTATAGACTAAACTATAGACTAGACTAGACTGCGAACCGAACTGTAGACTAGACTATATACTTAACTATAGAGTAGACCATAGCCTAAACCGTAGATTAGACTGTAGACTATACTGTGTAACAGACTATGGACTGGACTAGACTGCAGACTAGACCATTGACTATACTATCGACTAGACAGACTAGACTATCGACTAGATAGACTAATCTATATTTAGACTAGACTATCGACTAGGCAGATTAGACTAGACTATCGACTTGGCAGATTGGCTATAGACTAGACTATAACCTAGACTACAAACTAGACTATGGAGTAGACTAGACTATAGACTAGACTATTGACGAGACTTTAGTCTAGACTATAGAATAGAATATAGACTAGACTCTAGACTAGACTATAGACTAGCCTATAGACTATACTATAGACTAGACTATAGACTACACTATAGATTAGACTATAGACTAGACTATAGACTAGACTATAGACTAGACTATAGACTAGACTATAGACTAGACTATAGACTAGACTATGGACTAGACTATAGACTAGACTATAGACTAGATTATAGACTAGACTATAGACTAGATTATAGACTAGACTGACTATAGACTAGACTATAGACTAGACTATAGACTAGACTATAGACTAGACTATAGACTAGACTATAGACTAGACTATAGACTAGACTATAGACTAGACTATAGACTAGGCTATAGACTACGCTATAGACTAGACTATAGACTAGACTATAGACTAGACTATAGACTACACTATAGACTAGACTATAGACTAGACTGTAGACTAGACTATAGACTAGACTATAAGCTAGACCATAGACTAGACTATAGACTAAACCATAGACAAGACTATGGACTAGACTGTAGACTAGACTATAGACTAGACTATAGACTAGACTATAGACTAGACTATAGACTAGACTATAGACTAGACTGTAGACTAGACTATAGACTAGACTATAGACTTGACTATAGACTAGACTATAGACTAGACTATAGACTAGACTATAGACTAGACTATAGACTAGACTATAGACTAGACTATAGACTAGGCTATAGACTAGGCTATAGACTAGACTATAGACTAGACTATAGACTAGACTATAGACTAGACTAGACTAGACTATAGACTAGACTATAGACTAGACTATAGACTAGACTATAGACTAGACTATAGACTAGACTATAGACCAGACTATAGACTAGGCTATAGACTAGACTATAGACTAGGCTATAGACTAGACTATAGACTAGACTATACACTAAACTATAGACTAGACTATAGACCAGACTATAGACTAGACTATAGACTAGACTATAGACTAGACTATAGACTAGACTATAGACTAGACTATAGACTAGACTATAGACTAGACTATAGACTAGACTATAGACTTTACTATAGACTAGACTATAGACTAGACTATAGACTAGACTATAGACTAGACTATAGACTAGACTATAGACTAGACTATAGACTAGGCTATAGACTAGGCTATAGACTAGACTATAGACTAGACTATAGACTAGACTATAGACTAGACTATAGACTAGACTATAGACTAGACTATAGACTAGACTATAGACTAGACTATAGACTAGGCTATAGACTATTCTATAGACTAGACTATAGACTAGACTATAGACTAGACTATAGACTAGACTATAGACTAGACTATAGACTAGACTATAGACTAGACTATAGACTAGACTATAGACTAGACTATAGACTAGACTATAGACTAGACTATAGACTAGACTATAGACCAGACTATAGACTAGGCTATAGACTAGACTATAGACTAGGCTATAGACTAGACTATAGACTAGACTATACACTAAACTATAGACTAGACTATAGACCAGACTATAGACTAGACTATAGACTAGACTATAGACTAGACTATAGACTAGACTATAGACTAGACTATAGACTAGACTATAGACTAGACTATAGACTAGACTATAGACTAGACTATAGACTAGACTATAGACTAGACTATAGACTAGACTATAGACTAGACTATAGACTAGACTATAGACTAGACTATAGACTAGACTATAGACTAGACTATAGACTAGGCTATAGACTAGACTATAACCTAGATTATAGACTAGACTATAGACCAGACTATAGACTAGACTATAGACTAGACTATAGACTAGAGTAAAGACTTGACTATAGACTAGACTGTAGACTAGAATATAGACTAGACTATAGACTAGAATAAAGACTTGACTATAGACTAGACTGTAGACTAGAATATAGACTAGACTATATACTAGACTATAGACTAGACTATAGACTAGAGTAATGACTAGACTATGGACTAGACTGTAGACTAGAATATAGACTAGACTATAGACTAGAGTAAAGACTTGACTATAGACTAGACTGTAGACTAGAATATAGACTAGACTATATACTAGACTATAGACTAGACTATAGACTAGACTATAGACTAGACTGTAGACTAAGCTATAGACTAGACTATAACCTAGATTATAGACTAGACTATAGACCAGACTATAGACTAGACTATAGACTAGACTATAGACCAGACTATAGACCAGACTATAGACTAGACTATAGACTAGACTATAGACAAGACTATAGACTAGAGTAATGACTAGACTATGGACTAGACTGTAGACTAGAATATAGACTAGACTATAGACTAGAGTAAAGACTTGACTATAGACTAGACTGTAGACTAGAATATAGACTAGACTATATACTAGACTATAGACTAGACTATAGACTAGACTATAGACTAGACTGTAGACTAGGCTATAGACTAGACTATAACCTAGATTATAGACTAGACTATAGACCAGACTATAGACTAGACTATAGACTAGACTATAGACCAGACTATAGACTAGACTGTAGACTAGAATATAGACTAGACTATAGACTAAAGACTTGACTATAGACTAGACTGTAGACTAGAATATAGACTAGACTATAGACTAGACTATAGACTAGGCTATAGACTAGACTATAACCTAGATTATAGACTAGACTATAGACCAGACTATAGACTAGACTATAGACTAGACTATAGACTAGACTATATACTAGACTGTAGCCTAGAATATAGACTAGACTATAGACTAGAGTAAAGACTTGACTATAGACTAGACTGTAGACTAGAATATAGACTAGAATATAGACTAGACTATAGACTATAGACTAGACTATATACTAGACTGTAGACTAGAATATAGACTAGACTATAGACTAGAGTAAAGACTTGACTATAGACTAGACTGTAGACTAGAATATAGACTAGAATATAGACCAGACTATAGACTAGATTATAGACTAGACTATAGACCAGATTATAGACTAGACTATAGACCAGACTATAGACTAGACTGTAGACTAGAATATAGACTAGACTATAGACTAGAGTAAAGACTTGACTATAGACTAGACTGTAGACTAGAATATAGACTAGACTATAGACTAGACTATAGACCAGACTATAGACTAGACTATAGACTAGACTATAGACTAGGCTATAGACTAGACTATAACCTAGATTATAGACTAGACTATAGACCAGACTATAGACTAGACTGTAGACTAGAATATAGACTAGACTATAGACTAGAGTAAAGACTTGACTATAGACTAGACTGTAGACTAGAATATAGACTAGACTATAGACTAGACTATAGACTGCTATAGACTAGACTATAACCTAGATTATAGACTAGACTATAGACCAGACTATAGACTAGACTATAGACTAGACTATAGACTAGAGTAATGACTAGACTATAGACTGTAGACTAGAATATAGACTAGACTATAGACTAGAGTAAAGACTTGACTATAGACTAGACTGTAGACTAGAATATAGACTAGACTATATACTAGACTATAGACTAGACTATAGACTAGACTATAGACTAGACTATAGACTAGACCACAGGCTAGACTATAGATTAGACTATAGACTAGACCACAGACTAGACCATAGACTAGACTTGACTGTAGACTAGACTATAGATTAGATTATAGACCAGACCACAGACTAGACTATAGACTAGACTATAGACTAGACTATAGGCTAGACTATAGACTAGACTATAGACTAGACTATAGACCTGACTATAGACTAGATTATAGACTAGACTATAGACTAGACTATATACTAGAGTATAGACTAGACTATATACTAGAGTATAGACTAGACTATAGACTTGACTATAGACTAGGCTATAGACTAGACTATAGACTAGACTATAGACTTTACTATAGACTAGGCTATAGACTAGACTATAGACTTGACTATAGACTAGACTATAGACTACAGACTAGTCTATATACTACAGACTAGACTATAGACTACAGACTAGACTAGACTATAAACTAGACTATAGACTACAGACTAGACTATAGACTACAGACTAGACTGTAGGCTACAGACTAGACTATAGACTAGACTATAGACTGGACTATAGGCTAGACTATAGACTAAACTATAGACTAGGCTATGGACTAGACTATAGGCTAGACTATAGACTACAGACTAGACTATAGGCTACACACTAGACTATAGACCAGAGTAAAGACTAGACTATAGACTAGACTATGAACTAGACCATAGTCTAGACTAGACTATAGATTAGACTATAGACTAGACTATAGACTAGACTATAGACTAGACTATAGACTAAACTATAGACTAGACTATAGACTAGACTATAGACTAGACTATAGACTAGACTATAGACTAGACTATAGACTAGACTATAGACTAGACTATAGACTAGACTATAGACTAGACTATAGACTAGACTATAGACTAGACTATAGACTAGACTATAGACTAGACTATAGACTAGACTATAGACTAGACTATAGACTAGACTATAGACTAGACTATAGACTAGACTATAGACTAGAGTATATAGACTAGACTATAGACTAGACTATAGACTTGACTATAGACTAGGCTATAGACTAGACTATAGACTTGACTATAGACTAGACTATAGAATAGACTGTAGACTAGACTATAGACTACAGACTAGTCTATATACTACAGTCTAGACTATAGACTAGACTATGGACTAGACTATAAACTAGACTATAGACTAGACTATGGACTAGACTATAAACTAGACTATAGACTAGACTACAGACTAGACTATAGGCTACATACTAGACTATAGGCTAGACTATAGACTAGACTATAGGCTAGACTATAGACTACAGACTAGACTATAGGCTAGACTATAGACTAGACTATAGACTAGACTATAGACTAGACTATAGACTAGACTATAGACTAGACTATAGACTAGACTATAGACTAGACTATAGACTAGACTATAGACTAGACTATAGACTAGACTATAGACTAGACTATAGACTAGACTATAGACTAGACTATAGACTAGACTATAGGCTAGACTATAGACTACAGACTAGACTACAGACTAGACTATAGGCTACATACTAGACTATAGGCTAGACTATAGACTACAGACTAGACTATAGGCTAGACTATAGACTAGACTATAGACTAGACTACAGACTAGACTACAGACTAGACTATAGGCTAGACTATAGGCTAGACTATAGACTACAGACTAGACTACAGACTAGACTATAGGCTACATACTAGACTATAGGCTAGACTATAGACTAGACTATAGGCTAGACTATAGACTACAGACTATAGACTACAGACTAGACTATAGGCTAGACTATAGGCTAGACTATAGACTAGACTATAGACTAGACTATAGACTAGACTATAGACTAGACTATAGACTAGACTATAGACTAGACTATAGACTAGACTATAGACTAGACTATAGACTAGACTATAGACTGGACTATAGGCTAGACTATAGACTAGACTATATACTATACTATAGACTAGACTATAGACTAGACTATATACTAGACTATAGACTAGACTATAGACTAGACTATAGACTGGACTATGGACTAGACTATGGACTAGACTATAGACTAGACCACAGACTAGACTATAGATTAGACTATAGACTAGACCACAGGCTAGACTATAGACTAGACTATAGACTTGACTGTAGACTAGACTATAGATTAGACTATAGACCAGACCACAGACTAGACTATAGACTAGACCACAGACTAGACTATAGATTAGACTATAGACTAGACTATAGATTAGACTATAGAATAGACTATAGATTAGACTATAGACTAGACCACAGACTAGACTATAGATTAGACTATAGACTAGACTATAGATTAGACTATAGACTAGACTATAGATTAGACTATAGACTAGACTATAGACTAGACTATAGACTAGACTATAGACTAGACTATAGACTAGACTATAGACTAGACTATAGACTAGACTATAGACTAGACTATAGACTAGACTATAGACTAGACTATAGACTAGACTATAGACTAGACTATAGACTAGACTATAGACTAGACCATAGACTAGACTATAGACTAGACTATAGACTAGACTATAGATTAGACTATAGACTAGACTATAGACTAGACTATGGACTAGACTATGGACTAGACTACAGACTAGACTACAGACTAGACTATAGACTAGACTAGACTATAGACTAGACTATAGACTAGACTAGACTAGTCTATAGACTAGACTATAGACTAGACTATAGACTAGACTATAGACTAGACTATAGATTAGACTATAGACTAGACTATAGACTAGACTATAGACTAGACTATAGACTAGACTATAGACTAGACTAGACTATAGACTAGACTATAGACTAGACTATAGACTAGACTATAGACTAGACTATAGACTAGACTATAGACTAGACTATAGACTAGACTATAGACTAGACTATAGACTAGACTATAGACTAGACTATATACTAGACTATAGACTAGACTATAGACTAGACTATAGACTAGACTATAGATTAGACTATAGACTAGACCACAGACTAGACTATAGACTAGACTGTAGACTAGACTGTAGACTTGACTGTAGACTAGACTATAGACTAGACCATATACTAGACTATAGACTAGACTATAGACTAGACTATAGACTAGACTATAGACTAGACTATAGACTAGACTATAGACTAGACTATAGACTAGACTATAGACTATAGACTAGACTATAGACTAGACTATAGACTAGACTATAGACTAGACCATAGACTAGACTATAGACTAGACTAAAGACTAGACTATAGACTAGACTATAGACTAGACTATAGACTAGACTAAAGACTAGACTATAGACTAGACTATAGACTAGACTATAGACTAGACTACAGACTAGACTATAGACTAGACTATAGACTAGACTATAGACTAGACTATAGACTAGACTATAGACTAGACTATAGACTAGACAATAGACTAGACTATAGACTAGACTATAGACTAGACTATAGACTAGACTATAAACTAGACTATAGACTAGACTATAGACTAGACTATAGACTAGACTATAGACTAGACTAAAGACTAGACTATAAACTAGACTATAGACTAGACTATAGACTACACTAAAAACTAGACTATAGACTAGACTATAGACTAGACTATAGACTAGTCTATAGTCTAGTCTATAGTCTATAGACTAGTCTATAGTCTAGTCTATAGTCTAGTCTTTAGTCTAGTCTATAGTCTAGTCTATAGTCTAGTTTTTAGTCTAGTCTATAGTCTAGTTTATAGTCTAGTCTTTAGTCTAGTCTATAGTCTAGTCTATAGTCTAGTCTATAGTCTAGTCTATAGTCTAGTTTATAGTCTAGTCTATAGTCTAGTCTATAGTCTAGTCTATAGTCTAGTCTATAGTCTAGTCTATAGTCTAGTCTATAGTCTAGTCTATAGTCTAGTCTATAGTCTAGTCTATAGTCTAGTCTATAGTCTAGTCTATAGTCTAGTCTATAGTCTAGTCTGTAGTCTAGTCTATAGTCTAGTCTATAGTCTAGTCTATAGTCTAGTCTTTAGTCTAGTCTATAGTCTAGTCTATAGTCTAGTCTTTAGTCTAGTCTATAGTCTAGTCTATAGTCTAGTCTATAGTCTAGTCTATAGTCTAGTCTATAGTCTAGTCTATAGTCTAGTAGTCTAGTCTAGTCTATAGTCTAGTCTATAGTCTAGTCTATAGTCTAGTCTATAGTCTAGTCTATAGTCTAGTCTATAGTCTAGTCTATAGTCTAGTCTATAGTCTAGTCTATAGTCTAGTCTATAGTCTAGTCTATAGTCTAGTCTATAGTCTAGTCAACAGTCTAGTCTATAGTCTAGTCTATAGTCTTGTCTATAGTCTAGTCTATAGTCTAGTCTGTACTAGACTATAGTCTAGTCTACAGTCTACTCTATCGTCTAGTCTATAGTCTAGTTTATAGTCTAGTCTACAGTCTAGTCTACAGTCTAGTCTATAGTCTAGTCTATAGTCTAGTCTATAGTCTAGTCTATAGTCTATAGTCTAGTCTATAGTCTAGTCTATAGTCTAGTCTATAGTCTAGTCCAGTCTATAGTCTAGTCTATAGTTTAGTCTATAGTCTAGTCTATAGTCTAGTCTATAGTCTAGTCTATAGTCTAGTCTATAGTCTAGTCTATAGTCTAGTCTATAGTCTAGTCTATAGTCTAGTCTAGTCTATAGTCTACAGTCTACTCTATCGTCTAGTTTATAGTCTAGTCTACAGTCTAGTCTACAGTCTAGTCTACAGTCTAGTCTATAGTCTGGTCGATAGTCTAGTCTATAGTCTAGTCTATAGTCTAGTCTATAGTCTAGTCTATAGTCTAGTCTATAGTCTACTCTATAGTCTAGTCTATAGTCTACTCTATAGTCTAGTCTATAGTCTAGTCTATAGTCTAGTCTATAGTCTAGTCTATAGTCTAGTCTATAGTCTAGTCTATAGTCTAGTCTATAGTCTAGTCTATAGTCTAGTCTATAGTCTAGTCTATAGTCTAGTCTATAGTCTAGTCTATAGTCTAGTCTATAGTCTAGTCTATAGTCTAGTCTATAGTCTAGTCTATAGTCTAGTCTATAGTCTAGTCTATAGTCTAGTCTATAGTCTAGTCTATAGTCTAGTCTATAGTCTAGTCTATAGTCTAGTCTATAGTCTAGTCTATAGTCTAGTCTATAGTCTAGTCTATAGTCTAGTCTATAGTCTAGTCTATAGTCTAGTCTATAGTCTAGTCTAGTCTAGTCTACAGTCTACAGTCTAGTCTACAGTCTAGTCTACAGTCTAGTCTATAGTCTGGTCGATAGTCTAGTCTATAGTCTAGTCTATAGTCTAGTCTATAGTCTAGTCTATAGTCTAGTCTATAGTCTACTCTATAGTCTAGTCTATAGTCTACTCTATAGTCTAGTCTATAGTCTAGTCTATAGTCTAGTCTATAGTCTAGTCTATAGTCTAGTCTATAGTCTAGTCTATAGTCTAGTCTATAGTCTAGTCTATAGTCTAGTCTATAGTCTAGTCTATAGCCTAGTCTATAGTGTAGTCTATAGTCTAGTCTATAGTCTAGTCTATAGTCTAGTCTATAGTCTAGTCTATAGTCTACTCTATCGTCTATTCTATAGTCTAGTCTATAGTCTAGTCTTGTCTATAATCTAGTCTATAGTCTAGTCTATAGTCTACTCTAGTCTATAGTCTAGTCTATAGTCTACTCTAGTCTATAGTCTAGTCTATAGTCTACTCTAGTCTATAGTCTAGTCTATAGTCTAGTCTATAGTCTAGTCTATAGTCTAGTCCATAGTCTAGTCTATAGTCTAGTCTATAGTCTAGTCTATAGTCTAGTCTATAGTCTAGTCTATAGTCTAGTCTATAGTCTAGTCTATAGTCTAGTCTATAGTCTAGTCTATAGTCTAGTCTATAGTCTAGTCTATAGTCTAGTCTATAGTCTAGTCTATAGTCTAGTCTATAGTCTAGTCCAGTCTATAGTCTAGTCTATAGTTTAGTCTATAGTCTAGTCTATAGTCTAGTCTATAGTCTAGTCTATAGTCTAGTCTATAGTCTAGTCTATAGTCTAGTCTATAGTCTAGTCTATAGTCTAGTCTATAGTCTAGTCTATAGTCTAGTCTATAGTCTAGTCTATAGTCTAGTCTATAGTCTAGTCTATAGTCTAGTCTATAGTCTAGTCTACAGTCTACTCTATCGTCTAGTTTATAGTCTAGTCTACAGTCTAGTCTACAGTCTAGTCTATAGTCTGGTCGATAGTCTAGTCTATAGTCTAGTCTATAGTCTAGTCTATAGTCTAGTCTATAGTCTAGTCTATAGTCTACTCTATAGTCTAGTCTATAGTCTACTCTATAGTCTAGTCTATAGTCTAGTCTATAGTCTAGTCTATAGTCTAGTCTATAGTCTAGTCTATAGTCTAGTCTATAGTCTAGTCTATAGCCTAGTCTATAGTGTAGTCTATAGTCTAGTCTATAGTCTAGTCTATAGTCTAGTCTATAGTCTAGTCTATAGTCTAGTCTATAGTCTAGTCTATAGTCTACTCTATCGTCTACTCTATCGTCTAGTCTATAGTCTAGTCTTGTCTATAATCTAGTCTATAGTCTAGTCTATAGTCTACTCTAGTCTATAGTCTAGTCTATAGTCTACTCTAGTCTATAGTCTAGTCTATAGTCTACTCTAGTCTATAGTCTAGTCTATAGTCTAGTCTATAGTCTAGTCCATAGTCTAGTCTATATTTATATTATTTAGATTATTTTAATTATTATATTTATATTACTTACTTTTATATTTTTGATATTAATTTGGGTTTTTTCCTTTCTCAAGTAGTGCCCGCTATGGCCACTGGCATAAAGACAAAACCCAGGCCCAAGTAAAAAATGTACCACGTCTTATTGTCTTTATAACGGGCGGCGTATCCATGTCCGAAATGCGTTGTGCTTACGAAGTAACAAATGCTATTAAAAATTGGGAAGTCATTATTGGCTCGTCGCATATTTTGACACCCGAAAATTTCTTAAGTGATTTGGGTTCGCTTTCCAAAGAAGACTAGAAGTGTGTTAAAATAAATGAAGCAACAGAAGAGCAGGCAGAAAATAATGCTTAACAACAACAACAAGACAACAGTATAATTATTTACTATTATATAATTTATAAAATAATAATTATAAGAACAATTTAAAAAACTAAAATAATATTCAAATTAAAGCTTAGACAACAAAGGTGAAAAAAAAACAAATGTGTAGTAAAAATTTGAAATATTTAAATAATAAACAAAACAATTATGTTTTTTTGTCTTTTTTTAAATTATTGGCTAACAACAAAAAAAAACATTTAACTTCTTATTAACTTAATAATAACTAAATAATTGTGCAATTTCTGATGTTTTTTAGAAGTTTTTTTTTTCAAAAAAATTTAAATTAAAAATGTTTTAATTATTAAATTATTTAAATTTAAAATAAATAATTACTTAAAAAGAAATGTTACTGCAATAGAAAAAGTTTCTAAAAACAAAATAAAAATTATTTATCTCTATATGTTTAAACATCTGCTGCTAAAATGTCTTCTTTAATAAAAAATAGAACAAATTATATTGTTAACAAAAAAAGAAAAAGATAAAAAGATTTAGCAACTTTTTTCAAAATGTTTGTCAAGTAAAGTTAATGGGAAAATATTAAAAGAAAAGTTTAAACAACATAAATAAGTTTTTACTTAAATTCTCTTTGATTAAACTTTTTTTGATTAAGACAACAACAAAAATTACTCTATTATTAAAAAAAAAAAAATATTAAACAAAAAAATGGTGTATTTGTAGTATCGTTTAAAATTTCACACTTTATATACATACTTACATAAAATTATATATTTATATGTATTTAAACAATATATTTATAAAAATAACAAAAACAAAGAATTACCACAAAATTTAAATAAAAAAAACACAATACAATTATATAAACTTTCTCTTCTCTTTAAAATTAAAAACTAAAAACGTATTAAGAAAAAAAAATTAACGAAAAAGAAACACGAAAAAGTATTGACAAAAATTAAAAACGAAATAAAAGCTAAGAAATCATAACAACTTAAAAAGAAAAGAACAAACGAATTGAAAACAAAACATTTTAAATGAAAAATTTTAAAGATATCATAAAAAAAATTCTTAAAAATTCAATTCATATTAAAATAAAAACACATGTTATCCCTGAAATTCTGAAAAAATGAAAAATGAAATGATGAAAACTGTTATAAAAGAAGAAAAAAGATTAACTCTGTAAGAAAACACAGAAATCTCTTATACAAATCCCAGAGTACAGAGTAAAACTGTTAAGACTTCAACAAAAGAAAAAAAAATGAAGGAGTTACTTCCTAAAACGATTCGCAAGGGAAACCATTTGAAAATTATATATTTCAGAAACAAACTAAAGAGTATTTCATTTGAACACGAACATTTTCCCCCCTACAAATCGTGTTAGTGTAACGATTCGTATTAATGCGTTTGAAATGAAACTCCCAAAGTTCAATCAAAGAAATGTTTAAATTTAATCGATTACTTTATACTTAAACATGATGATTATCTTATACGATTACTTTACTTTTGCGAATTGTATTAGTTGAAGTAAATTCCAAGGTTTTCAGTTATTAAAATAACAAAAAATTTCTAACAACTTAAGAAAAATAACTCTAAAACAGTTATAGTTTAAAAATATCCTTAAAGAATCCTTGATTTAAAAAGTAAAACTTAACATTTTTGAGGGGAAATCATTAAGGGGAATTGTTAATTTAAAAACAAAAACAAATATTATATTTTAAAACAATAACTATTCTCTAATCTGGCCTATAAACTAGACTATAGTCTGGACTACAGTCTGGCCTTTATACTGAACTACAGTCTGGCCTATAAACTAGACTATAGTTTGGCCAATAGACTAAACTATAGCACGGTAATGTGACTAGACTATAAAGTAGCCTATAAGCTTCATTACAATCTAGCCTAAAAACTTAACTTTAGTCTACCCTATAGAATATATTCTGGCCAAAAGCCTAGTCTACAGACTGGCCTATGACAAGACTATAGTCTGGCCTAAAGACTAGTCTACAATCTGGACTAAGGACTAGTCTATAGTATGGCCTATAGATTAAACTATAATCTGGTTATGACAAGACTGTTGTTTGGCCTAAAGACTAGTCTATAGTCTGATCTAAAGACTCGTATTTAGTCTTATCTATAGGCTGAACTATAGACAAAACTAACCAGCAATAAAAGTGTAGAAAAAGATGTAGTATTTTCATCACAACTAGTAACCTAAAATGCTTCAAATTCGAGTGAAAAACCTATGAATTTTACATTAGCGTTGTCATTGGTGGAATGTTGTTCAATTTTGACAACTTTGATCTACATCTAATATTATTTTTAGAAACAGTAAAAATCCGATATTTGGATGTCAAAAATAAACCAAATTCTTTTAATCACACGCATATATAAATTTCATTGGTCTTTCAACAAAATTTGAAGTACTTCCTTTTCTCTTTCCTCACTTTTAACTGTGTTTTCATTTGTAAGGGTATGTTAGGTTTATAAAAGCGAAAAATATGTTATCGCATTTTTAGATGTGATTAAGATGTCGTTTGTAAAGTATGACATCAATTATTTTTTGCTGGGTACACAATAATCCAGCCTATAGACTTGACTAAATAATGGTCTGTGGACAAGACTAGACTAGACAGTCCAGCTAGATTAGATACTGGTATATAGGTTAGAACATACTCTTATGTATGGACTTGAAAATCTAAAAATCTGTTAAATTCCATGAACAATTCAAAAATTAAAATAAAAAATTGTTAGACTAGGCTGTACAACGCACAATATTAAACACCTAAGCAATACTACGATAAAATGGAAGTTACCGTTTTACTTTTAAAAGAACCAATCAAATAAGAAATTTTTACGGGGTATAATGTAGCCCTATCCATCTCTTTATGTGGCCATTCATTGAACAGATATTAATTTTTAAAACAATACAATAAATTTAATACAAATTGATAAAAATTCTTTAATATTCCGAGTCTATAGGTACATTAGTAAGATCCTTGTTGTTTAAAATTAACACTTTTAAGAGGAATTAAAGAAATAAAACGTTAATTCTTTATAAAATGCACACATGTCCTTCTCTCGGCCTCTCCGTTTGCAGAGCAGACGACATTTTTTAAGAAAATATTATAAATTTTGATATTTTTGAGTATAATCTTTGCTCGGATCCTTGATTTTACTTAAAGTGAAAAGGCATTAAAAAATTTTAAAATTTTTGTTCAACACATTACAGTCGGCAGGAATATTGAAAATGAAACTTAAGTAAGATATTCCAGGCTATAATTAAAATACAATTTTATTAATTGCAAGCCTTTTAATTACTTTAAATTAGTTAAATTCCAAAAGCATTTTTCTGAGGTATTCTTTATCTCAAATTTCAAAGCCAAAAAACTCATTTAATTACTTTTTATTACTTACAATTACTTTATATTTGTATTAAACACTTTGTAAATGATTTATTACCTTGAAAATTTTGCACTTTTTTAAGTATTAAACTAGTTTAAAACTAATTTTTAAAAATTTCTTTAATATATGCGAAAATTTTATATTTTTTGTATGATAAATAACTGTAAACAACTTCTGTCTCTTTTAGTCAAGCTATATACAAAAGCTTTATGTTATGAGAAGCCAGTGTTAAATTATATACAAAAGCTGGTGATTTTAGGTTTCTTTTAAAAACCAAAGGTAATGCAGAAAAAAAAAACGCCGTTTAAATAAAAAATAAATATAAATTAAAAAAATACAATATTTTCAAAATTTTAACAACAAAATACAAATTTTATATAAAATATAACTATTTTACTAAAGTAAATGAAAGAAAAATTCAAGGAATTTTTCGCCTTTTAAAATAAAATTTTAATAAAAATCATTTATTTTCTAACTTTTAAAAAATTTTTATATAAAATACTATATTATATTTCCAAACCCAATTTATGCAGTAAAATATTGTATAAAGGTTTTCAGAACTATTAAACAAAGTGTTCAAAACCTAAAAAAATTTAACAAACTTTTTAAAATGTTTATAAAAAAATCAAATTACTCTTTTCCCCTAAAGCTTTTAAAAGCGGATACTTAACTAAAGCATTAAACACAGTAAACAATTTATTAAAATATTGTAAATCTATAAAAAAATTTACAACAAAAATTCTATATTTGCAATTTATTTGTGTATGTGTCAAATTGCAAATTGAATTTTTAAAACAAATCATTAAAAATATAAATTCTATAAATAATATTATTCATATTATTTATAAATAAACTAAAAACAACAACAAAAATATAATTTGCAATTTGTTTGTGTATGTGTCAAATTTGCAAATAAAATTATTCTAATTAACAAAAAAGAATAATAAATTTTATTTATAATATCAAGGATATTATTTATAAAATTTATAATTTTAAAAATAAACAAAAGCAACAACAAAAAATAACTTAAAAAATACTTAAAAACATAAACAACAGCGAAAATCGTTAACACAAAACGTGAATTGTGTTTTTAAAATACAAACAGTAATGCCAACTGTTTATAAATAAAGTGCTTTAAAACGACATCAGCAAATAGGGTAAATTTTAAGCTTTAATCGAGAAAATGTGTTTTTGCTCCCTTTTCGGGGTCTAATAGCTGTTTTAGGGAGCAATTTTAATAAATAACAATTTGTTTAGAAAATTTAGAATTTTCTTTAAAATAAATAGATTTTTAAAAAAGTCCTTAAAAATTCTTATAAAAGTCTTTCAGAAATGTATCTATTAATTAAGAAACTAGTGGGATTTTGAAAAAATTTCAATAATTTAAACAAATTTAGCAAAAATTTAACTCTTTTTTATGAAATCCTATAAAATCTAAAGATTTTCTGTCTAAAGCATATAACTAAAAGTTCTTAATAGATTTTCCAAATAATTTTGCACGAATATTTGGAGAATTTATAAAATAACATCTTTAGGGCTTTAATGGTTGTATGATTGAGAAGAGAAAGTCATTTGATTTTATAAAAATTTCATATTGTTCAAAAAAGCCAATCAAATGCTAAATTCTTTAAAAAAGGTTAATAAAAACTTAAAAAACATTTAAACAACAATTTGCTTCTTTTAAAATCAATAAGAATAAAAATTCTTAACAATAGTTTAAAAAAATCATAAAAACAAACAATAACTTATTAAGAAATCTAACAATTATTTATCAAATTATACAATTTTTGACAGAAAACTAAGAAATAATATTAAATTAAACTTTTTCAAGAAAATAGTTATTTCAACATTTTAAATTAACAACAAATATTAAAGGAAAATACTTAAAATTTAAATAAATTATTAAAATAAGTTAAAAAAGAATAAAACAGGAAAAATATTATTAAAATAAGATTAAAAAATAAATACAAACAAGAAAATATATTGAAAAAATATACAAAATTAAAAACTTTCAATAATAAATTATTGAAAAAAGGTTAAAAACAATAACTTTTAATATAAAACGTTATTAAAAACAGTTAAAAAACAAGAACTTTTAACATAACAAATAAAAACTGTTCAAAAAAGAACTTAAAAACTGAAAAAATAACTTAAAAAGGTTAAAAAATCAACCCTAATAACAAAATTTTATTTAAAAAAAGTTAAAATCAACATCGTTTAACAGAAAAATTATGAAATATGCTAAAAAAAAGGAACCACACACCAAAAACCTTTACTTATTAGTAAGTCAGCGTTATCATGACAAAATAATATTAACAAAACCCCTTAAACTAAAAAAGTATTAAAGAAAAAAGTGGATATATAAAGGTTCAAGTTGAAATATTATTATCACTCCTAAAATAATTGAACATTTACACAATTTAAGAAAAACATTGATGTAAAATTTTGTGAAAATTTTTAAGCAAAAAACCCAATAACAATAGTAATAATAAAATTATAATAAAAATTGTTTAATATATTTTATTAAAATATTAAATAAAATTTAATTTTCTTAAGAAAACTTAAATTTTTTTATAAAATTTTATCATTGTTTAAAAGTTTAAAATATTTATTTAAGATTCTAACAATTTTGAAATTTTTCCGTAATTTAAATTATGATAAACTGTCTAAGTTTTGTTTAAATTATTTGCTATTGGGTTTTTTGTTAATTATTATTTATATTCAACTACTATTTAATGAATTTCTTATTAAAGTAGTAGTTTTGTTTTAGAAATGTTCAATTAAATCATAGAAAATAATAAAAAACTAAGTTTTCCTGTTAAAAATCGTAGAAAGGTTTAATAATTCACATCACATCAACTGAAAAACAAATCAACAACTATTGGCATCGTTTTAAGCCGCTCTTGAGCCTTTCAAACTAACGGCGATATTGAGCTGACATATGGCAACACCTTAACGTAAACAACTTATTATTAGTGTTGTCCACTCGCTATATTAGAAAAAACGCCTGGATATGGAAGGAAACAATAATTTAAAGGAAAATTATGAAATATGAAAAGAAAATGGAGTAATTTCATTAAAATATTAAAATTAGAGGAAAAAATCTAAGGAAACTTATGATAAATACTAAAAACTAATAAAAACACGCTATACAAACAACTAAAGCAAAAAATTTTAAGAAAAAAGTTTGAAAAATACGCCATCTTGAAACCTAAAACCAAAAGATGTCAGAGATGAATACTATAAGCAGATTTATATAAATAAAAGAGAGCATGAATTGAAGTAAAACCCAACAGAACTTAAAAAAAAACTAAATTGTTGAAAAAGATTAAAACCAAACAACATCTAACAAAAATACTTTTTAAAGCTTTGACGGGGCTTTAATAAGTATTTAAGAGTTACCGCTATTAAATTTAAAACTAAAATTAACAAAATCTTCAAAATAAAGAGAATTGCTAGAAAACCCAACAACTTTAGAGAAATGCGACTCTTTCGGAAATAGATGAAAGGAACAATTTTGTAGCCAAATTTTCAACTTATGGCTTTTAGATGCAGTATTTAGTCTTACGAATATAATAATCATTTAAACCAACAACAACATATAAATTATTTAAAAAATATTAAAATAAACATAAAAAATATGAAAACGTATTTAAAATGAAAGTATTAAAATATACATAATTGAAACAATATTACGAAAATTATTTAAAAAACCGCTTAACATTTTAATATATTTTTAATGTGGGTTATTAGTTAATATTATTAATTTACATAAATGTAAACAATAACATCTATAACAGAAAGAATATTCCAAGAAAAAATCTTTAAATAGAAACAATAACATCTGATTAATAACTGAATATTCCAATAAAAATCTTTAAAGATTTTTACAACAACAACAGAAATTTGTAGTTTATAAGTTAAAAAAGTATTAATCATACTTAAACCCCCTGAAAAATTGGGGAAACAATTTGTAGTTTGTAAGTGAAAGAAAAAGGTTTTAAATATTTTTTATTAATATTAAAGATTGAAAAGATGAAAAGGAAATTAAGACTATTACACAACGTAAAATAATAAGCGCTTAATAGCAGCTTAGTTTTGGAAACAATAGACAACATTGTTGTAAAAGGAAACTGAATTCAAAAGGAAACAATTCTAACCCAACTTTTTTTCCAAACTAAAACAAAAATTTCTTAAAAATAATAACAAACAAAAAGAAAATTTTGTGTTTAGATTATCCGAAATCTTTTAAAAAGGTTTACTTTATATTAATTTCCAAGATTATTCAAATATTTTTGAAAAAAAAAAAAATACTTAGGAGAAGAAAGTAACCCCACTTTTTCTAATAAAAACAAAATTTTATTAAAAAAATGTACAATTTTTATGAAATTTAATAGAACACATGTTAAACTATTAAATTTTATAAAAAATATATCAAAAATACTTAATTGAAACAAAGTTAAGATATCTAACTTTAGTTTTGAGAAATTTCTATATTAAATTTAACAAAAACTCTTTACAATTTTTCTAAAAAAATGTTCCATAATCTGAAAAAGAAAGAACCTAACCCTACTTTTTAACAGAAATTGAAAATTTATTATTAATTTAAAGTATTTAAAACCTTTATAACAAGTTTAATTTTCAAATAAAATGTATGCATTATTTAAATGAATAAAATATAAACAATATAATATTCAAACACAATATTATTATAACAATTTATAAACAATATACTACAAATCTTTCAATTTGCCATATTTAATCACTTAAAATATTATAATTATCAAATTATCATTCAAAAATATAAAATAACAACTTAAAACTCTTATAAAAGAAAAGCTCTTTCAAACTTATAACTGATATCAGCTCTATTAGAAGTAAAGTAACCGACATTTTTATGTTAAATACAAAAGACGTATTAATATTTCACTTATAATATATAAAAAAAAAAATTATTCAATATTATTATTATAAATATATGTATTTAGGGTGCATGTGACCTAAACTTATATGTCTAGACCGACCATTTTATATAGTAATTGGTGTTTTTAGCGAAAATGGTCTAAATATAGTTTTTCTTCATATATTTAGTTTATAATTGAGCATTTTTAATGGTGAATTGTACTTTAATAAACTTATTTGTCTTAAAACTGAATGTGAAAGAAATTTGACAGGGTTTTGACGGGACCCTGTTGAAAGGATAGATAACAAAATGGCTAACAACGGACACTAGTTATAAAATGTTGTTGTGCTTAACTGGCAGAAATAATAAGAAAACTTATAGCTTATTATAACCTTACCCACTTTTTTCGCTAGTTTACAGTATTAACGCCATAGTTTGGGTAAATATAAAAACAGTTTATAACTTTATTTTTTTACTAAGAACTACCTTAAAAGTCTGTCGGATTAAACTTGAGTAGCTGCAGTTTAATTTAAAAATATGTTTCGGTGAAAGACTTTTTAAGAGAAATTATAAAGTAATATTTTAACATCTAAAACTGTTTTTTTATTAACATAAACTATTAATTAATACCTAAAACTAGTGATTAATTAACAAATAAAAGAAAAAAAAGATTTTAGGCTCTTTCCAAATGAAGCTTAAGAGCAAAAGAAATAAACCTAATAAAAACAAGTAAAATTAGTATTAAATATCATATAATATTCATATATTCATTAAAATTATCTTAAAGTATAAATAATCTCCTAGTAAGTAAGTTTATCTTAAAAATAAAACAAACCCTAATAAAAGCAAAACAACTCCTGGCAATAAATGTAAACAAAACAACTTAACAGGCTATCATTTCACAATGAATAACAACAGCACACGTCAATAGCTAATCATTTACCAAGGAGTTGTTTAAACAGCAACAACATAATAACAAATCGTAAACAAACTTTGAAAAGAGCATAATAGAAAAAAATAAGAGCAAGAGTAAAAATTATATAAAAAAAAACTTAGTATTTAGAAAATATATAACTTAATAATTATAATATTTAATATATTTCTCTATAAACTAAAATTTTATAATATAAACAAATAAAATAGTTTATTTAATGTTTTAAAACACTTGCAAAAAATATCCTTTAACAAAGAATGAAAACAACAACTTAAACATTCTTAAACAAATATTAAAATATTTAAAAAATTTTAATTAAATATTAAAAATATCTAAATATTTAACCCAAAAATCAATATTTATAAAAAATTAAATTATATTATTCCATAAAAATATTATATTTATAAAAGTTTTAATACACTTGCAAAAAAGAAGAACAACATCTTAAACTAAAAAACTTATAACAAAATTTTTGAAAAAATATAATATTTATTAAAAAAGTAATTTAATAACTTATAAAACATTATATAACCTTTATAAACAAAGAGTTAATTTCATATATTACTCTTCTAACACAATTTAATAAAAAATATATTAAAATTTGTCAAAAAAAAAGTATTAAATTATAGATTTATTTTAAAATAAATCTATAAAAAGAAAGTCTAAATAAGAAAAGAGTTATAAACAAATACAAAAAGTCTAGTTTTTAAACAAAATTCTTTGGGAAATTAAAACAACACTTAAGCAAAAGAGAATGTGTTAAAAATTCGTTTAAAATTTAAATAATTTTTAAAAAATTTAAGCAAAACAAATAAAATTATTAGGAAATTAATAAAAATTAATAAATTTTATAGGAAATACAACAAAAATTTATTAATTTCTATTAAAATTCTACAAAAAAAAAAAAAACTAAATTCACTTTTTTAGAAAATTCTCAAATTTAAACAAAATTTTGAAACAATTTGTTAAATTTTCATTCGTTTTAAAAGTTAACAAAGTAATTTATTAAATTTTCAAGAAATTTAATAAAATATTTAATAATTTTCTTTAAAATTTTGAAAATATTATCAAGGGTAATAGTTTATTTCTTTACTTTTTGAAAAAATTATAAAATTTCATTAAAATTTGACAACAAAATTAACAAATTTTAAGTAAATTTAAAAGAAAATTAAGAAAATTGTTAAATTTTATAATAATTTTTTAAAATATTTAACAATTTTCTGTTAAATTTTGAAAGGGAAATAACTAACCCTACTTTTCAAACAAATTAAAAAATTTCTTTGAAAAAATCAAAGAAAATCACAAAATTTTAAATATATATAAAGTAAATTGTTAAATTTTATAATAATTCCTTAAAATAATAAACAATTTTCTTTTATTTATTAAGAAAATTGTTTAAAAACCTAGACTTTAGTTAATTTCTTATACAATGTTTAAAATATTTATGCAAAAATAATTAATTATAAGCAAACAAATATAATTATTAACAAAAAACCATAATTATTAAACAAAATATTCAAATAGTTTATAAGATTTATAAACATAATAAACAACTTAAAACATTTACGAAAACATTAAATAATTAAAACTCTTGCATAAAATAAGAGTAAATTTTCTTTTTTTTTTTCTTAAATAAATAAAACATAATAATAATAATATATTTAAAAAGTTAAAACTCTTAACAAAGCCTTAACAATTATATTAAAATAAAATGAAAACAAAATGGCCTTACTGACATTAATTCTTTTACAAATCCGCACAAAGAAGTTGAGGATCTTTTTGCGGGTTTTTAAGAGAACGTCAGTTGAGCGTCACCTGTCTTTCTTTCTTAATTACTTTATTATAAAACTAGTTTTAAGTGAAATCGAAGAATAAGAACAAACGAATAATCCGAACAATTATTGCTTACGAAAACCATGAACAACAACTACAACAAAATGTAAGAGAAAATAAAAATCTTAATTATAATAAAAATTAAAATTAGTTTTTAAGTAAATTATTTAAACCATTACAATATATTTATTAAATTATAAACAATTATATAAACAAACAATTTATATATTTAAATAATTAATTAATTATTACTTAACTTATTAAACAAAAAACTTTATTTAAACAATTTCTTAATATTTATTAACAAATAATTAAACATATTTAAACAAACCCACAATAACCATTAATAAAACAGTCAATTTATTCCAAAAAATTAAAGCAAAAACTTAAATAAACGAACAAAAACGAATAGAAAGTTATAGAAATGTAAAACTTTTAAACAAAAAAAGCAAATTGTTGTTAAAATGTTAAAAAAAATTACAACCAAATGCACTTTAACCTTTTAAACTACGAACTTTTTCAAGACACCAATTCTAACCTTCAAATTTAAAATGTTCTTCAAAAATTTAAAAAAAAAATACAAAAAATTTTTTCCAATTTTAAAATAAAACCTTAAAAATTGAAAAATTCTATTAAAATTTCATAAAAAGTTTCAAAATTTTCTTTATAAAACTTAACAAAATTAAAAAACTAACCCCACTTTTTCAACAAAATCTTAAATTTTCTTAAAAATGTTCAAAATTTTAATAAAACTAAAACAAAACCTTAAAAATTAAGAAATTCTGTTCAAATTTTATAAAAAGTTTCAAAAATGTTCTTTATAAAACTTAAGAAAACTAAAAAAGTAAAAAACTAACCCCACTTTTTCAACAAATTGTGAAAATTCTTCAATATTTTGAAAACTACTTTACTAAATTTGAAACAAAACATGAAAATTAAAAAATTATTTCAAAATTTCCTAAAAAATATCAACATTTACTTTAAAATACTCAAACAAACTAAAAGAGTAAAAAACTAACCCTACTTTTTACAAAATTTGAAATATTTCCAAAATTCTGAAAACACATTTCAAAATTTTAACTAAATTTTAAACAAAACATAAAAATTAAAAAATTTTTTCAAAATTTCCTAAAAAATATCAACATTTTCTTTAAAATACTCAAACAAACTAAAAAAGTAAAAAACTAACCCTACTTTTTACAAAATTCTGAAATATTTCCAAAATTTTGAAAACAAATTTCAAAATTTTAACTAAATTTGAAACAAAACATCAAAAATTAGTAAATTCTGTCAAAATATCTTAAAAAATATCAAAATTTTCTTTAAAATACTCAAACAAACTAAAAGAGACCAATTAACCCTACTTTTTAAAAAAATTCTCAAATATTTTCAAAAATTTGGAAAAAAAAATACAAAATTTTAACCAAATTTAAAAGAAAACTTTAAAAATTAATAAATTCTTTCAAAATTTCTTAAAAAATATCAAAATTTTCTTTAAAATACTTAAACAAACTAAAAGAGAGGAATACTAACCCTACTTTTTTACAAAAATTCTGAAATATCTTCAAAAATTTTAAAACAATTTTAATAATTTTAACATAATTTAAAAGAAAACTTTAAAAATTAATAAATTCTTTCAAAATTTCTTAAAAAATATCAAAATTTTCTTTAAAATACCTAAACAAACTAAAAAAGAAACCAATTAACCCTACTTTTTTTTAAAAGTTCTCAAATATTTTCAAAAATTTGGAAAAAAATACAAAATTTTAACCAAATTTAAAAGAAAACTTTAAAAATTAATAAATTCTTTCAAAATTTCTTAAAAAATATCAAAATTTTCTTTAAAATACTCAAACAAACTAAAAGAGAGACCAATTAACCCTACTTTTTTAAAAAATTTTTAAATTTTTTCAATATTTTGAAAACCAATTAAAAATTTTTACATAAATTTAAAAGAAAACAATAGAATTTTATAAATTCTATAACAATTCTTTAAAATATTAAACAAATTTGTACAAAATTACAAAAAAAAAAAAAAAAACTAAAAAAGAAAGAATTCCGACCTCACATTTCAAACAAACTTCAATATTCCTACAAAAATATTAAAAAAGTGCAAAATTTTAAAATAAATTTTATAGAATATTAAGAAAATTATAAAATTTTATAACAATTCACTAAAATATTAAACAATTTTTAACAAAAGTCTCAAATAATCAAAAAAGTAAAAAAACTAACCTCACTTTTTAAAAAAATTTTAAAATTTATCCCAAACTCATAACAAAAGTGCTAACTTTGTATTATTTTAAACTAAAACCAAAGTAATTTGATAAATTTTCTAACAATTTATTAAAATATTTTATCACATTGTTAAAATTTTTAAAAATAACTAAACGAGATAGAGAGAGAAAGAAAACTAACCTCACTTTTAACAAATTCCATCATAATTAACAGAAAACTAAATCAAACATTAAATTTCAATAAATTTTAAAGAAATTTGTTGAATAATTTCTTTAAAATTTTAACAAAAAACTAAAAGAGAAAGAAAACTAACCTCACTTTTTAAACCAACTTCAAAATTGTCAATAAACATTTTAAAAATGATCAAAAACTTTATTAAATTTAACAAAAAACTAAAAAATAAACATATTATTAAATTCCTTAAAAATTCTCTATAAATTTTCCACAATTATCCTCTCAATGTTACCACATATTTCAAACACTTAACATTCCCCTTAATTTTGATAACTCCCCCCCTCTATAACATGTGTTTTAAATTTTCTTAGATAAAAAAACTCAAAATCCCATTTTTATTAAAAACAAAACTTAAACTCCATCTAAGGTATGAAATCTAAATTTTAAACAAAAAAACAAAACTTAAAAACTTATTAAATTAATATATTACACAATCCAAAAAAACAACAACAACATTATTTTAATATTATGTAGCAATATTCTTAAATAAACAACAAGAACAACAAAATAAAGAAGAAAAAAAACAAAAGTATTTATAAACCGCAAAAAAATGAATTCATAAATGAAAAAGTTTTCATCAAATTTTTAAATAAATAAATACAACAAGAACAACAACAAAAAATTCACAATTTCTGAAAACCCCCTACAACAAACCAAAAAAAAATATTAAAGTTGTTTTTATTGTAGGAAAACGGAGAAAAAAAGTAAGTAATTTTGTATTATTGAGAACAAGAAGTAATAACTTTTGATCAGAATTCATACTATAGACTCCACAATAGTCCAAAACAAAAATATGAATTATACTAAAGTCCAGACTATAGATTAGGCTAGATTGAAGACCAGACTATAAACTAGACTACACGTGAAACTATAGACTACACTAGATCACAGAACAGACTATAAGCTAAACTAAAGGCTAGACTATATACTAGACTATAAACGAGACTATAGATTGATCTTGACCAAACTATAGACTACACTATAGACGAAACTGTAGACCAGACTATAAACTATAGACCAGACTTCAGACTAAACTATAGATAGGACTATCGATTAAACTACAGACTAGACTTTAGACTAGACCATGGCATAATAAAGTAAGGTGACTGCAATAAAGCAGCTGAATATAGACTAGACTATAGACTAAACTATAGACTAGACTATAGAATAGACTATAGACTAGACTATAGACTAGACTATAGACTAGACTATAGACTAGACTATAGACTAGACTATAGACTAGACTATAGACTAGACTATAGACTACACTATAGACTACACTATAGACTACACTATAGACTATACTATAGACTACACTATAGACTAGACTATAGACTAGACTATAGACTAGACTATAGACTAGACTATAGACTAGACTATAGACTAGACTATAGACTAGACTATATACTACACTATAGACTAGACTATAGACTAGACTATAGACTAGACTATAGACTAAACTATAGACTAGACTATAAACTAGACTGGACTATAGATTATACTATAGACTAGACTATAGACCAGACTACAGACTATAGACTAGACTAGAATATAGTCTAGACTATAGACTAGACTAGAATATAGTCTAGACTATAGACTAGACTGTAGACTGGAATACAGACTAGACTATAGACAAGACAATAGAGCTGTCTGAAGAACTAAGCTAGAACTGAACCAGAACTAAAGTAGAACTTGATTAGAACTGAACTAGATTTAAACTAGAACCGAACTAGAACTGAACTTAAAGTAGAACTTGATTAGAACTGAACTAGAACTGGTCTAAATTGAACTAGAACTGAGCTTGCAGTGAAATAAAACTGAACTAGGACTGAACTAGACCTGAACAAGAACTAGAATTGAACTAGCAGTGAAATACAACTGAACTAGAACTGAACTAGACCTGAACTAGAACTGAACTAGAACTAAACTAGAACTAAACTAGAACTGAACTAGAACTAAACTAGAACTGAACTAGAACTGAACTAGAACTGAACTAGAACTGAACTAGAAGTAAACTAAGTAGAACTGAATTAGAACTGAACTAGAACTGAATTAGAACTGAACTAGAACTGAACTAAACTAGAACTGAACTAGAATTCAACTTAAAGTAAACTAGAAGTAAACTAAGAAGAACAGAATTTGAACTAGAACTGAATTAGAACTAGAACTGAACTAGAACTAGTCTAGAATTCAACTAGAACTGTAATAGAATTAAACTTAAACTGAACTAGAAGTAAACTAGAACTGAACTAGAAATGAACTAGAACTGAACTAGAACTACAAATTACACTTCGGACTATTAAATAGACTATAAACTAGGGATGCCAATCCCGAAATCCCGATCCCGAAAATCCCGGGATTTTTCGGGATTGGCAAATCCCGAATCCCGGGATTTGGAAAATAAATCCCGGGATTTTTTCGGGATTAGAATTTGTTTCAAAAAACTGTTTTTATTTTCTTTTTTTGAGCCATAATTTTCATTAATTTGAAAATTACGATCTTATTTTATTTTTGACTCATGCAAAACAAAATTCCGCAGAGCTAATTTTATACATACATATTTGAACCTTTTATTTTTTAAAGTGGTACACAGTGGTATAGGAAAAAAAAAAGAGGGAAATAATTCGGTAACTTCTAAACGGTTAATCCGATTTTAATGAAATTTGGTGTGCACAAAGAGGAGGTGTTGTCGAGTTTAGGTTTTGAATTTGGACCTTATAGGCCAACCAGGGGCCCGGCGGGGGGTCATCAAATTAGGACACCTCGGCTATGTTAAATTTTTAAAACGATCCTATTTCTTCATTTGAGTTCCGATTTAAAAAAAATTTCGTATATAGAATCTCCTCATCGAGCACTATAAAAAATGTTGTCATAGCAGTAAATTATCTCTTATAGTTTAGGAGATATTCGCATTTGAAAATTAAAATTTTAAAATTTTTACCGTCCTTACTTTAGTTTTTTTTGATAATAGCAGGTCCAAATATTCCCGATTTTCGCCATTTTGTTTTATTCGCTTAACAACAAGTTTATATATCAAGCAGTGAAAGAATTATGTAAAAATCATGACTGAGTCCAAAGTTATAGGCATTTTAATTTAAAAAATTAAAAAAAGGCGATTTTTTGTCATTTTTTTTGGGAAAAAAGTATCTTTTTCTTTTTAAGTTATCTAAAAAGTTTCTAAGAAGATGTATATAGAATTTATACTTTTTGGAAAGCTGACTTTACATAAAGTACGATAAATGAAACAAAACCTAAAAATTTTTGATACCGAGGGGACCAGGTCCATCCAAAAAAACCCTATTTTTTATGGAAAATTAAATTTTGAGCAAAAATTCTCAAATCGCATAGTCGATATCAAATTATAGTGACCTGTTTTATATGACCCAATATGTTCTTAATCATTTTGTAACGGGTTTCGATAACCCCGCCCCTGGTATGGATATAATAGGCAAAAAACTAAAAAATCCCATTTTTGGGATTTTTTAAAACTTTTTTGGGAATTCCGGGATTTCTAATAAGAAAATTCGAAATTTTGATTTAATTTTGGATTTTAAGTAAAAAAATCTACCTAACTGTAAAATTTCATCAAAAAATATTCATAAATAAAATTTTTATTGCAATTAGAAAAATTTGTATCTTCGCAAAAACTGAATAAATAATAGCCTAGCACTATTATTTTCATCCATAAGGTTAACTCTTAAATTTGTTACATATATGGATGAAAATAATAGTGCTAGGTAAATTTTCTAAAAGATGTTGAGTTTTCCCTAATTAATTTGTCACTTAAAAAACATTAGGTAGGCATGTTATATATCAATGGAAAGGTAATTTTGTCTATTTTTCAAAACTGTATATAATTTTTGAAAATTAAAAAATTCGCGGAATACTTTTTTTAAAAAAAATTAAAAAATGTTTTTTATTCAGTTTTTGCGAAGATACAAATTTTTCAAATTGCAATAAAAATTTTATTTATGAATATTTTTTGATGAAATTTTACAGTTAGGTAGATTTTTTTACTCAAAATCCAAAATTAAATAAAAATTTCGAATTTTCTTATTAGAAATCCCGGAATTCCCAAAAAAGTTTTAAAAAATCCCAAAAATGGGATTTTTTGGTTTTTTGCCTATTATATCCATACCAGGGGCGGGGTTATCGAAACCCGTTACAAAATGATTAAGAACTTATTGGGTCATATAAAACAGGTCACTATAATTTGATATCGACTATGCGATTTGAGAATTTTTGCTCAAAATTTAATTTTCCATAAAAAATAGGGTTTTTTTGGATGGACCTGGTCCCCTCGGTATCAAAAATTTTTAGGTTTTGTTTCATTTATCGTATTTTATGTAAAGTCAGCTTTCCAAAAAGTATAAATTCTATATACATCTTCTTAGAAACTTTTTAGATAACTTAAAAAGAAAAAGATACTTTTTTCCCAAAAAAATGACAAAAAATCGCCTTTTTTTAATTTTTTAAATTTAAATGCCTATAACTTTGGACTCAGTCATGATTTTTACATAATTCTTTCACTGCTTGGTATATAAACTTGTTGTTAAGCAAATAAAAAAAAATGGCGAAAATCGGAAATATTTGGACCTGCTATTATCAAAAAAACTAAAGTAAGGACGGTAAAAATTTTAAAATTTTAATATTCAAATGCGAATATCTCCTAAACTATAAGAGATAATTTACTGCTACGACGACATTTTTTATAGTGCTCGATGAGGAGATTCTATATACGAAATTTTTTTTAAATCGGAACTCAAATGAAGAAATAGGATCGTTTTAAAAATTTAACATAGCCGAGGTGTCCTAATTTGATGACCCCCCGCCGGGCCCCTGGTTGGCCTATAAGGTCCAAATTCAAAACCTAAACTCGACAACACCTCCTCTTTGTGCACACCAAATTTCATTAAAATCGGATTAACCGTTTAGAAGTTACCGAATTATTTCCCTCTTTTTTTTTTCCTATACCACTGTGTGGTATGAGTCCATACACATAGCACATATAAATTTATTTATTCACTTCGTTTTTATACCTTACACCACTTTAGTGGGGAGGGTATATTGGGTTTGTGCTGATGTTTGTTACACACAATAATATTGGTCCTATACCTTAAAGTATACCAATCGGCTCAGAATCATTTTCTGAGTCGATTTAGCTATGTCCGTCCGTCTGTCCGTCCGTCCGTGTAAACCTTGTAATCAAACTACAGCAATTTTGAAGATAATTCAATGAAATTTTGCATGATCTTCTATTGTACTAGAGACGGATCCTATTGAAAATGGATAACATCGGTCCAATATTTGACCTAGCCCCCATACAACTGAACCCCCCAAATAGGGTTTTTAAGTTCATAATTATGTTCAATATACTCGTAACTCGACAAAAAGCTGCAAAACCAAGTTCTATACTAGCCTTCATGACCCTGATGTATTTTTTGATGATGCGGCCTCATTTGACCCTAGCCCCTATGCAAAGCCCCCTTCGAAATATGACTTAAATGTACACAATTTTATTCAACAAAAAATAGCTAAATTATATCTGAGGCAAGGTACAATTCAACTTAGATGCTTTATTATGAACAATAAATCACATTTTATTTTTATAACTGGTGTAGGGTATTATATGGTAGGCTTCGCCCAACTATAACTTTTTACTTGTTAGCACATTGCAATGTTGGTCGTAGACCGACCCAAAAAGTATACACATTCTGTGTCTGTAAGCTGAAAACACGAGTTAGAAGACTCATTCTATTTGGGCTGCAAATTTGGACCAAAATTGACACAAAAAAACCTAATTGGACCTCCTCTGAAAATCACATTGATGCTGATATTAATATCAATACATTACAATATTTTGATGGTGGGTATTTAATTTCGGCACAGTCGAATACAAACTTTATTTTTCAATACTAGAGGATTTTACATTTCTAACTTTCTACAAATCTGAATGATACCGGTAAAGGTAAATTACCTTGTTCTGAATGCACCTAAAATTTTAAATTAATACTACGAATATAATAATATGTTCCAAAACTAATATGTATTTTGAGTAAAATTCCAAATATTTTTCAAAGAATAGGTTCTAAATTGATGTTCGAATAATTGAATTGGTATCTGTTATAATTATTAGTTCACATGGAACAGTATGAGGTTTTAAAAAGTGCTTATGTCTAATTTCGGAACTTGATATTTATTTTTATTTAGGAAGTAAGTATGTATTTAAAAAGTTTCAGAAATTATGCAATTCTGAAAGTTTTTATTTAAAAATTGAAATTAATTGGATTGTTTTAATTTAAATATATCTTCTGTCTGTTAAATTTCCACAAAATTAAACAATTTTCTTTACAAATATGATGATTTAAAGATTTTCATATATAAAATAATTAAATTCATGTAATCCCGAAATCCCGTAAAATCCCGAAATACCGAAAAATCCCGGGATCCCGAAAAATCCCGGGATCCCGAAATATCCCGGGATCCCGGGATTGCAATTTTCAAAATCCCGAATCCCGGGATTTGTAAAAGCCAGTCCCGTTTGGCATCCCTACTATAAACTAGACTATAGGCTTCAATATAGACTACAGACAAACTAAACTAGACTAAACTATAGATAGGAATAAACTAGACTATGGACCAATTTGTAGACTTGATTTTAGAATAGATTATAGATTATACTATACACTAGGGTATAGACTACATTATAAACTATATTATAGACTAGAATAATAATAAAATATAGTCCTCATTTTAAACCAGATAATTTGACTAGATAATAATCGTGATTATAGAATATACTTTTGTCTATATACTGAACTGATGACAATCAAACTTAAAGAACAGACTATAGAGGGATGTATAGTGTAAACTTTAAACTAGACTATAGTAAAGATTTTAGACTAACTAGATTATAGTTGATAGTATAGTTGAGACTTTGGACTAGACTATAGAGGAGACTATGGGCTATTGTCGGAGTTAAGTTACGTTCTTTTTTTTTATTGAAAAAATCTTATTCTTTTTATTTATTTAAATTACAATTATTTATTAAATTAATCATTTATTTGTTTATTTATACAAAAGAAAATATTAGCAAATAAAAAATGATATTTAGCAAAAAAAAAAAAAAGGAAAAATTACAAGTTATATTAATTTTTAAATTATATTCTATTTGTTTTATGTTTTTTTATTTTTTAAATATATAAATAATTTAAATATATACAAATAATACGTATAAAACCTGATTAATTATAGAGGGAGAAAAAAAAAACTTAAACCAAGGGTAGAGGTAACTAAAGAAATTTTGAAATTTTAAAAACAAAATTTAGAATATTTAAAATTTTAGTTAAAGCTAAACAAAGTTTAAGTTTTTTTTTTCATGGTTAAAGTTTGTAAGATTTTAGGGTTGATTTTGTGATAATCTTAATTAAAACAGTCGTATTAGTAAAGCGTAAGTTTCTTCAAACTGTGAGTAGCCCTAATAATGTCAAGAATTTTATTTAATTTTGCCTTTAAACTTATAATAAATATGTAAAAATTTTGATTAAATAATTTTAAAAGTTTTAAACAATTCTGAAAAGTCTATAAGTTCTTAATTTCACACTTTTTATACAAACTGTGAATAGCCCTAGTTTTTTGCTTTAATAATGAGTTTAAGTCCACAAAGGTTTTTAGTTTTATACTGTTTCGTAAAGTAAATTTCAATTTTATTTTAAATTTAATGTGTTGTATATGTTTACAAAGGGTTTAGGGGGCGGGGTTTCTTAATTAAATTATTAAAATTATTTATAATTTAAATATATAAAGTGTTAAATAATTAAATATTACTATTTCTTTAAAATTCATATTATTATTACAATTTATTTTATATATTTTTTTTATTAAACTTTTGCATTACAGCGCCTTAAAAGCGTAGTTTTTTTTTTTGAAAACAATAGGGTCGTATTTTTTAATTTATAAAAAAATAATAATAATAAAATATATTAAACTTAAACAAATTAATTTGTTGTCTAACCATTTAAATGGCTTGTGCGTATTTTTAACTATTTTAATTCTATTTTATCATTTAATTAAAAGGGACGTCCATTCGTTGTATTACCGTAATAGTTGGGTCGTTCGGGTAGTTTTGGTGGTGCATTAGGCACAGGGCGACTGTTTTTTTTATCAAAAAAAAAGGAAGAGATAGAGAAAATATTTCAAAATTAATTTAACAAAATTTTAAAATAAAAAACACAAACATTTAAATTAAAAAAAAAAACATAAATTTTTAAATCTTTTCAAAAAAAACCCACTCACCAGTTCTTTTTTTTGGTATATCTTACAAAAGCTACAAAAGCTTAGGTTATTAGTGCTTTAAGCTTCACAAACCTTTTACCAGATTTAAGCCAAAAGCTTATAAAATTAAATGTTAATGCAAAAATGAAGTTGTAAAGCAAAAGCAAAATAAAAATTTGGACAAAACATGAAAGATTTTGAAAATATTAATGAAATTGATGCAAATGAAAATGTGCTAGTTTTAATAGATGATATTTATATGCTTAAAAATAGCTTTATTTACAAATATGTAAATCGGTACTAATCTTATAATTTAAACAGAAGCTTTCAAAATACTTTATTTTAGTTTATAATACGGACTACTATCCAGTCTAGAACGGATCTAGAACAGAATTAGAACAGAACTAGAACGGAACAAAAACTTAACTCGAACTGAACTTAACTAGAACTGAACCAGAACTGAGCTACAACAGAACTAGAACTGAACTAGAACTGAACTAGAACTAAACTAGAACTGAACTAGAACTGAACTAGAACTGAACTAGAACTGAACTAGAACTGAACTAGAACTGAACTAGAACTGAACTAGAACTGAACTAGAACTGAACTAGAACTGAACTAGAACTGAACTGAACTAGAACTGAACTAGAACTGAACTAGAACTGAACTAGAACTGGACTAGAACTGAACTAGAACTGAACTAGAACTGAACTAGAACTGAACTAGAACTGAACTAGAACTGAACTAGAACTGAACTAGAACTGAACTAGAACTGAACTAGAACTGAACTAGAACTGAACTAGAACTGAACTAGAACTGAACTAGAACTGAACTAGAACTGAACTAGAACTGAACTAGAACTGAACTAGAACTGAACTAGAACTGAACTAGAACTGAACTAGAACTGAACTAGAACTGAACTAGAACTGAACTGAAACTGAACAAGAACTGAACTAAAATAGAACTGAACTAGAACTGATCTAGAACTGAACTAGAACTGAACTAGAAATGAACTAGAACTGGGCTAAAACTGAGCGAGAACTGAACTAAAACTGCACGAGAACTAAACTAGAACTCAACTAGAACCGAACTAGAATATAACTAGAACTGAACTAGAACTGAACTAGAACTGAACTAGAACTGAACTAGGACTGAACTAGAACTGAACTAGCACTGAACTAGAACTGAACTAGAACTGAACTAGAACTGAACTAGAACAGAACTAGAACAGAACTAGAACAGAACTAGAACAGAACTAGAACTGAACTAGAACTGAACTAGAACTGAACTAGAACTGAACTAGAACTGAACTAGAACTGAACTAGAACTAGAACTGAACTAGAACTAGAACTGAACTAGAACTGAACTAGAACTGAACTAGAACTGAACTAGAACTAAACTAGAACTGAGCTAGAACAAAACTATAACTTGTCTTTAGAATAGCATATAACATGATTATAACATAATTAGAATTTTCTGATATATAATTAGAAATTTCTGAAATATAATTAGAAATTTCTGAAACATAATTGGAAATTTCTGAAATATAATTAGAAATTTCTGAAATATCAAAAACAATTCTGAAATACAATTAAAATTTTCTGATATATAATTAGAAATTTCTGATATATAATTGGAATTTTCTGATATATAATTAGAAATTTCTGAAATATAATTAGAAATTTCTGAAATATAAATGGAAATTTCTGAAATATAAGTGGACATTTATGAAATATAAGTATAAATTTCTGAAATATTAAAAACAATTCTGAAATATAATTGGAATTTTTTGATATATAATTGGAAATTTCTGAAATATAATTAGAAATTTTTGAAACATAATTGGAAAATTCTTAAATATAAATGGAAATTTCTGAAATAAAACTAGAAAATTCTGAAATACAACTGTAAATGGTGTAGAACTGAACTAGAACTGAACTAGAACTGAACTAGAACTGAACAAGAACTGAACTAGAACTAAACTAGAACTCAACTAGAACTGAACTAAAACTGAACAAGAACTGAACTAAACTAGAACTGAACTAGAACTGAACTAGAACTGAACAAGAACTGAACTAGAACTAAACTAGAACTGAACTAGAACAGAACTAGAACAGAACTAGAACTGAACTAGAACTGAACTAGAACTGAACTAGAACTGAACTAGAACTGAACTAGAACTAGAACTGAACTAGAACTGAACTAGAACTGAACTAGAACTGAACTAGAACTAAACTAGAACTGAGCTAGAATAAAACTATAACTTGTCTTTAGAATAGCATATAACATGATCTATAGTCTAATCTATAGTCTAATCTATAGTCTAATCTATAGTATAGTTTATAGTCTAGTCTAGTCTAATCTATAGTCTAATCTATAGTATAGTTTATAGTCTAGTCTACTTTATAGTCTAGTCTAGTCTATATAAACTAGTCTATAGTCTAGTCTATAGTCTAGTCTAGTCTATAGTCTAGTCTATAGTCTAGTCTATAGTCTAGTTTATAGTCTAGTTTATAGTCTAGTCTATAGTCTAGTCTAGTCTACTCTATAGTCTATAGAGTAGTCTAGTCTATAGTCTAGTCTATAGTCTAGTCTATAGTCTAGTCTAGTCTATAGTCTAGTCTATAGTCTTGTCTATAGTCTAGTCTATAGTCTAGTCTATATTCTAGTGTATAGTCTAGTCTATATTCTAGTCTATAGTCTAGTCTATAGTCTAGTCTATAGTCTAGTCTATAGTCTAGTCTATAGTCTAGTCTATAGTCTAGTCTATATTCTAGTCTATAGTCTAGTCTATAGTCTAGTCTAGTCTATAGTCTAGTCTAGTCTATAGTCTAGTCTATAGTCTAGTCTATAGTCTAGTCTATATTCTAGTGTATAGTCTAGTCTGTAGTCTAGTCTATAGTCTAGTTTATAGTCTAGTCTATAGTTTAGTCTATAATCTAGTTTTTACGCTTTAACTTTAGTCTATAGTCTAGTTTATAGTCTAGTCTATAGTTTAGTCTATAGTTTAGTCTATAATCTAGTTTTTACGCTTTAACTTTTAAAAAATAAATACTTTATGAAAAATACAAATTTTTAAAATGATGTTAAACGAAATATAAGAAACTATAATATGGTCCTACGAACCTTAAAATTTTATAAATATAACTTTTGTTATTTATAAAAAAGTAATTTAGGATTTATAATAAAAGGAAATAATTAGGTTTTAAGGATTTAGTTTAAATTTGAAAGGAATTTAAAACGGAAGTAATGATTTGGAATTGGTCCTACGAACCGTTTTAGGGTTTGTTCTTAATGGATTTTGGGTAGGGTTTTTAAAGAGCCCTAATGGTTGGAATAAAATATTAGTTTAAAATTGTTTTTATTTAACATTAGTAAGTTTTTATTTGTTTATTTAATTTTATATATATAATTCTTTTTTTGTATTTGTTTTAATTTTTGTTGTTGTTTTTTTATTCTTTTGTTATTCATATAATGCAATCATATGTATAGTATTTTTCTTTTTAAATTTATTAATATTTTATTTATATTTATATATATATATAGTATAGTATATAATATATAGTGAAATATTTGGTGGAAAGATATAGAGAACATGGACCCTACCATGCTATTTTACTGGTTTCATTTTCATTTTCTTCTTCTTCTTCTATTTGCTATTGCTTGAGTTCTTTGTCTTAAAGAAAATCTTTTTATTTAAAAGATTTTCTTTAATTTTTTAATGCAATTTTTTTGTTTAAACTTGTCTTGTTTTATCTTTTTTGTTAAATACTATATAACATTATTTTTTTAATAAATTTATATGTTTTTTTATTTAATAATAATGTATGCAAATATAATTCGTTTCTTAATCATTTCCTTTAATTTATTTATATTTTTTTGTAATTTTCTATAAATAAACTCTTGTTATTTTTTTTATTATTTATTTTGTTTTTAACTAGGTTAGTAATTAACTTTTGTATTTTGTTGTTATTATTATTTATTTTTAGTTGCTACTAAAAAGCTTTAAAAATCTTTCTTTAAATTTTCTTTTTCAGTATATTTGAGTTTTATCTTTGTTTTGGGGAGGGGGCAAGGTGAGTATTTTATATATCAGTTATAATTTTACATTAATGTTTTATGTGTATTTTTTTATTATATTTTTTTTTTTCTTTAAATAAATAAATAATTACAACAACAGCAAATAACATTTGGTAGTATTTTTTAGATTTTATTTAATTTAATATTTATAAAATATTTATTTTAGAATAAAGAAAAATAAAATTGTAAAAAAAAAATACACAAAAATAACATAAATATTATAGAAAATTTTCCAAATAAAAGATTTTAAATAAACATTGTTGAAAACGTTACTTGAATGGTCCTACGAACCTTTGAAATACTACTAATTGCAAATAAGTAATTGTTTATGGTACTACGAACCTTTAAATATAGCACAGACTCATTTATGGTCCGGCGAACTTTAAATAGTTCTAAGAACTTTCAATATAAACTGATTACAAATTGCAATGGTACTACGGACCTTAAACAGGGTCTAGACCCAACTATAACCTAATAGAATAGAACTAGAACAGAACTAGAACTGAACTAGAACAGAACTAGAACAGAACTAGAACAGAACTAGAACAGAACTAGAACAGAACTAGAACAGAACTAGAACAGAACTAAAACAGAACTAAAACAGAACTAGAACAGAACTAAAACAGAACTAAAACAGAACTAGAACAGAACTAGAACAGAACTAGAACAGAACTAGAACAGAACTAGAACAGAACTAGAACAGAACTAGAACAGAACTAGAACAGAACTAGAACAGAACTAGAACAGAACTAGAACAGAACTAGAACAGAACTAGAACAGAACTAGAACAGAACTAGAACAGAACTAGAACAGAACTAGAACAGAACAGAACAGAACTAGAACAGAACTAGAACAGAACTAGAACAGAACTAGAACAGAACTAGAACAGAACTAGAACAGAACTAGAACAGAACTAGAACAGAACTAGAACAGAACTAGAACAGAACTAGAACAGAACTAGAACAGAACTAGAACAGAACTAGAACAGAACTAGAACAGAACTAGAACAGAACTAGAACAGAACTAGAACAGAACTAGAACAGAACTAGAACAGAACTAGAACAGAACTAGAACAGAACTAGAACAGAACTAGAACAGAACTAGAACAGAACTAGAACAGAACTAGAACAGAACTAGAACAGAACTAGAACAGAACTAGAACAGAACTAGAACAGAACTAGAACAGAACTAGAACAGAACTAGAACAGAACTAGAACAGAACTAGAACAGAACTAGAACAGAACTAGAACAGAACTAGAACAGAACTAGAACAGAACTAGAACAGAACTAGAACAGAACTAGAACAGAACTAGAACAGAACTAGAACAGAACTAGAACAGAACTAGAACAGAACTAGAACAGAACTAGAACAGAACTAGAACAGAACTAGAACAGAACTAGAACAGAACTAGAACAGAACTAGAACAGAACTAGAACAGAACTAGAACAGAACTAGAACAGAACTAGAACAGAACTAGAACAGAACTAGAACAGACTAGAACAGAACTAGAACAGAACTAGAACAGAACTAGAACAGAACTAGAACAGAACTAGAACAGAACTAGAACAGAACTAGAACCAGAACTAGAACAGAACTAGACAGAACTAGAACAGAACTAGAACAGAACTAGAACAGAACTAGAACAGAACTAGAACAGAACTAGAACAGAACTAGAACAGAACTAGAACAGAACTAGAACAGAACAGAACTAGAACAGAACTAGAACAGAACTAGAACAGAACTAGAACTGAACTAGAACTGAACTAGAACTAGAACAGAACTAGAACAGAACTAGAACAAAACTAGAACAGAACTAGAACAGATCTAGAACAGAACTAGAACTGAACTAGAACTGAACTAGAACTGAACTAGAACTGAACTAGAACTGAACTAGAACTGAACTAGAACTGAACTAGAACTGAACTAGAACTGAACTAGAACTGAACTAGAACTGAACTAGAACTGAACTAGAACTGAACTAGAACTGAACTAGAATTGAACTAGAACTGAACTAGAACTGAACTAGAACTGAACTAGAAATGAACTAGAAATGAACTAGAACTGAACTAGAACTAACCTAGAACTGAACTAGAACTGAACTAGAACTGAACTAGAACTGAACTAGAACTGAACTAGAACTGAACTAGAACTGAACTAGAACTGAACTAGAACTGAACTAGAACTGAACTAGAACTGAACTAGAACTGAACTATAACTGAACTAGAACTGAACTAGAACTGAACTAGAACTGAACTAGAACTGAACTAGAACTGAACTAGAACTGAACTAGAACTGAACTAGAACTGAACAAGAACTGAACTAGAACTGAACTAGAACTGAACTAGAACTAAACTAGAACTGAACTAGAACTGGACTAGAACTGAACTAGGACTAAACTAGAACTGAATTAGAACTGAACTAGAACTTAAATAGAACTGAACTAGAACTGATCTAGAACTGAACTAGAACTGAACTAAAACTGTAATAGTATGAAACTAGATCTATCCTCATAAAAACAATCTACCTTTAAAGTTTTTTACAAAATGGTTCTTCGAACCTTGAAATGCTACTTGCGCAATCTTGTCTATCATTCAAACGAACATAGAATGGTTCTTCGCACCTTAAACATTTGCAAAATCTTGAATTTTTGAAACAAACTTGAAGTATCTCAATATTTAAAGACCTAAAGTTTATCCGACAAGAACTTTTATATAAAAATCCTTAAAATTTTCAAAACTAAAATCAAAAATTTGTAAACCAATAAAAATATTTTCAAAAAATTATAGCTAATTCTTAAAACTGAAATATCAATAACTTTCCTTTTGGGTATTTCCACAATTTTTTTTTAAATTTTATTTATATTTTATATAGCAATACTGTTTTAAATAGTTTTTTTCTTAATGTTTTTGTAATTTTTCCTTTTTTTTTAAACAACAATTAACTTTTTAATATGTTTGACGAGTATTTAAAATATGTATGAAGTTTGGATTTTATGTTCTTCCAATATTTAGTTTTTTTAAGAGTTTAATATATGGTTAAGAGCAATAATACGTTTTGTTTTTAATGTTTAAAGAGAGATTCTGCCTTTTTTAAAAAACTACACAAAAACACATTAGCAACAGTGATAATTTATAATAATTTTTTTAATAAAAAAAACTATTTTTCTTTTTTTTTTTTTTTTTTGTTAATATAATGTTAGAAATGTTTTCGTTTTTCTTTAATAATTTTTATTAAATTTCCCTAAATTTTTATTAATAAGTTTTTATAAGTTATGGTTTCAAAATTGTATTTAAGAGATCATGGGTTTTGTGGGGAGGTTTGTATAAAAAAGAGATATAAATTGTGTGTTTTTGTACATACAAAATGTGTTTTGATTAAGAGAAATGTTAAATAATAATAAAATACAGTTTTTAGAAAATTGAACTTTTGGTCCTTCGAACCTTAAAATACTTAAAGATCTTCCAAATCGAGTAATCGAGAACTAGAACTGAACTAAAACTGAACTAGAACTAAACTAGAACTGAACTAGAACTGAACTAGAACTGAACTAGAACTGAACTAGAACTGAACTAGAACTGAACTAGAACTGAACTAGAACTGAACTAGAACTGAACTAGAACTGAACTAGAACTGAACTAGAACTGAACTAGAACTGAACTAGAACTGAACTAGAACTGAACTAGAACTGAACTAGAACTGAACTAGAACTGAACTAGAACTGAACTAGAACTGAACTAGAACTGAACTAGAACTGAACTAGAACTGAACTAGAACTGAACTAGAACTGAACTAGAACTGAACTAGAACTGAACTAGAACTGAACTAGAACGAACTGAAACTAGAACTGAACTAGAACAGAACTAGAACTGAACTAGAACTGAACTAGAACAGAACTAGAACAGAACTAGAACAGAACTAGAACAGAACTAAACAGAACTAGAAACAGAACTAGAACAGAACTAAACAGAACTAAAACAGAACTAGAACAGAACTAGAACAGAACTAGAACAGAACTAGAACAGAACTAGAAACAGAACTAGAACAGAACTAGAAACAGAACTAGAACAGAACTAGAACAGAACTAGAACAGAACTAGAACAGAACTAGAACGAACTAGAACAGAAACTAGAACAGAACTAGAACAGAACTAGAACAGAACTAGAACAGAACTAGAACAGAACTAGAACAGAACTAGAACAGAACTAGAACAGAACTAGAACAGAACTAGAACAGAACTAGAACAGAACTAGAACAGAAACTAGAACAGAACTAGAACAGAACTAGAACAGAACTAGAACTAGAACAGAACTAGAACAGAACTAGAACAGAACTAGAACTAGAACAGAACTAGAACAGAACTAGAACAGAACTAGAACAGAACTAGAACAGAACTAGAACAGACTAGAACAGAACTAGAACAGAACTAGAACTGAACTAGAACTGAACTAGAACTGAACTAGAACTGAACTAGAACTGAACTAGAACTGAACTAGAACTGAACTAGAACTGAACTAGAACTGAACTAGAACTGAACTAGAACTGAACTAGAACTGAACTAGAACTGAACTAGAACTGAACTAGAACTGAACTAGAACTGAACTAGAACTGAACTAGAACTGAACTAGAACTGAACTAGAACTGAACTAGAACTGAACTAGAACTGAACTAGAACTGAACTAGAACTGAACTAGAACTGAACTAGAACTGAACTAGAACTGAACTAGAACTGAACTAGAACTGAACTAGAACTGAACTAGAACTGAACTAGAACTGAACTAGAACTGAACTAGAACTGAACTAGAACTGAACTAGAACTGAACTAGAACTGAACTAGAACTGAACTAGAACTGAACTAGAACTGAACTAGAACTGAACTAGAACTGAACTAGAACTGAACTAGAACAGAACTAGAACTGAACTAGAACCGAACTAGAACTGATCCAGATATGAAATAAGGTTTTAAGGTGTTAACTTTGGTTTCTTAAAAATCACTAAAAATGGTCCTTCGAACCGGTGATATTATTCCAATCATCTTTGAATTAAATGATCTTGATTTTTTTTTACACATTAAAAAGTTTTTAACAACTTTTTGATATAAAAATATTTTAAATTTTAAGAAATATTAAGACTTTTGAAAATGGTCCTACGAACCCTAAAGAGAATTTCTAAGTTGCTAAAATTTCTCTTTAAAAATAAAATGTTCTTTATACATTATAATCGGTATTAATTTGTGTTTTTTTTTTTAGATTTTGTTAATATTGTTGGCAAATGTGTTTTCGTGTTCTAAATAAAAATATAATAAAAAAAATTTACAAAATATTAATAAAATAATAAATGTATAAATAATAATAAAATAAAGAAAAAAAATAAATGTTTTGTGTGTTGAAAATGTTTTAAAGCATAGAAAACAAAGGACATTTTAACTAGACATTCTTCATTCAAATCATTTTTTACTGAAATAAGAATAAGATTAAAAAAAAGAAATTAAGAAAATTAAAAGAGAAAGACAATGAGGGAAAACACAAGACAAATGATAATGAATTTTATAAGTTATATTAAAGATTAGTTACACAAATGTTTTAAGTTATATTTATAATTTAAAAAAGAACTCTTAAATAAGACTCTTTTCTTTGTTAAAAAAGAGTTGCGGTTAATTTGTGTCTTTACAGTTTAAGAGAGGTTTTAAGACAGAGAGAAAGAGACAAGCTTTTTTTTTAAAAGTAATTTAAATAGTTTTCCATAAATTTACTTGAAACGTTGGGCAAAAACATTTGATAATTCATTCATCGCGGCTTGGCCCACCGCTTGATTAACTTGACCGCGCATACTCTCGGGTATATAACGATTGGCACCAGTCTGTTGGGTAATAGCACCACCCACGGCTCCGGTAACACGTCTGTGTTGTTTTCGATTAAGTTTTTTTTTTTTTTGTTTTAAATAAAATTTTAACAAAACAAAACACACAGACAAGAAATCGGTATAGAAAAACATGGAAATAAAATTGCAAAATTTTGAAAAAAAAAAATGAATTAAACATTTACACATAAAGGAAATTGTTAAATATCGTAACGATTGAAACCCCTTTTTTGATTAGAAAACATGACCGGGTTTAACAAACATTAAAACAAATTAACACACAAAACATAAATTTAAGAAAAAAAACTGAATAAAAATGTTAAAAAAATCAAAATAATAAGTGTAAAATGTTTAAGAAAGCGTTTACACTAAAGTTAAACTAAATTGGCTTTAAAAATGGTCCTACGAGCCAAATGATTTTAACTTTAAGTAGTTTTTACTAGAGCAGAACTAAACTAAAACTGACCTAAAACTGAACTAGAGCCGAACTAGAACTGAACTAGAACTGAACTGAAACTAGAACTGAACTAGAACTGAACTAGAACTGAACTAGAACTGAACTAGAACTGAACTAGAACTGAACTAGAACTGAACTAGAACTGAACTAGAACTGAACTAGAACTGAACTAGAACTGAACTAGAACTGAACTAGAACTGAACTAGAACTGAACTAGAACTGAACTAGAACTGAACTAGAACTGAACTAGAACTGAACTAGAACTGAACTAGAACTGAACTAGAACTGAATTAGAACTGAACTAGAACTGAACTAGAACTGAACTAGAACTGAACTAGAACTGAACTAGAACTGAACTAGAACTGAACTAGAACTGAACTAGAACTGAACTAGAACTGAACTAGAACTGAACTAGAACTGAATTAGAACTGAACTAGAACTGAACTAGAACTGAACTAGAACTGAACTAGAACTGAACTAGAACTGAACTAGAACTGAACAAGAACTGAACTAGAACTGAACTACAACTGAACTAGAACTGAACTAGAACTGAACTAGAACTGAACTAGAACTGAACTAGAACTGAACTAGAACTGAACTAGAACTGAACTAGAACTGAACTAGAACTGAACTAGAACTGAACTACAACTGAACTAGAATTGATCTACAATTGAACAGGAATGGTCCTTCGAACCTTATAGTTTTTCTCTAAAGAGTTTTAGGTTAAAATTAAGATGACCTTTTAACCTTTTTTTAAGCTCTAGTGTAAAACGCTCTCCGTTTTTTAACTAAAAAACCAATTAAAGTGTTTGTAAATAAAGTGTTTTTACTAAAAAACATGTCTTTAATATCTCTTTTTTTCTTTGTTGCAGGGGGTTTGTTTATAGCTTTAGGTTTTACTACTTCTTATAATAATCTAAAGGAATTTCCAGCGTTTTTATTAATTAATTTTCTTAAGCACAACACAAACAAATAATTAAAACATTTAAGTTAAATTAAGGTACTTTGTGTTTTTTAATACTTTTGTTTTAAATAACTTATATACTTATCTAAATAAATTTAACATCAACTAAATAAAAAAAATAATAAATTTCAAAAAAAAATCGTTTCTTTTCAAAAATTTCTTTCATAATTTGTTAATAATTTTATACTCAAGCGCGTTTTAAATAACATGTTTTATTAAATTTAATTTTTTGCTAAATTTAAATTCTTTAAATCCAATAATTTTTATATTTGTTTTATTTTAATAATATCTAATGTTTATTTAATGCCTTGTGTTTTAAAATACAATATGGTTTTTTGTTTGTTGTAAATTTTCTTATTTTTTTAGTAATTTTTTTTAATTATTTATATGCTGCACTTTTTTGTTTTTGGGTTAAATTAACGTTGTTTGGTTTTGCTGTTTAGAATAGTAGATAATTTAGCGACGTCTATTTAATTAAGAATTTTCGTTTTTAAACAAAGCAGCACAAAGAGAGGAAGAGAGAGTGAGAGAGAAACATAATGTGAATTATAGTTATGAGAGTGTGTAATACAAAAAGAGAGAGAAAAGTTTATACAACACTAAAGCAGCGTGTGTGGTTTATTATCAAATTTATATAAAATTATAAAAAAACGGAAGAAAAAAACAAAAGCCCCTAAGCTTCTGGGAGATTTCAAAATCTAGTTTTATTTTAGTTCTGTTCTAGTTGTGTTCTAGTTCTGTTCTAGTTCTGTTCTAGTTCTGTTCTAGTTCTGATCTAGTTCTGTTCTAGTTCTGTTCTAGTTCTGTTCTAGTTCTGTTCTAGTTCTGTTCTAGTTCTGTTCCAGTTCTGTTCTAGTTCTGTTCTAGTTCTGTTCTAGTTCTGTTCTAGTTCTGTTCTAGTTCTGTTCTAGTTCTGTTCTAGTTCAGTTCTAGTTCAGTTCTAGTTCAGTTCTAGTTCAGTTCTAGTTCTGTTCTAGTTCTGTTCTAGTTCTGTTCTAGTTCTGTTCTAGTTCTGTTCTAGTTCTGTTCTAGTTCTGTTCTAGTTCTGTTCTAGTTCTGTTCTAATTCTGTTCTAGTTCTGTTCTAGTTCTGTTCTAGTTCTGTTCTAGCTCTGTTCTAGTTCTGTTCTAGTTCTGTTCTAGTTCTGTTCTAGTTCTGTTCTAGTTCTGTTCTAGTTCTGTTCTATTTCTGTTCTATTTCTGTTCTAGTTCTTTTCTAGTTCTTTTCTAGTTCTGTTCTAGTTCTGTTCTAGTTCTGTTCTAGTTCTGTTCTAGTTCTGTTCTAGTTCCGTTCTAGTTCTGTTCTAGTTCTGTTCTAGTTCTGTTCTAGTTCTGTTCTAGTTCTGTTGTAGTTCTGTTCTAGTTCTGTTCTAGTTCTGTTCTAGTTCTTTTCTAGTTCTGTTCTAATTCTGTTCTAGTTCTGTTCTAGTTCTGTTCTAGTTCTGTTCTAGTTCTGTTCTAGTTCTGTTCTAGTTCTGTTCTAGTTCTGTTCTAGTTCTGTTCTAGTTCTGTTCTAGTTCTGTTCTAGTTCTGTTCTAGTTCTGTTCTAGTTCTGTTCTAGTTCTGTTCTAGTTCTGTTCTAGTTCTGTCTGTTCTAGTTCTGTTCTAGTTCTGTTCTAGTTCTAGTTCTGTTCTAGTTCTGTTCTAGTTCTGTTCTAGTTCTATTCTAGTTCTGTTCTAGTTCTGTTCTAGTTCTGTTCTAGTTCTGTTCTAGTTCTGTTCTAGTTCTGCTCTAGTTCTGTTCTAGTTCTGTTCTAGTTCTGTTCTAGTTCTGTTCTAGTTCTGTTCTAGTTCTGTTCTAGTTCTGTACTAGTTCTGTTATAGTTCTGTTCTAGTTCTGTTCTAGTTCTGTTCTAGTTCTGTTCTAGTTCTGTTCTAGTTCTGTTCTAGTTCTGTTCTAGTTCTGTTCTAGTTCTGTTCTAGTTCTGTTCTAGTTCTGTTCTAGTTCTGTTCTAGTTCTGTTCTGTTCTAGTTCTGTTCTAGTTCTGTTCTAGTTCTGTTCTAGTTCTGTTCTAGTTCTGTTCTAGTTCTGTTCCAGTTCTGTTCTAGTTCTGTTCTAGTTCCGTTCTAGTTCTGTTATAGTTCTGTTCTAGTTCTGTTCTAGTCCTGTTCTAGTTCTGTTCAAGTTCTGTTCTAGTCCTGTTCTAGTTCTGTTCAAGTTCTATTCTACTTCTGTTCTAGTTCTAGTTCCGTTTAGGTTCTGTTGTAGTTCTGTTGTAGTTCTGTTCTGGTTTTCATTACGAATATGTTTCAATTATAGTTCCGTTCTGCATTAGTTCGCGATGAACTAACTTTTCGTCCTATGTTTGTTCTCAAGTCTTTGTTTAAGTCAAAATTTCCTTAAACTCCCCCGGAAGCTTTAAATAAAATGTCAAAATTATGAAAACAAAAACTGAAAAATTGTGTTTTGCAAAGTGAGATTTCTCTCTTAAATATTTGAAATTGCTGTTTGAGAAAAAAAGAGGTCCCAACCGACGATAATGAAAATGTTTTAAAAATTCTGATTTTATATCATGATAATAATAAAATTAGTATAAATAATTAACCAAACCAATATAAAAAATAAAACATAAACCATAAAAGGAAAAAAAGAAAGTGTTGTTGTACTTACGAAGGTAAGAGTGGTGGTGGAAGAGCACCGCCTGGGCGGCCACCAGGCAATGGTGGAGCACCGCCGCCAGGGCGATTTGGAATAGCTGGTGCTGGACGACCAGATGCGGGAGGTGGTGGAGGACCACGGCCACCAGCAGAGGGCTGACATAAAGAAAAACAAAATACAATTTTAATGTGATTTCAAAACAAGGAAACAAAACTTTTAATTAACTATAAGGAATTACTGTTACTCACCTGTGCTGCGGGTGCTGGTTTACGAGGACCACCAGGACTGGGTGGTGACAAACGTGGATTATCCAAACCACTAGGTAACCAATCGTTTTTCACTGGTGGTGGTAAGGGGGCTGAGACAGTGGCCATGGAAACATCACCTTAAAAAGAGAGAGAAGAATTATAAAAATTAATTGTTAATACTGATTGGGAGTTAAGCAGCCCTGCGGATTTTCACTTACCAATAATTCTTAAAGCATCCTTGCAAGCATGATACATGCGCAACATTTCTTCACGTTTGCTAGCAGCTTCTGCCGACTCCTCCATCATTTGAGACTTGAAACGAAAGAAGAAATTTATTAATAATTTGAACTCTATGAGAACAAACTCTCTCTTGAAACCTACTTGATCTCCTGAAGCATACAAATGTGCCAACAATTCACCGTTAATGAAATCCTTGGTATTATTAATAATAATCATCATAATGGCTTTGGGTACCATATCCCGTGTTGTCTTTGTGACAATTTTCATATAGGAATCAACTAAATTGCGTATAGTTTCAACTTGACGCTCCAATTGTGGATCAGTGGAGGTCTCAACACTGGCCTGCTGGTTAAGTTGAAAATTTTCAAATTAATAGTTTTCTTTTTTTTATTTTTTATTCAAAAAGCAAAGTAATATTTAACAAAAAATTTAAATAAATTTAATTAAATGTTTGTTGTTTTGTTTAGTATTTATAAAAAAAATTAACAAATAAACTTATTTTTATTAGAATTTGTTTAAAAAATTTAAGTTTTAGTGTTTTTTTTCTTATTAAACAAATTATTTTTTAGGTTAGAATACATTAAGAGAAGATTTACAGAAAGTTTTGAGTAGGAAGAGAAAGAGACAAAGAGCTTAAAGATTTTTAGTAGAAAATTAGTTATTTATAAAGCCTGCAGAAATATTAAAATTATGTTAATTAAAGAGAAATGATTCTAAACAGTAAATAAGATTTAAAAGCTAAAAACTAGAACTGAACTAGAACTGAACTAGAACTGAACTAGAACTGAACTAGAACTGAACTAGAACTGAACTAGAACTGAAACTAGAACTGAACTAGAACTGAACTAGAACTGAACTAGAACTGAACTAGAACTGAACTAGAACTGAACTAGAACTGAACTAGAACTGAACTAGAACTGAACTAGAACTGAACTAGAACTGAACTAGAACTGAACTAGAACTGAACTAGAACTGAACTAGAACTGAACTAGAACTGAACTAGAACTGAACTAGACTGAACTAGAACTGAACTAGAACTGAACTAGAACTGAACTAGAACTGAACTAGAACTGAACTAGAACTGAACTAGAACTGAACTAGAACTGAACTAGAACTGAACTAGAACTGAACTAGAACTGAACTAGAACTGAACTAGAACTGAACTAGAACTGAACTAGAACTGAACTAGAACTGAACTAGAACTGAACTAGAACTGAATTAACTGAATTAGAACTGAACTAGAACTGAACTAGAACTTAACTAGAACTGAACTAGAACTGAACTAGAACTGAACTAGAACTGAACTAGAACTGAACTAGAACTGAACTAGAACTGAACTAGAACTGAACTAGAACTGAACTAGAACTGAACTAGAACTGAACTAGAACTGAACTGAACTAACTAGAACTGAACTAGAACTGAACTAGAACTGAACTAGAACTGAACTAGAACTGAACTAGAACTGAACTAGAACTGAACTAGAACTGAACTAGAACTGAACTAAAACTGAACTAGACTGAACTAGAACTGAAATAGAACTGAACTAGAATGAACTAGAACATGAACTAAGAACTGAACTAGAACTGAACTAGAAACTGAACTAGAACTGAACTAGAATGAACTAGAATGAACTAAGAACTGAACTAGAACTGAACTAGAACGAACTAGAACTGAACTAGAACTGAACTAGAACTGAAACTAGAACTGAACTAGAACTGAACTAGAACTGAACTAGAACTGAACTAGAACTGGAACTAGAACGAACTAGAACTGAACTAGAACTGAACTAGAACTGAACTAGAACTGAACTGAACTAGAACTGAACCTAGAACTGAACTGAACTAGAACTGAACTCGAACCTGAACTAGAACTGAACTAGGAGCTGAACTAGACTGAACTAGAACTGAACCTAAACTGAACTAGAATTAAAAGCTAGTATTAAATCTAGTATTGAATCTAGTCTAGTCTATAGTCTAGCCTATAGTCTAGTCTATAGTCTAGTCTATAGTCTAGTCTATAGTCTAGTCTATAGTCTAGTCTATAGTCTAGTCTATAGTCTAGTCTATAGTCTAGTCTATAGTCTAGTCTATAGTCTAGTCTATAGTCTAGTCTATAGTCTAGTCTATAGTCTAGTCTATAGTCTAGTCTATAGGTCTAGTCTATAGTCTAGTCTATAGTCTAGTCTATAGTCTAGTCTATAGTCTAGTCTATAGTCTAGTCTATAGTCTAGTCTATAGTCTAGTCTATAGTCTAGTCTATAGTCTAGTCTATAGTCTAGTCTATAGTCTAGTCTATAGTCTAGTCTATAGTCTAGTCTCTAGTCTAGTCTATAGTCTAGTCTATAGTCTAGTCTATAGTCTAGTCTATAGTCTAGTCTATAGTCTAGTCTATAGTTCTAGTCTATAGTCTAGTCTAGTCTAGTCTATAGTCTATAGTCTAGTCTATAGTCTAGTCTATAGTCTAGTCTATAGTCTAGTCTATAGTCTATAGTCTAGTCTATAGTCTAGTCTATAGTCTAGTCTATAGTCTAGTCTATAGTCAAGTCTATAGTCTAGTCTATAGTCAAGTCTATAGTCTAGTCTATAGTCAAGTCTATAGTGTAGTCTATAGTCTAGTCTATAGTCTAGTCTATAGTCTAGTCTATAGTCTAGTCTATAGTCTAGTCTATAGTCTAGTCTATAGTCTAGTCTATAGTCTAGTCTATAGTCTAGTCTATAGTCTAGTCTATAGTCTAGTCTATAGTCTAGTCTATAGTCTAGTCTATAGTCTAGTCTATAGTCTAGTCTATAGTCTAGTCTATAGTCTAGGCTATAGTCTAGTCTATAGTCTAGTCTATAGTCTAGTCTATAGTCTAATCTATAGTCTAGTCTATAGTCTAATCTATAGTCTAGTCTAGTCTAGTCTATAGTCTAGTCTATAGTCTAGTCTATAGTCTAGTCTATAGTCTAGTCTATAGTCTAGTCTATAGTCTAGTCTATAGTCTAGTCTATAGTCTAGTCTATAGTCTAGTCTATAGTCTAGTCTATAGTCTAGTCTATAGTCTAGTCTATAGTCTAGTCTATAGTCTAGTCTATAGTCTAGTCTATAGTCTAGTCTATAGTCTAGTCTATAGTCTAGTCTATAGTCTAGTAGTCTAGTCTATAGTCTAGTCTATAGTCTAAGTCTATAGTCTAGTCTATAGTCAAGTCTTATCTAGTCTAGTCAGTCTATAGTCTAGTCTATAGTCTAGTCTATAGTCTAGTCTATAGTCTAGTCTATAGTCTAGTCTATAGTCTAGTCTATAGTCTAGTCTATAGTCTAGTCTATAGTCTAGTCTATAGTCTAGTCTATAGTCTAGTCTATAGTCTAGTCTATAGTCTAGTCTATAGTCTGTCTATAGTCCTAGTCTATAGTCTAGTCTATAGTCTAGGCTATAGTCTTCTATAGTCTATGTCTATAGTCTATAGTCTAGTCTATAGTCGTCTATCTATAGTCTAGTCTATAGTTAGTCTATAGTCTAATCTATAGTCTAGTCTATAGTCTAGTCTATAGTCTAGTCTATAGTCTAGTCTATAGTCTAGTCTATAGTCTAGTCTATAGTCTAGGCTACAGTCTAGTCTATAGTCTAGTCTATAGTCTAGTCTATAGTCTAGTCTATAGTCTAGTCTAAAGCCTAGTATCGATTTCTAAACCTTATTTATATTTAGAACACATTTAAATTTATATACAATAGTTTAATTATTTTAACAACAATTAGTTTTAACTAAGAAAATCTGCAATGTTTTTGCTTTGCAGTTTTAGATTTTAAAAATAACAACAAAAATACATTAAAAATTTATAGCAAATATACAGTAAAGTTAGTTGTGTTTGTTTGTATATATAAAATCGAAAATGAGAGCCAAATTATTTAAGAATAATAATTTCTTATAAAAAAAGAAAAAAACGAACCAATTAACCAACAAAATAACCACAAACCTTAAAAAACACAAATAAAATTAAACAACAATTAAGCAAAATGCTTGGGGGTTAGTTTAGCCATATTAATAAAAAAAACTTTGGGAACTCATACGAGAAAAGAAAGTAAAACAAATAAAACTTGGACGTGTGTAGTTAAAAATTAAAAATGAAATTAACATAAAAACTTAAATAGTAAAAGAAACCCACATACTTTCTTCTGTTTGGCATTAAGTTATTTGTTTTGTTTGATTTGTTTTATTAGATTTTTTTTTGTAACGAGATTTTTTTTTGTTTTACAAAAACCATTTTTTTTATGAAATAAAAAGAAATAAAAATTTATTAAAAAATATTGTTGTGGAAACATAATAATAAATTTGGTGAAATGAGTTGTTAACTTAAAAATAAAACTACGACAAATACTTAAAATTAAAATTAAAATTGAAAAGAAAACCTTTTTGTAAAAAAACCAATTTAAACTTAAAACCGTTAACCATATTACGTTTGTTTTATAATTTCATTTAAACTTTTTTTGTAGGGGTTATAATTTAAAAAAAAAAACTTCTATGAGATGTTAAAAATGATTTGAAATATAACAAATTAAACAAACCTCTTGTCCTTCCTGCATTGTTGATTTTAGTTTTCGTTTTTATTAAAAGTTTGTTTTTTTTTTAACACAAAATTAGAGGAAAAAAAATACATAAAATTTTTTAGGTTAAATATTGAAAATTGTGTGTGTATTAATTCATTTAATAAAATTATTTAAAACAAAATTGTTATAGAAGTAACTAGCTATAGGGGTTTTTCAGATTTGCAGGTTATTAACACTTTTATGGGGGTGTGAAGTGGGGTAGAGAGTCTAGTTTTAAGTGTGGTGGTGTTGGTTGCAAACATGTTAATAAGGTAAATACATTTTAGTGGAATTTTGTAATTCTGGCCATTATTATATAAGAAAATGAGATTCATTGTTAAAGTTTAAAATGGTATAATCATCACATTTAAATAAAAAAATAGGAAGGATATGCCTAAAAAGAAACTTTCTTTAATAATAAAAGAATAGCCACATATTTGGCATAAAGTACAAAACGAACTTCTTTCAAAACCTAAATTTCAAAATATAGCAAATTTTTCAAAAGAAAATTCTAGTCTAGTGTAAGTATTATTTAATCAATAGCCTTTAATAGTTCGGATGTAAGTTCAGTTCTTGTTCAGTTCTAGTTCTGTTCTAGTTCTGTTCTAGTTCTGTTCTAGTTCTGTTCTAGTTCTGTTCTAGTTCTGTTCTAGTTCTGTTCTAGTCTGTTCTAGTTCTGTTCTAGTTCTGTTCTAGTTCTGTTCTAGTTCTGTTCTAGTTCTGTTCTAGTTCTGTTCTAGTTCTGTTCTAGTTCTGTTCTAGTTCTGTTCTAGTTCTGTTCTAGGTTCTGTTCTAGTTCTGTTCTAGTTCTGTTCTAGTTCTGTTCTAGTTTCTGTTCTAGTTTCTGTTCTAGTTCTGTTCTAGTTCAGTTCTAATTCAGTTCTAGTTCTGTTCTAGTTCTGTTCTAGTTCTGTTCTAGTTCTGTTCTAGTTCTGTTCTAGTCTAGTTCTGTTCTAGTTCTGTTCTAGTTCTGTTCTAGTTCTGTTCTAGTTCTGTTCTAGTTCATGTTCTATTCAGTTCTAGTTCTGTTCTAGTTCTTTCTGTTCTAGTTCTGTTCTAGTTCTGTTCTAGTTCTAGTTCGTTCTAGTTCTGTTCTAGTTCTGTTCTAGTTCTGTTCTAGTTCTGTTCTAGTTCTGTTCTAGTTCTGTTCTAGTTCTGTTCTAGTTCTGTTCTAGTTCTGTCCTAGTTCTGTTCTAGTTCTGTTCTAGTTCTGTTCTAGTTCTGTTCTAGTTCTGTTCTAGTTCTGTTCTAGTTCTGTTCTAGTTCTGTTCTAGTTCTGTTCTAGTTCTGTTCTAGTTCTGTCCTAGTTCTGTTCTAGTTCTGTTCTAGTTCTGTTCTAGTTCTGTTCTAGTTCTGTTCTAGTTCTTTTCTAGTTCTTTTCTAGTTCTGTTCTAGTTCTGTCCTAGTTCTGTCCTAGTTCTGTTCTAGTTCTGTTCTAGTTCTGTTCTAGTTCTGTTCTAGTTCTGTTCTAGTTCTGTTCTAGTTCTGTTCTAGTTCTGTTCTAGTTCTAGGTTTAGTTCTGTTCTAGTTCTGTTCTAGTTCTGTTCTAGTTCTGTTCTAGTTTGTTCTAGTTCTGTTCTAGTTCTGTTCTAGTTCTGTTCTAGTTCTGTTCTAGTTCTGTTCTAGTTTCTGTTCTAGTTCTGTTCTAGTTCTGTTCTAGTTCTGTTCTAGTTCTGTTCTAGTTCTGTTCTAGTTCTGTTCTAGTTCTGTTCTAGTTCTGTTCTAGTTCTGTTCTAGTTCTGTTCTAGTTCTGTTCTAGTTCTGTTCTAGTTCTGTTTCTAGTTCTGTTCTAGTTCTGTTCTAGTTCTGTTCTAGTTCTGTTCTAGTTCTGTTCTAGTTCTGTTCTAGTTCTGTTCTAGTTCTGTTCTAGTTCTGTTCTAGTTCTGTTCTAGTTCTGTTCTAGTTCTGTTCTAGTTCTGTTCTAGTTCTGTTCTAGTTCTGTTCTAGTTCTGTTCTAGTTCTGTTCTAGTTCTGTTCTAGTTTTGTCCTAGTTCTGTTCTAGTTCTGTTCTAGTTTTGTTCTAGTTCTGTTCTAGTTCTGTTCTAGTTCTGTTCTAGTTCTGTTCTAGTTCTAGTTTAGTTCTGTTCTAGTTCTGTTCTAGTTCTGTTCTAGTTCTGTTCTAGTTCTGTTCTAGTTTTGTTCTAGTTCTGTTCTAGTTCTGTTCTAGTTCTGTTCTAGTTCTGTTCTAGTTCTGTTCTAGTTCTGTTCTAGTTCTGTTCTAGTTCTGTTCTAGTTCTGTTCTAGTTCTGTTCTAGTTCTGTTCTAGTTCTGTTCCAGTTCTGTTCTAGTTCTGTTCTAGTTCTGTTCTAGTTCTGTTCTAGTTCTGTTCTAGTTCTGTTCTAGTTCTGTTCTAGTTCTGTTCTAGTTCTGTTCTAGTTCTGTTCTAGTTCTGTTCTAGTTCTGTTCTAGTTCTGTTCTAGTTCTGTTCTAGTTCTGTTCTAGTTCAGTTCTTGTTCTAGTTTTAGTTCTGTTCTAGTTCTGTTGTAGTACTTTTCTAGTTCTGTTCTAGTTCGGTTCTAGTTCTGTTGATAGTATTGTCTATAGTTTCGTCTATAATCTGGTCAAAAGTTTGGTCTAAAGTATATGCCATAGTTTTGTCTACAATCTAGCCAATTGTCTAATCATTAGACATATCTCTAGCCTGGTCTCTGCTTGGTAAATAGAATCGTCTTTAGCCTGGCCTATAGATTGCTTCAATAACTGGGTTATAGTATTAAAAAAGCATCTATTTTAAAACAATTTAATGAAGCTTAACTAAACAATATCGCTAGAAAAATCATTGAAAAGGCAACAACTCAAAATGGACATATAGCACAAAATGAAAAAAAGAGACCATAATAAAAATAAAAGGAAAAACTAAAGGACTATGAAGCAAATGATGAGACTGACAACAACATCAACGACTTGTACAGTGAGTAACAATATCAAAATATGAAACAATAATGCACATTTTCATGTTTTACGAGAAACTATATTGTCACTCACTGTACTTTAACAAGACAGACAATATCGAAATAGTTTTATTATAAAGCAATTTAATACTAAAATATATATGTTTTGGAATAGTATATTAGAAGGGAGGGACATAAATTTTTATTGATAAACTTCTTAACAAGTTAAAGAGCAAAAAAAGGAAAAGAATTTATTTTAAATTAATTTCAAAACTAACAAGTTTTAAAGAAATTTTCAAAATTTTAACGAAAGTAATCTTTGATTAAAGAATTTTAAATTTAATATTTTGCTCTTTAACTAGTTAAAGTTTTAGGGACTTTTTTAAATTTAAAAATTTTATATAAAATACTTAAATATAAATTAAAAGAAAATAATAGAAAAAACAAAAAAACATTACCTCATCGCCATTTTCCTGAGTTTCTTGTTTTTCGGGATAGACACCAGCACGTAAGAAAGAAGCCTTCCAGGATTCAACATCTTCAACAGTTTCGCAAGACAATTCAAGTTGTTTGTAATCCTTAAATATAAAATAAATAAAAATATAAATATAATTTGAAAAGAAATAATAAAAATTAAAAAATCTTACCTTGTAAACATTACGTCCATCGGGACTGAATAAAGCAAATGTAACACGTCTTGACATGGACATGAAACCCTGTTCAATGTCTCTTAATTTTAAACCATCTAATGGCAACATGAATTTCTTTTCTTTTTCATCTTCGTCCTTATACCAGGAAATACTTTCCGAGGTCAAAACAAACCAATAAGGACGAGAGCCACCTAAATTAAGTTAATTTTTAAATATTAAAGAAAGAAATTTGAAAAAAAAAATAAACAAAAATTAGTTAATATTTTTTTAAAAGTTGTTGGTTTAATATTAAAGTTTTTAAACTAATTTTACTATCTTGTTTTTTTTAAATTTTAATGATTTTGTAAATTTTATTTAAATAGTCGGAAGAGTTTAAAAACCTTTTGGTTATATATTTATATAAATAACACTATTTTATAAACTAAGATGAATGTATGAGGAGTATAATGCCAATGGAACTATTCAAAAAAATCCTAGAAAGCAAATACAAAATATTGAGAAAATTAATGCTGTTTTGAAACAACAGCATAGTCTAGTCTATAGTCTAGTCTATAGTCTAGTCTATAGTCTAGTCTATAGTCTAGTCTATAGTCTAGTCTATAGTCTAGTCTATAGTCTAGTCTATAGTCTAGTCTATAGTCTAGTCTATAGTCTAGTCTATAGTCTAGTCTATAGTCTAGTCTATAGTCTAGTCTATAGTCTAGTCTATAGTCTAGTCTATAGTCTAGTCTATAGTCTAGTCTATAGTCTAGTCTATAGTCTAGTCTATAGTCTAGTCTATAGTCTAGTCTATAGTCTAGTCTATAGTCTAGTCTATAGTCTAGTCTATAGTCTAGTCTATAGTCTAGTCTATAGTCTAGTCTAGTCTAGTCTAGTTCTGTTCTAGTTCTGTTCTAGTTCTGTTCTAGTTCTTTTCTAGTTCTGTTCTAGTTCTAGTTCTGTTCTAGTTCTGTTCTAGTTCTGTTCTAGTTCTGTTCTAGTTCTGTTCTAGTTCTGTTCTAGTTCTGTTCTAGTTCTATTCTAGTTCTATTCTAGTTCTGTTCTAGTTCTGTTCTAGTTCTGTTCCAGTTCTGTTCCAGTTCTGTTCTAGTTCTGTTCTAGTTCTGTTCTAGTTCTGTTCTAGTTCTGTTCTAGTTCTGTTCTAGTTCTGTTCTAGTTCTGTTCTAGTTCTGTTCTAGTTCTGTTCTAGTTCTGTTCTAGTTCTGTTCTAGTTAGTTCTTTTCTAGTTCTGTTCTAGTTCTGTTCTAGTTCTGTTCTAGTTCTGTTTCTAGTTCTGTTCTAGTTCTGTTCTAGTTCTGTTCTAGTTCTGTTCTAGTTCTGTTCTAGTTCTGTTAGTCTAGTTCTGTTCTAGTTCTGTTCTAGTTCTGTTCTAGTTCTGTTCTAGTTCTGTTCTAGTTCTGTTCTAGTTCTGTTCTAGTTCTGTTCTAGTTCTGTTCTAGTTCTGTTCTAGTTCTGTTCTAGTTCTGTTCTAGTTCTGTTCTAGTTCTGTTCTAGTTCTGTTCTAGTTATGTTCTAGTTCCGTTCTAGTTCTGTTCTAGTTCTGTTCTAGTTCTGTTCTAGTTATGTTCTAGTTCTGTTCTAGTTCTGTTCTAGTTCTGTTCTAGTTCTGTTCTAGTTCTGTTCTAATTCTGTTCTAGTTCTGTTCTAGTTCTGTTCTAGTTCTGTTCTGTTCTAGTTCTGTTCTGTTCTGTTCTAGTTCTGTTCTGTTCTGTTCTGTTCTGTTCTAGTTCTGTTCTAGTTCTGTTCTAGTTCTGTTCTAGTTCTGTTCTAGTTCTGTTCTAGTTCTGTTCTAGTTCTGTTCTAGTTCTTTCTAGTTCTGTTCTAGTTCTGTTCTAGTTCTGTTCTAGTTCTGTTCTAGTTCTGTTCTAGTTCTGTTCTAGTTCTGTTCTGTTCTAGTTCTGTTCTAGTTCTGTTCTAGTTCTGTTCTAGTTCTGTTCTAGTTCTGTTCTAGTTCTGTTCTAGTTCTATTCTAGTTCTGTTCTACATCTGTTCTAGTTCTGTTCTAGTTTTGTTCTAGTTCTGTTCTAGTTCTGTTCTAGTTCTGTGTTAGTTCTGTGTTAGTTCTGTTTTAGTTCTGTTCCAGTTCTGTTCTAGTTCTGTTTTAGTTCTGTTTTTGTTCTGTTCTGTTCTCGTTTTGTTCTAGTTCTTTTCTATTAAGTAAAAAAAGTGATAATATGAAGAAACTTAAAAAAATTTTGGGAATAAATTTCAAAACAGCCTAAAATTTTCTCAAACTATATGTATATACGGCTCAAAATAATAATTATGTTGTGGAGGGAGTAGACAATAATTTCGCCAGGAAAAGGACACAATTAAGTTAAACACAATTTTTATTTTTTAAAGGCATGCGTTGTTTAAAAACGAAATTATTAAAAAAGGAAATTAAAAACAAACAAAACAAATGCAAATGATTAACACAAAAAGAAAAACTTAACTCGATGAAAAAAACAACAAAATTACAAACTTTACAGAAAGAATAAAAGAAATTAAAAGAAGAGCGCATTTCAATACGAACCAATAGCGCGAGGTAATAAAAACATCAAAGCTACAAAAAGAAAAAATGAATAAAAAACGAAAAAATTTTGAAAAAACAAATACAAAACGAATAAAATAACAAAAAAAATTAAAAGAGAATTTTGTACAAAAAAACTAACAGAAATTGTTATAAAACAAAGAAATATCAACGTGCAGTTAATTTAACAAGAAAAAAACAACACATTCTTTAAGGAAAAAGGGAATTTAAGAAAATTTCTAAAGAAAAAACCTAAACTTTTAACATGATATTGTAGTTGTTGTATTATTTTAAGACTTAAAACTAGGGGTTTTCTTATGTTACAAATACAAACCTTTCATGATGCCTAAATTTTGTATAACCATATGACCCTTACGGATCACCTGGTTACCCAGTTGACGTGTACCAGTTTTATTAGCATTTTCAGATTTATTCTGAGCACTAAGATAACCCAAAAAAAGAACATAAAAAGAAAAAAAGAGAGAGAATAAAGAGAGAAAGAACAAATTAAATTATTTGTTGAGTTTACAATTATAAACCTAGACTGAAAAACCCTTACTTGGCAAAACCAATGAAATCTTCATGATTGGTATTCATATAGGCCAATTCAAAATCAATAAGTAATAAAATTTGTTCTTTGCACCGTTGTTCCTGTTCTCGTATGTGCGTGGTAATAATACGTTCTGTTTCTTCACGTAAACGTGGATAACGTGACATCTAGTTATGTTTTTCCAAAAATAAATATGAAAAACCCCAAAAAAAAGAGAGAAAAAAGAAAACAAAATAAGTTTCAAGCAATACAAAAACTAGCAGTTTCATTACAGTATTTGAAAAAAAGTGAGAGTAAAAGAAAGAGTATAAAAGTGGGAAAAAAAAAGTAGGAAATCTGATTACTTACCTTATCGGTGCATAAACGTACAACAGCTGACAATTCCTGTACGACTAGATCGACACATTTGATGACAGGTTCTTTCAATTGTGCAATTTGACGTTTAACAATGGCTTCGAAAGCCATGTCGGGTGTGAAGAGGCCCACACGTATACCGTGTATATTGCGAATGGCAAATGAGATTTCGCGACGCAACTCCTTTTCGTCGCAGGCCATTTTAACAATTTCAAAACGTAAGCTGTAAGAGAAAAAAGGTGCAAATTTTTTAAATTTTGTTTCAATACACAAGCTTTATTACAAAATTAATAAAGTTTTGCTAAAATTTCTTCAATATAAATATTTTTCTTTAAGGGAAATTTTCCAATACTAAAGAAATTTAAGATTTTTTCTAAATTTTCTTTCAATAAACAAGCCTCATTACAAAAATCATAAAATTTAAAAAAAAAATCCCTTTAAATTAAAATTTCCCTCTTGGGGAAATTTTTTTAAACAAGAAAAATTTTGAAAATTTTTTTAAATTTAATTTCAGCAAACAATCTACATAACATAATTGATAAAATCTTGATAAACTTTCTTTTAAATAAAATTTCCCTTGAAGGGAAATTTTTTGCAACAAGGGAAATTTTGAAAATTTTCTTAAATTTAGTTTCACCAAAAACGCTATATTACAAAATTTATAAAATTTTGCAAAAATTCCTTCAAAATAAAATTTCCCTTTAAGGGTAATTTTTCAAAACTAGGGAAATTTTTAAAATTTTTCTAAATTTAGTTTCAATAAACAAGCTTTATTAGAAAATTCAAAAAAATTTGCAAAAATTCCTTCAAAATAAAATTTCCCTTGAAGAGAAATTTTTCCAACAAGGGAAATTCTGAAAATGTTCTTAAATTCTGTTTCAATAAACAAGCTTTATTACAAAAATCATAAAATTTTGCAAAAATTCCTTCAAAATAAAATTTCCCTCTTTTGTGCTTGAACTAGAACTGAACTAGAACTGAACTAGAACTGAACTAGAACTAAACTAGAACTGAACTAGAACTGAACTAGAACTGAACTAGAAATGAACTAGAACTGAACTAGAACTGAACTAGAACTGAACTAGAACTGAACTAGAACTGAATTAGAACTGAACTAGAACTGAACTAGAACTGAACTAGAACTGAACTAGAACTGAACTAGAATTAGAACTGAACTAGAATTAGAACTGAACTAGAATTAGAACTGAACTAGAATTAGAACTGAACTAGAATTAGAACTGAACTAGAATTAGAACTGAACTAGAACTGAACTAGAACTGAACTAGAACTGAACTAGAACTGAACTAGAACTGAACTAGAACTGAACTAGAACTGAACTAGAACTGAACTAGAACTGAACTAGAACAGAACTAGAACTGAACTAGAACTGAACTAGAACTGAACTAGAACTGAACTAGAACTGAACTAGGACTGACTGAACTAGAACTGAACTAGAACTGAACTAGAACTGACTAGAACTGAACTAGAACTGAACTAGAACTGAACTAGAACTGAACTAGAACTGAACTAGAACTGAACTAGAACTGAACTAGAACTGAACTAGAACTGAACTAGAACTGAACTAGAACTGAACTAGAACTGAACTAGAACTGAACTAGAACTGAACTAGAACTGAACTAGAACGAACTAGAACTGAACTAGAACTGAACTAGAACTGAACTAGAACTGAACTAGAACTGAACTAGAACTGAACTAGAACTGAACTAGAACTGAACTAGAACTGAACTAGAACTGAACTAGAAACTGAACTAGAACTGAACTAGAACTGAACTAGAACTGAACTAGAACTGAACTAGAACTGAACTAGAACTGAACTAGAACTGAACTAGAACTGAACTAGAACTGAACTAGAACTGAACTAGAACTGAACTAGAACTGAACTAGAACTGAACTAGAACTGAACTAGAACTGAACTAGAACTGAACTAGAACTGAACTAGAACTGAACTAGAACTGAACTAGAACTGAACTAGAACTGAACTAGAACTGAACTAGAACTGAACTAGAACTGAACTAGAACTGAACTAGAACTGAACTAGAACTGAACTAGAACTGAACTAGAACTGAACTAGAACTGAACTAGAACTGAACTAGAACTGAACTAGAACTGAACTAGAACTGAACTAGAACTGAACTAGAACAGAACTAGAACTGAACTAGAACTGAACTAGAACTGAACTAGAACTGAACTAGAACTGAACTAGAACTGAACTAGAACTGAACTAGAACTGAACTAGAACTGAACTAGAACTGAACTAGAACTGAACTAGAACTGAACTAGAACTGAACTAGAACTGAACTAGAACTGAACTAGAACTGAACTAGAACTGAACTAGAACTGAACTAGAACTGAACTAGAACTGAACTAGAACTGAACTAGGACTGAACTAGGACTGAACTAGAACTGAACTAGAACTGAACTAGAACTGAACTAGAACTAGAACTGAACTAGAACTGAACTAGAACTGAACTAGAACTGAACTAGAACTGAACTAGAACTGAACTAGAACTGAACTAGAACTGAACTAGAACTGAACTAAAACTGAACTCGTCCATCAAAGAACTGAATTAGAACTAGAACTGATCTGGAAAACAACTAGAACTGATCACGAACTTGACTAGAATTGAAGAACAATTAAAATATAAATATTCTTTCACTTTTACTTACCGTTCATGGAATATACGATTTATTTTAGCACCACCCGACAATTCATTGGTATTAACCAAAGCCGAACCAGAACCCTCAATAGTGCGCTCAAAATCTGACTGTAACTGTTGGATCATTCTAAAAAATTACAATTAATTCATTAATAAGAATTGCTCTTTCTAAACAAATTTCCCCTTTCAAACTTACTGCAACATAGCCTTTGTTTTCAAACTAGTATCGCCCGGTTGGAAATGTTTAAATTCGGCCACATCCTTTTCCAAAGCCAACATTTGTTTCTGCAATTTATCTCTCAAAGCGGGCAATGTATCGCGTATGTGATTCGTCAATTGTTGATTTAAAACGCGCTGCAAATATGGAGTTCCCAAACGATCGGCAATATGACGATAAGATGGATGACTTAGGAAAAATCTTCTTTCGGCCGCCAAGGCAGCATGAATATCCTTACGACCCTCAATATCCTTTTGAGAACGATTCACTACACCAATATAGCCACGGCGTAGCGGTAACAGTTTATTTTCCAAAATATCTCGAGCATCTGTACCCTCGTCCATCAAATCTAATTTAGTGATAACACCAATTGTACGTATACCCTGGGGATCAACATCTTTGGCCAATTTTAAAGCATCAGAATTGGCCAAATCTGTATTGGCAGGTGTTACGGCCAAGATTAGACATGTTTCTTTGCGTATAAACTGCAAGATCATTTGACGAATCTGTTGTTCAATATCTTGTGGCTGATCACCAATGGCCACCTTTGTCAAACCGGGCAAATCAATCAAAGTCAAGTTGAGTACATGAGGCGAATAGACACGCAAATTGATTGGAATGTTAGAAATTCCCTTATTGCTACCGGTGACACGATCTGTTTCATCTTCAATCTCTTTGCGTATCTCATCAAAACTGGTAAATTTTTTACCCTTACAATGTAAGAATTCACCATGTTCTAAAAGTGAAAAGGAAAAATTAGTTTTGCTGGGGAGATTCAAGACAATCTCAACTTACCCGTAGTACCATTGATCAGTTGCAAGATCAAGGGACGTCTGGTGACAATACCCGAACCACGAGGTAAAAAATCTCTGTAAAAAATTAAAAATTTATTAGAAAAAATGTTATTTTTAAAGGAAAAGGCTTAAGACTTCTTTCTAGCTTGTAATCAATGTTTTGGAGATTAAAGAGAAGTTCTATAAGAAGTCTAGATCAGTGTAGACCTCCCTAAAAGCAAAACTTTTATTATCTTTTGTTTACAACATAAGTTATTTAAAACGTTTTGTCCACATAAAACTATTTTAAGACTTTGCTCATAGATATGATAAGAAACAAAAGCAAATATAATTGGTTTTCTTGTGTTTAACATAAAAAACAAAAGAATTTATATGAAATGTTGGAAGCTTAACTTCCTCCAGTTTATTTTTAATATAATTTCTATTATTTACATAAAATATTAGTGTTTGGACAACAGCAAAAGATGCTAGTTTCAAATTTCACCCCATCCCTCTACGAAAAAGAGAGTTTTTTCTTGAAACAATATTAAAATTTTATTTTTAGTCCAAACATAAATGTAATTTTGTAATATCGAAAAAATAATTGCTTAATTTCTTTAAATGCATGTTATAAATAATTATTTTGTATTGTTGTTTATATCTCGGTCTAAAAAATCAGTCAATTATGATTATAGACTTGTTGCCAGATAAGATAATTTTATAAACGTAATGAAAGTAAATAACAAAATATTAATTCTCTTTTTTCTTTTGCCATAATTAAACAGTTTAAATAAATAGAGTGACAAATATTATTTGGAACACCCCAAAAGGGATGGGATATTAACTGGAAAAAAGGTGTAAAAATCAAATAAGTGAAATGAAATAAAACAAAATCGTAGGGAAAAATATTCTAATTCAGGTCTGTTCTGTTCTAGTTCTGTTTTAGTTCTGTTCTAGTTCTGTTCTAGTTCTGTTCTAGTTCTGTTCTAGTTCTGTTCTAGTTCTGTTCTAGTTCTGTTCTAGTTCTGTTCTAGTTCTGTTCTAGTTCTGTTCTTGTTCTGTTCTTGTTCTGTTCTAGTTCTTTTCTAGTTCTGTTCTAGTTCTGTTCTAGTTCTGTTCTAGTTCTGTTCTAGTTCTGTTCTAGTTCTGTTCTAGTTCTGTTCTAGTTCTGTTCTAGTTCTGTTCTAGTTCTGTTTCTAGTTCTGTTCTAGTTCTGTTCTAGTTCTGTTCTAGTTCTGTTCTAGTCTGTTCTAGTTCTGTTCTAGTTCTGTTCTAGTTCTGTTCTAGTTCTGTTCTAGTTCTGTTCTAGTTCTGTTCTAGTTCTGTTCTAGTTCTGTTCTAGTTCTGTTCTAGTTCTGTTCTAGTTCTGTTCTAGTTCTGTTCTAGTCTGTTCTATTCTGTTCTAGTTCTGTTCTAGTTCTGTTCTAGTTCTGTTCTAGTTCTGTTCTAGTTCTGTTCTAGTTCGGTTCTAGTTCTGTTCTAGTTCTGTTTAGTTCTGTTCTAGTTCTGTTCTAGTTCTGTCTAGTTCTTAGTTCTAGTTCTGTTCTAGTTCTGTTCTAGTTCTGTTCTAGTTCTGTTCTAGTTCTGTTCTAGTTCTGTTCTAGTTCTGTTCTAGTTCTGTTCTAGTTCTGTTCTAGTTCTGTTCTAGTTCTGTTCTAGTTCTGTTCTAGTTCTGTTCTAGTTCTGTTCTAGTTCTGTTCTAGTTCTGTTCTAGTTCTGTTCTAGTTCTGTTCTAGTTCTGTTCTAGTTCTGTTCTAGTTCTTTCTATTCTGTTCTAGTTCTGTTCTAGTTCTGTTTAGTTCTGTTCTAGTTCTGTTCTAGTTCTGTTCTAGTTCTGTTCTAGTTCTTTCTAGTTCTGTTCTAGTTCTGTTCTAGTTCTGTTCTAGTTCGTTCTAGTTCTGTTCTAGTTCTGTTCTAGTTCTGTTCTAGTTCTGTTCTAGTTCTGTTCTAGTTCTGTTCTAGGTTCTGTTCTAGTTCTGTTCTAGTTCTGTTCTAGTTCTGTTCTAGTTCTGTTCTAGTTCTGTTCTAGTTCTGTTCTAGTTTCTGTTTCTAGTTCTGTTCTAATTCTGTTCTAATTCTGTTCTAGTTCTGTTCTAGTTCCTGTTCTAGTTCTGTTCTAGTTCGTTCTATGTTCTGTTTTAGTTCTGTTCTAATTCTGTTCTAGTCCTGTTCTAGTCCTGTTCTAGTTCCTGTTCTAGTCCTGTTCTGTTTCTAGTTCTTCTAGTTCTGTTCTAGTTCTGTTCTAGTTCTGTCTAGTTCGGTTCTAGTTCTGTTCTAGTCTCTGTTCTAGTTCTGTTCTAGTTCTGTTCTAGTTCTGTTCTAGTTCTGTTCTAGTTCTGTTCTAGTTCTGTTCTAGTTCTAGTTCTGTTCTAGTTCTGTTCTAGTTCTGTTCTAGTTCTGTTCTAGTTCTGTTCTAGTTCTGTTCTAGTTCCTGATTCCTGATCAATTATATTTTAGTTGGTAGATCAATTTTTTCTTTATTTATCAATAATTTCTACTCAATTCTGCTTTCATTTACTGTTTAAATTCAAAAATTTTTGCAAAATTATGATCAATTTAATAAAATTGTTGCCGAAAAAAATGTTGTCATTGTCTTTTTATTGAACGCCTGGGTGACGTTTTCATTTATTTATTTTTGTTTAATAATTTTAATTAATAGTTAATTTAAGTAATTCCAACTTATTGTACAATTTCAACACGCAATATTGTTGTTGTAGCTGTTGTTTTACAACATCTGCATTTGTATTATATTTCATTTGAAATTTATAAAATTGTATGTTGATAGAAAATTTTATTTTGCAAAATAATTTCAATGATTCAACTAATTTGCGGTTTCGATTCTATGGTTTTTATATTTTATAAGATAAAAATATCTAAGGCAGTGGTTAATGTATTAATCTGTTTCAATAAAAGAGGGTTTTTATAAAGGGAATTTAAAAGAAATTTTTAAAAAACGTTTTCTCATTAAATATTTTAAAATAAAATCTATAAAGAATTTAATGGTTGTAATATCCCCCAGATCTTTATACAATTTTAAAGATATTTCTGGTCCTGAGTCATTGAATAGATCTAAAAGTATATGATTCATTTAATATCTTTTATTAAATGTCACAGACTTAAGTTAACTGTGAAGAAATTGTTATTAATTTAATAAATTCTTTAGCTTTTAATCATATTATGCAATAATCATTTACAAAAGAAAATTTCAGTTTGAATTTTGTTGTTCACACTCCAAATTACTTTAAACACATTGCAAAAAAGCAATGACCCCTAAATGTATTAAAAAAAACTGCATTTTTGCCATGAAAATATAAATGCAACAAAAGTTTTTTAAAAGGAAATACATATTACCAGTCGGGGCAATTTTTTCCTTATTTAATTAAAATAATCAAAAGTGTTATACTAAACTAAACTTAATTGCAAAAAAAAAAAAAAATAATAAATAAACAAAAGTATAAGAGAGAGTGGAATCACTGCTGAGTAGTTTACAAGTAATTGCATTATTCTATAGTTAATAATTTTCCATGGCAGAGAGCGTTTTTTGGTGGTGCGAATGTTAAGCAGAGAAAAATGTTAATGACCCAGTTTTTTCTCTGTTTGTGGAATTTTGTTAACAAATTCAGTTAAACAAAACAAAAATGAATCAAAATTACATAATTAGCAATAGTTTTAGTTTGGAAAATGTAATAAAAACTTCATGTAAAAATAATTATTAATAAAAATAAACAAAATTAACTGAAATTCTCATCATTTGATTAGCAATTGTATAAAAAAAAAATTTCAAAGCATGTTTATAATTTGATGATTTTAAATTCTATTTATAAATCATTGTAATATGATCGCGATAGTAATAGTTATTTTCGTTGTAATTTGTAATTTGTTTAATACAAGTAATTGTAATTTCTATTTGTCATGCAAGTGCTAATTTTTAATTATAAAGAAATATTTCAAGAAACCTATAACATAATATTTTCAAACAAAATTAGAAAATAGAAGTTTACATTAATCAAATAAATGAAGTAGAATTGTCTCTGAACAGAACTAGAACTGAACTAGAATTGAACTAGAACTGAACTAGAACTGAACTAGAACTGAGCTAGAACTGAACTAGAACTGAACTAGAACTGAACTAGAACTGAACTAGAACTGAACTAGAACTACTAGAACTGAACTAGAACTGAACTAGAACTGAACTAGAACTGAACTAGAACTGAACTAGAACTGAACTAGAACTGAACTAGAACTGAACTAGAACTGAACTAGAACTGAACTAGAACTGAACTAGAACTGAACTAACTAAACTAGAACTGAAACTAGAACTGAACTAGAACTGAACTAGAACTGAACTAGAACTAAACTAGAACTGAAACTAGAACTAAACTAGAACTGAACTAGAACTGAACTAGAACTGCACTAGAACTGAACTAGAACTGAACTAGAACTGAACTAGAACTGAACTAGAACTGAACTAGAACTGAACTAGAACTGAACTGGAACTGAACTAGAACTGAACTAGAACTGAACTAGAACTGAACTAGAACTGAACTAGAACTGAACTAGAACTGAACTAGAACTGAACTAGAACTGAACTAGAACTGAACTAGAACTGAACTAGAACTGAACTAGAACTGAACTAGAACTGAACTAGAACTGAACTAGAACTGAACTAGAACTGAACTAGAACTGATTTAGAACTGAACTAGAACTGAACTAGACTGAACTAGAACTAACTAGAACTGAACTGAACTAGAACTGAACTAGAACTGAACTAGAACTGAACTAGAACTGAACTAGAACTGAACTAGAACTGAACTAGAACTGAACTAGAACTGAACTAAAACTGAACTAGAACTGAACTAGAACTGAACTAGAACTGAACTAGAACTGAACTAGAACTGAACTAGAACTGAACTAGAACTGAACTAGAACTGAACTAGAACTGAACTAGAACTGAACTAGAACTGAACTAGAACTGAACTAGAACTGAACTAGAACTGAACTAGAACTGAACTAGAACTAAGTCAGAACTGATCTAGTGAAAATATTACAGAACTAGAACAGAACTAGAACAGAACTAGAACAGAACTAGAACAGAACTAGAACAGAACTAGAACAGAACTAGAACTGAACTAGAACTGAACTAGAACTGAACTAGAACTGAACTAGAACTGAACTAGAACTGAACTAGAACTGAACTAGAACTGAACTAGAACTGAACTAGAACTGAACTAGACTGAACTAGAACTGAACTAGAACTGAACTAGAACTGAACTAGAACTGAACTAGAACTGAACTAGAACTGAACTAGAACTGAACTAGAACTGAACTAGAACTGAACTAGAACTGAAACTAGAACTGAACTAGAACTGAACTAGAACTGAACTAGAACTGAACTAGAACTGAACTAGAACTGAACTAGAACTGAACTAGAACTGAACTAGAACTGAACTAGAACTGAACTAGAACTGAACTAGAACTGAACTAGAACTGAACTGAACTGACTAGAACTGAACTAGAACTGAACTAGAACTGAACTAGAACTGAACTAGAACTGAACTAGAACTGAACTAGAACTGAACTAGAACTGAACTAGAACTGAACTAGAACTGAACTAGAACTGAACTAGAACTGAACTAGAACTGAACTAGAACTGAACTAGAACTGAACTAGAACTGAACTAGAACTGAACTAGAACTGAACTAGAACTGAACTAGAACTAGAACTGAACTAGAACTGAACTAGAACTAGAACTGAACTAGAACTGAACTGATAGAAACTAGAACTGAACTGAACTGAACTAGAACTAGAACTGAACTGAAAACTGAATAGAACTGAACTAGAACTGAACTGAAACTGAATAGAACTGAACTAGAACTGACTCTGAACTAGAACTGAAAGAACAGAACTGAACTGAGAACTGAACTAGAACTGAACTAGGAATGAAACTAGAACGAAAACTTAGTCAGAACTGAACAGAGTGAATGAATATCATACCATTCCATATAACATTTTATAAAAATTTTCTTTCTAAATTGATTGCTTTTCAGTGACTAAGTCGAACTGATCTGTGAAAAATATCCATTCCATATACATTTTATAAAATTTTTTCTTCAATTGATTGCTTTTCAGGTGTAATCAACAACACATTTAATCTCTGCAAATCTAAAAAACGAACAATCCCATTAACAATAGTGTTCAAAAACATCTAATAACGGAAAATGTCAAATGGTCATGACATTACAAAACAAATTCCAATTTCTCTAACAAACTCAATAAAAAGTGAGAAAAAGTACTACTAGAACTTAACTAGAACATAAAATGTAAAGTAAATTACAAATTACTAGATATAACAAGTATAAACTTACAAACTTAATTGTGACAACTTTGACAATTATGGTATTAATTCGAATAGAAAAGGATTTAAAAATAAAACTCATAATAGGGCTAAGAGAAAAACAAGGAAATGACAAGAGAAGTAAAAAAAAAAACTTGTCAAACTATTTTGAACATAACTAGGCCTCTGACAATAACAGGAATAAGTTTGTTCTAAGCGTTGGGTATGGGGAGGAATTTAAGTGCCTATAGTTTATTTTTATACATTTTTCCTTGATACACAGATTTAGAGCAAGGGTAGTAAAGTGTAAATAATTGTTACATTTTATATCGATTTTATTTGAGTGCTAGATGTGAGGAGGGGGCGTTGAAGCATATGATGTTTTCGATATTGCGTAGGGGGGTGGTGGTTACTATTATAAGTTGGTATGTGAAAGTAATGTGTCTAGAGGGTTTGATGGGGTAGTTATATTGTTGAATATTCAATGAATATTTTAAATGTGTAGGTTCTAGTTATGCTTTAACAGAAGATTTTAGACAATAAAATATTTTAGTTGATGGAAATAATTGATTAGGGGTGGTTTTAGAAATAGTTTTTTAAAAGTACTTTTTAAGAGGTAAATTTATGATGAAAGTACCTAAATTATGGTAGAACTAGAAATGAATTAGAATAGAATTAGAAAAGAACTAGAACAGAACTAGAACAGAACAGAACTAGAACAGAGCTAGAACAGAACTAGAACAGAACTAGAACATAACTAAAACATAACTAGAAAAGAACTAGAAAAGAACTAGAACAGAACTAGAACTGAACCAGAACAGAACTAGAACAGAACTAGAACAGAACTAGAACAGAACTAGAACAGAACTAGAACAGAACTAGAACAGAACTAGAACAGAACTAGAACAGAACAGAACTAGAACAGAACTAGAACAGAACTAGAACAGAACTAGAACAGAACTAGAACAGAACTAGAACAGAACTAGAACAGAACTAGAACAGAACTAGAACAGAACTAGAACAGAACTAGAACAGAACTCGAACAGAACTAGAACAGAACTAGAACAGAACTAGAACAGAACTAGAACAGAACTAGAACAGAACTAGAACAGAACTAGAACAGAACTAGAACAGAACTAGAACAGAACTAGAACAGAACTAGAACAGAACTAGAACAGAACTAGAACAGAACTAGAACAGAACTAGAACAGAACTAGAACAGAACTAGAACAGAACTAGAACAGAACTAGAACAGAACTAGAACAGAACTAGAACAGAACTAGAACAGAACTAGAACAGAACTAGAACAGAACTAGAACAGAACTAGAACAGAACTAGAACAGAACTAGAACAGAACTAGAACAGAACTAGAACAGAACTAGAACAGAACTAGAACAGAACTAGAACAGAACTAGAACAGAACTAGAACAGAACTAGAACAGAACTAGAACAGAACTAGAACAGAACTAGAACAGAACTAGAACAGAACTAGAACAGAACTAGAACAGAACTAGAACAGAACTAGAACAGAACTAGAACAGAACTAGAACAGAACTAGAACAGAACTAGAACAGAACTAGAACAGAACTAGAAACTAGAACAGAACTAGAACAGAACTAGAACAGAACTAGAACAGAACTAGAACAGAACTAGAACAGAACTAGAACAGAACTAGAACAGAACTAGAACAGAACTAGAACAGAACTAGAACAGAACTAGAACAGAACTAGAACTATAAAAGTAAAGTTATCGATAAGTTTTCTTTAGAGAAGCCAAGTTATCGACAACATTTCTATAGGGAAGTAAAGCACTGGAACAGAACTAGAACTAATTTCTTCTCTAAAACTAACATTTGTTTTAAGAAAAAGTACCATTTTATTATCCCTTATTCTGCAACCCTACTTGATTACAACCACTTATAAAAACAACAATACAAAAAATGCACAAACAACAACAATACGACACAAAGAAACAAGTGTCTATAGTAAAATATACAATTTACTCCCCCTTTTTATTCAATAAGAGTAAATTTTCTTTATCCTCTCTTTCAATTACAAGTGTGTATAAATATTTGTAAATATTATCACAGATTTTACAACAATAATAGCAAAAAAATCTTACATTTACAGACAGCAAAAAGCGGATATTACAAACCAAAAAAAAAAACAGTTTGTGATAAGAGAGATAAATTTAGAAAAAAAGAGCTTAAGAAAAATAGTAGAAATACTCTGCTCTCCTATTAAGAAAATAAGAAATCATGAATGAAGTTGGAACAAAGCAAAAAAATATAGTAGACCAAGATGAAAAGGAGTAAATGGAGGAAATAAGTTTATAGAAAGGTACTAATAAACAAAGCCAATTAACATTTACCAAAAAAATTAACATTTTATTAAATTTTTAAACAAATTTGCTTAAAAACAAACAATTCAAATGAAGAAGTATGGAAATGCAACAACTAAAGAACTTAAAAAATCCAATACTATTTTAAAAAAATTAGGTATACTTGGAAAATATTGGAATTTTTTCTTCTTATTCAACTGTTTGATAAAAAAAAAAAAACAAAACGACAACAACAGAAACCACACTTTACTACTGTCAAATATAAATAACTATACAACAAGAACAATAAAGAATGGAAATATGTATTAAGAGGAGAATATAATAAAAGAGCAAAATATGAATGAGATAACGAATTTAAAGATATAAATAATTTATGTATGGGGGTTTCCTTAATAAGAAAAAAGAAATTTCTATATTTTTACAGACTTGTCTATAAAAATTTGTTGATATCATGACTTCTGTATAGAAAAGTTATCGATAACTTGGCTTCTGTATAGAAAAGTTATTGATAACTTGACTTCTCTATAGAGAAGTTATTGATAACTTGATTTCTCTTTAGAAAAGTTTTTGATAGCTTGACTTCTCTATGGAAAAGTAATCGATAACTTGACTTCTCTATAGAAAAGTTGTCGTTGACTTGACTTTTCTATAGAAATGTTATCGATAACTTGACTTCTCTATACAAAAGTTATTGATAACTTGACTTCTCTATAGACAAGTTATCGATAACTTGACTATATAGAATAGTAATCGATAACTTGACTTCTCTATAGAAAAATTGCCGATAACATGACCTCTCATAGAAAAGTTGTCGATAACTTGACATCTCTATAGAAATCTTGTCGATAACTTGACTTCTCTATAGAAAAGTTGTCGATAACATGACTGTTCTATATAAAAAGTTATCGATAACATGACTTCTCTATAGAAAAATTGTCGATAACATGACTTTTCTATAGAAAAGTTATCGATAACTTGGCTTCTGTAAAGAAAAATTATCGATGACTTGACTTCTCGATAGAATAGTTATCGATAACTGGACATCTCTTCTCTTCTATGTAGTTCTGTTCTAGTTCGGATCTAGTTCTGTTGTAGTTCTGTTATAGTTCTGTTATAGTTCTGTTCTAGATCTGTTCTAGATCTGTTCTAGTTCTGTTCTAGTTCTGTTCTAGTTCTGTTCTAGTTCTGTTCTAGTTCTGTTCTAGTTCTGTTCTAGTACTGTTCTAGTTCTGTTCTAGTTCTGTTCTAGTTTTGTTCTAATTGTGTTCTTGTTCTGTTCTAGTTGTGTTCTAGTTGTGTTCTAGTTGTGTTCTAGTTGTGTTCTAGTTCTGTTCTAGTTCTGTTCTAGTTCTGTTCTAGTTCTGTTCTAGTTCTGTTCTAGTTCTGTTCTAGTTCTGTTCTAGTTCTGTTCTAGTTCTGTTCTAGTTCTGTTCTAGTTCTGTTCTAGTTCTGTTCTAGTTCTGTTCTAGTTCTGTTCTAGTCCTGTTCTAGTTCTGTTCTAGTTCTGTTCTAGTTCTGTTCTAGTTCTGTTCTAGTTCTGTTCTAGTTCTGTTCTAGTTCTGTTCTAGTTCTGTTCTAGTTCTGTTCTAGTTCTGTCTAGTTCTGTTCTAGTTCTGCTCTAGTTCTGTTCTAGTTCTGTTCTAGTTCTGTTCTAGTTCTGTTCTAGTTCTGTTCTAGTTCTGTTCTAGTTCTGTTCTATTTCTGTTCTAGTTCTGTTCTAGTTCTGTTCTAGTTCTGTTCTAGTTCTGTTCTAGTTCTGTTCTAGTCCTGTTCTAGTTCTGTTCTAGTTCTGTTCTAGATCTGCTGTAGTTCTGTTCTAGTTCGTATTTAATTCTGTTCTACATCTTATCTATGTTGTTCTAGTTCTGTTCTAAATCAGTTCTATATTCTATTTATAAAAAATGTATTTGTTGGGCGAAACTTTGTGCAAATATTATATAAAATGACAAAAATGAACAAAAATGTTATTATGTAAAACAAAACATTTAATTATTCCAAAAATATTGAATGATTCTTATGTTTTGTATCTTCTTCTATAAACCAGTTTTATATACTTTGTCCTAAATGTATAAAAAAATATTAATGTATTGCCAAAATCAATAAACAAACTACAAAAAGAAATAGCAAAGAAAAAAGCAACAAAAAAGTAATTTATGATCTTTCTTAAAGATGACGTTTAATAATTCAAGTATTGCTTTGTTATAAATGGTTTCAATATATTGAATAAAGTTAAAGACCTCCAGACATAGCCAAATAACGATTTTAAACCCAGAAGTCCTTACATACATAGAAGAATTTACGGATTGAAAAATATTAACAAAGACCTAAAAGACTTTTTAAAATCGTGACTATAAATTAATTATTTATACAATTTTAATATTTTTAAGCAATTTATTTAGAAAATTTTCTAATTTTTATTAAAAAGCTAAAAATTTATTAATCAACCCTACAATTTGTTATGGAAACACCCATAGTGTTTGTTAAAAAAAAAACGTTAACTTTGCTTAAAGGACAAGTACAAAAGCAACAAAACTATACTGAAAAAAATGAGAGCATTACAAAAAGAACAAGAAGAAGAATCAATGAAAGAAAATGTCAAGTAGAGAGAGCAGCAGCAAGAATTTTCAGCAGGAAAATTGCCATTGATTTTTCACCAAACAATATCACATTTGATTGTTGTATTTGGCATTGGCTTAGAAAAAAACAACAACTACCCGAAAAATAACTAGATACGACATGTTAACGTAAGGAAAAACTGGGGGCGGAGTCTAAGAGAAAAACCCTCAACGATAACATTGATTATTTCAAGAAAGAAAGAAAAAAAATCGTTTATATAAAACAGCAATAATATCCTGATTTCATAAGACAATACTTACTTGCCCACAAAGTTTTCCAAGACGGAACTTTTACCGGCCGATTGACCACCTACCACCGCTATCTGGGGCAGATCTAGCTGCATGTGCACGCCCAGTTGGGTGAAGGCATCCTGCAGCTTATTAACAATAGGAATTAAATTCTCCATGTTGAGGATGTTATTGAAGCAATCAAAAGACTAGGTTTTCTTTTAATTTTTTCTTTTTTTTTTTGTAAAAAAAAAGCCAACAAGAAAATTTCCAACACCTTAAAAAGGTGTCAGAAATTTTTGTTCTAACTTCACTTGGTAATTCGTAGGTTTTTTTATTTTATGTTTTTCTACACTTTTTTTTATAAATTTTTATTTCTTTTTTACTTTAGGTATTTGTTACTACAATAAAAAGACGTTTAATTAATAAATTGTTTAAATTAACACTTCTTTTTTTACATAAATTTGGATTTTTTACAATTTTTTTCACTGAGTTTTAAATCTTTGGTATCTATCAGGTTTACGAATCGTTACACGACTAAAATTTCGATTTTTTTCATTTATTCTCTTTGCTTTTGATTAACATTCAATTTTACTACGTTTTTTGCTTTATGAGGGTTTTTCTTGGCCTCTTCTCTGGTCTGCTTTGTATTTTACTCCACTTCCAATAAGAATTTCCGAAAAAAGTCAGACAGACGTAAAAAGAAAAACAAAAGAATGTCAGATAGAAAATAATGACAATTGTCAAAATTACTCAAACCGAAAAAACACACACAGAAAAAATGGAACACAAATCTCTGTTTTAACAAATTATTGGTTTATTTTCATTATTTACACCCCAAATTAGCTAATAATATTAATTAATTTTTAATAAATTATTTAATAGTTTATCTTTTTCTATAAATCAACATAAATTTATTTAATGTGAGTCATTCATAACGGCGACGACTCATCATTAGCCACATACAATGCATTTGCCAGACAGAGAGAGTGAGACAAGAAAATACACTCAAAAACAAGTGTTAAAAACAGGGTTGTTTCTAAAAAACAGCAAGAAAAAACAGAGATGTTCTTTTTCACATATAAAAAAAATGCCATGAAAACTTATAAAATCTTGTTAATTAATAAAAATTAACGAAATTAACTGCAAAATTTAACAAATTCAAATAAAAAACTTTAAATTTAAACAATTTCTTCACAATTTAAACAATTCTTTTAATTTCTAATAGTTTTAATTATTATTTAAACGTCATTTTCTTTTTTTGCACTTCTTTTTTTTGCAAATTTTTTAAGGTCACTTTTTTCTTATTAAATAAATTACAATTTTATAATTATGTACACTCTATACTTTTCTTTTTATTTAACTATCAACTTCTTTGGAATGTAAACTAAAACTTTATTGTATTTTGCAACAATTTTCTAAGAGTTTTATAACATTTTTCTTAAAAAGAAAAACTCCGTTTAAGATTTTTTTCTTCCCAAGGAAGCAAGCAGCGTAAAAATCAATTTTTGACTGAGCCTACAGCACATAACAAAGCCAAGTAAAGTTTTCAGTAACGGCGTTACACTTGTTAAGTGACAGCGCCGTCTTTACAAAAAAAAACTCAACCGGCTAAATAAAATGATGTAGCATAAAAATTTAAATTTTAGATGGAAAAATTTAATAAAATTAAACAAATTACATAGAATTTTATGAAAAATAATTGCTATTTCGAAATTGTATGATAATAATTTAAAATTAAACAGTTTTTAAAGAGCTAGATATAAAAATGTGGCGGCGGCTAGTTGTCTTTAAAACGGCGTAAGCTTCTATTGAGTAGAAAATAAAACGAATAAGGAAAACAATGAAATTCCAAATAATATTACAAATAGGTACTTTTTCTAGAAAAAAGTACCAAATACAGCTATTTTTTAATATTCAGCAAATTTTTATGAAATAAGTATTTAAAAATATTTATTTATATTTTTGTTATAAAAAGTGAAAAAAATAAATTTTTCTTTGAAAATTGTTTTATTTTTATTTTAACACTCAATACTTCTTGATATATTATAAAGAAACGGTTTATTCAACTAGCTGAATATTTCAATTAATATAAAAAGAGTTAAAAATGTAGTAAAAAGAGAAAAAGTTGTTATTAAGCTAGCTGAATTTGCTGAAACTAAGCAAAAATACGTTTTAAAAATCTAATTCAGCAAGCTGAATAGCTAGATAAATTTAAAGTTTAAGTAAAAAAACAATAATAATCTTAGGAAAATATTTATAAAATAACTGTATAAAAGTTAATTTTGCAACTTGTATAAAATAACTTAAAAAATATACTGCAATAATAAAAAAAATCTAAAAATTATGGCTTTTCAGCTACCTAATTGGTGAAATTAATCATTCAAACAACTATTCTTTGTTAAATTGTCTTAAAAATCTTATTCAGCTACATTCAGTTACATATAGACAGATTTTTTTATTAAAAATTATTATTTCTTCAGAAAATTTATAAAATTACTTTTATTTACATAGCTAGCTAAATACTATAAAAATGTAATTCATCTGGTCGAATGGTAAAATAAGACAACTTTTTTACTTTCACTATTTGCAAAAAAACTAAAAAAATATATAATATATTTTAAGTAAATGCAAAATAATATTTAATACAACGGGCGAATACCAAAAGAATATTAAAAAAATGATATTGTATTATTCCAAATTTTTTGTAAATAGAATTGGAATCGATTTTTTGTTAAAAAGTAGAATTTTTAATGATAATTTTAAAAAATCAACTTAAAACATGATTATTTAAAAATAGTATTGAACAAATTGAATTTTTTTTATTTTACCATAATTTTTCAACAATTTCTTTAACAAAATTTACATAAAAATATAAAATTTTATTAAAAAAACACATTATTACCTTAAAGAAACACTGTTTTATCTCACGGCCTTACCATTTAACAACTGCAGCCAACTTCGTTGTAAACAATTACTGTTCAATATTAAAGTATATGTCAGAAAGCGGAAGTTACCTACAAATGTCAACTAGCTGACAGCTTTCTTTTCGTTCTAAATTTTTTAAACGAAAGTTGTGTTTTTTCTTGTGCTGTACGCGTTTCGTGTCAAAACTAAGGCTTAAAGTATGTAAATTTTATTAAAAAAATAGAGAAATAAGATTAAAATAATAATTGAAAGTGTTTTAAAGAATATTAAAAGAAATAAAAGTGTTTTTATGAAAAGATGTTAAAGATAAATAAAGCTTAAAAAAGCAGCATGTGAAAAAGAAAAGAGAAAAATTGTGATTTATAGACAAAATTGTTGTTAATTTTGTGAAATTTATTAATTTTTCTGTTGATATGGTTTTTCTTGTAGAATGCGTTACGTGGCTGCATACATGTTGGCTGTTCTCGGCGGTTTGGAAGCCCCCAAAAATGCTGATATCGAAAAGATCCTCAGCTCTGTTGGTATTGAAGCTGACAGCGAACGTTTGACCAAAGTTGTCAGCGAATTGACTGGCAAGTCCATCGAAGAATTGATCGCCTCCGGTCGCGACAAATTGTCTTCCATGCCCGTCGGTGGTGCTGCTGCCGCTGCTGCTGCTCCCGCCGCTGGTGGTGAAGCCGCTGGCAAGAAGGAAGAAGCCAAGAAAGAAGAAAAGAAGAAGGAAGAATCCGAATCTGAAGATGACGATATGGGTTTCGGTCTTTTCGATTAAACATCTTGAAATCGCCACCATTAACATCCACCACAACTTGGTCTGCAACGTGCAAAAGCTTGTCAAAAGGTGAGTGTTGTTTGTGTGTGAGTCATGTTAGTATAAATAAGGGGGGTAAATGGGGGGGCGACTTGTTTGTTGTTTTGGTTTTGATCAGAAATGTAAACAAATCTTTCTTTAATCCGGTTTGTTATCTATTCAAGCTTAAAAATGTAAACATTTTATCAAAATTTAGTTTGTTTATAAATCTTTTGTAAACATTTATTAAGATTTATTAAGATATTTTCCGAAAAAATCTAGTAAATTTAGTTTTATTCCTAAATTTTCTTAGATTTTTGGGTAATTTTTCATGATGAACAAAACTTACACCATCTTTCGACTGTACATTCATTGATGCTATATAAGTTTTACTGATTTTTTTTATAAAATTTTTTAAAATCTTACATTTTTGTAAATTGTTGGTCTAATATACATTTTTCTTTTTTCTCTTTTAGCCTCTTCAACCAAACAGCTTGGTTTTCTACCCCAGCTCATTCCTTACCCAACCAGCCTTCATTACAGCCGGTTTAAAACAATTTGACGATTTTCTTTTTGCCAAAGAATTTAAGATAATTGTTTAAATTTTAAACCTGTACAAAATTTTGTATTTTAAAAAAAAATGAGAGTTTTATTTCTGTGAAATAAAACTGTAGAATAAATTGCAAGTTTTTACACGTTAAAGAAAAAAATTCTATAAATTTGTATAAGTTTTAAATAGTTTTGTTTAGATCAAAGATTTTTTTCAAAAATCTTTTTGGAAATTTCAAAATTTAGTTCATTTCTAGGTTAGGTTTTGTTTTTTATTGGGAAATTTCAGCTTTTTTTAGGGTAAATTTGGATGATTAATTGGATTACTGGAGGAATTTGGCTGACATTCTACAAGCTGTCTTTAAACAAAAGGTAAGTTTTATTCAAAATTTTCTTTATTTTAAATTCTTTTTAATGATGATCATAATCATTACCATCTTTCGACTGTACTAACGTTGATGTTAACTTTTTAACTGATTTTCATTACAAAAGAATAACTTTTCAAAAATTATACAAAATTACTAATAAATTTATTTTTGTTTATTTTCAAATTACAGCCAAAATGAAGCAAAATCTTTGAAACCTATAGAAGCAATCAAGAAATGCAGCCCGGGCCATCTAAAAGTTTCAAGAATCATTTGTATTTTATAAATTTTTAATATTTTTTACAGAATTTTAAAACTTTGGAAAACATTTTAATAAAAATTTAAATAAAAAATAAAAATTTGTTTGTATTTTATTGACAAAATGTTTGTTTTTGTTGCAATACCTGCAGAAATTGTATTGTTTTTGAAAAAGTCTTCAGACGTTATGAATAATTTCCCCGAAGAAAAGCTCTCCTATGAAAATCAAAAAAATTAAAAAAGAAGATGCTAGAATAAGAGTTATTTGATGTGCAATTCCTACTAACAGACAGTATAATCGGCAGTAGAGCGGTACTATTGGCGCATTTTCCCACAATTGGTTAGGGAGTTTTACATAAATAGAAATATTTTTTAAATGATAAAGAGGAATATTAGCTTAACGCCCAACTAGGAACGAAGATAAAGAACCTTTAAATAGAGAACCCTTCTAATTGGAATGCAATTAAAAGAATAATATTTAATTTTTTTTAGGTTAAAAAATTTTGAAATAAATATAAATAATTTCTAAAATTATAACAATTTTTTTATAAAATTTGGCAGAAATAAAGTGCAAACATAGCTGAATTATTTTTGAAAACCTAACGGCCATTAGGAAACAAATCCATATTCATATACACAAAGTAGTTAAACTTTTTATTAAAAATAAAAGAAAAGCCAAAACTAATTTTAACATACCGCCAATGTAATTGAGTAGGAATAGTATTTTATTATTGAACTATGTAATAATAAAAGTAATTATTATTGAAATTAAACACAAATTAGTTGATTTTTTAAAATAACCTTTAATTTGTTTAACTAATGGAACAAAAGGACAACAATTGTCAAAACATAAACAAAACGAAAAAACAAACACTTTACAACACTTTTAGTGAAAACAAACACTTAACAACACTTTTTTACTGCAACAAAACAGCTGTAAAGGTAAACAAACCCCCCTCTCACACTCCCACCCGCAAACAAATCAACACAAGAATAGAAAACCACACACCACAGTATTTGTGGTTTTATTTATTATAAAATATACTAAATAACTAAATTTTACTATAAACAAAGAAACTAAAACAAAAATGTTACGAAATCAAGGAAAAAGTAAACCAATAATAAAACTCTTAATTCCCGCCTCGCAAACACCACAACAACCGAGATTAATTCATGTGCAAAATCATGTTCTCTACAACAAAAATACTGCCATTTTTCGCCAAGGAAAAATAATGGGTAAACTTTTTGGAGATCGTGTTAGTGGCAGTAAAAAACGTTGGTTTCCCTCCACGGAATCTTCACAACCCGGCAGTAATAGTGTTATGTTTAAACAATCACAATTTGGCAAAAAACCCAATGGAGGAGGCAAAAATGCCACACGCCGCATGACTGTTTTAAATAAATTGTTTATGAAACATGTAACAGATCTCATGGCCACCGGGGAAATATCGGACACCATATTGGGCAAGGGATTGCAAGTGTCTAGAGTGAAAATTTCCCAGGATTTTGCTTATGTTAATGTATTTTGGTTGTCTACCGGCGAACCAGGGAAAGATGCTTTGCTGGAGCACGAATTACAACGTTGCTCGGGTTTGTTGAGACATGAACTCTCACAGCTGGGACTAATGGGTGTAGTGCCGCGTATTAAGTTTGTTAAGGATAAGTTATATACAAATATGAATCAAGTAGAGGCTTTGTTGAAAAATATGGATTTTGGTGCAGAGGAAGAGGAAGAAAAAGAGGGAAAAGAAGATATAGATTATTTAAATAAACATGCGGCAGAAACTATGAAGCAAGAGTTTTATGGTGCCGGTAACTTAGAAAATAAACCCAAAATTTTGGAAATTAAAGAAGAAAACCAAGAAAATTTACTTAAACTGCCAGAAATAGATGCAAATGTACCCGAAATGAGGCATGATGTTTTGGGTTTAGACCATAAAGGTATTATGTTGAAGATTTTAACAAAAATGCGTAAATCTACACAGGCCTGGGATCAACATTTACAAAATCAATCTACCGAGATGGATCATACAACTACCTCCTCTATACCCTCTACCTCCTTTGAGCAATTAAACAAAATAAATGAAAAATTAGCTAAGGCGGCTGCTAATTCTGAGAAATTTGAGGCTTTTCTAGCTAAACGTAAGGAGAGACGTAATACTCCGGAACGTAAAAAGTTTAGAGAATCCGATCATCATATTTATGATGAATATGCTGGAGAACAAGGCGATTATGCCGACTTGGTATTGAGCACACGTCAGCGGCAGCTATTTGAGGCTGAAGATTATTTGCCGGAGGATGAAGTAGAGGATAGAAAATATAAGTAGTAGTGTTATTAATTAGTTACTTAAGATGAAATGTTACTATTTTATTGTATTTGTTTATTAAGACTTTAATAAATATTGTTGTTAAAAACTAAGGAAAATCAATAATAGAAGAAATAGATTAATAAATGAGCTGTTGTGTAATCTAGAGAGTACTCTATGGTGTAGTTAATGGACTAGTCTGTTGTCTAGTTGAGTTTGTAGTGTCTTTGAAAGTTCATTCATTACCTTTTCTAGTTTTTATCCCCAATTTCAAACTCTTTTTCTTTGTTTATATTTTGTTCTCTTAATAGTTGTTCTCGTTTTTTTATTGAAAATATTTTTTTTTTTTTACTTTTTTTAATTTATATTTTTCTTATATAATACAAGTTTTTTATATTTAATTATCTGTTTCAGTTAATTTTTTACAATTTTAAATTTGCTGCGCGTTTCAAAATGTTATTTTTTAATTATTAACTAAGGTGTTTTGTTCGGATGTTTTTAAACTGCTTTGAGGTTATGTTTTAAATAAAGCAAAGTTATTTTGAGAAAATAAGTTTAAAAAGATTAAAAAAAAAAAACTTAATATGAAAGGAAAAGATAAAAGTTAACTGGACTAATACAGAACTAGAAATGATCTGGAACAGAACTGAACTAGAATAGAATTAGAACAGAGCTAGAACAGAACTAGAACAGATCTAGAACATAATTAGAACTGAACTGATCTAAAACTGAACTGAATTGCAACTGAACTAGAACAGAATTAGAACTAAACTAGAACAGAACTAAACCTGTACTGGAAATGAACTAGAACTGATTTAAAACTGAACTGGACCTGAATTACAACTGAACCAGAACAGAACTAGAACTGTACAGGAAATGAACTAGAACAGAACTAGGACACAACTTTGGCAGAAGCAGAACTGAACTAGAAATGAACTATAACTGAATTAGAACAGAACTATAACTGAACTAGGACTGAACAAGAACTGAACTAGAACTGAACTAGAACTGAATTAGAACTGAACTAGAACTGAGTTAGAACTAAAGTAGAACTGAACTAGTACTGAACTATTACTGAGGTAGAATGAACTAGAACTGAACTGAACTAGGGCAGAAATAGAACTGAACTAGAACAGAACTATGTATAACTGAACTAGAACTGAACGAGAACAGAATTAGAACTGACCTAGAACTAAACTAGAACTGAAGTAAAACTGAACTAGAACCGAACTAGAACTGAACTAGAACTAAACTAGAACTCAACTAGAACAGAAATAGAACTGACCTTGAACTGAACTAGAACTAGTACTGAATTAGAACTGAACTAGAACTGAATTAGAACTGAACTAGAACTAAACTAGAACTGAACTAGAACTGAAATAGAACTGAACTATAACTGAACTAGAACTGAACTAGAACTGAACTAAACTAGAACTAAACTAGAACTGAACTAGAACAGAACTAGAACAGATCTAGAACAGAACAAGAACTGACCTTGAACTGAACTAGAACTGGCCTTGAACTGAACTAAAACTGAACTTGAACTAGAACTGAACTTGAACTATAACTGAACTAGAACTGAACTAGAACAGAACTAGAACAGAACTAGAACAGAACTAGAACAGAACTAGAACAGAACTAGAACAGATCTAGAACAGAACTAGAACTGACCTTGAACTGAACTAGAACTGACCTTGAACTGTCCTAGAACTGAACTAGAACTGAACTTGAACTAGAACTGAACTTGAACTAGAACTGAACTAGAACTGAACTAGAACTGAACTAGAACTGAACTAGAACTGAACTAGAACTGAACTAGAACTGAACTAGAACTGAACTAGAACTGAACTAGAACTGAACTAGAAATGAACTAGAACTGAACTAGAACTAAACTAGGGCAGAAATAGAACTGAACTAGAACTATGTATAACTGAACTAGAACTGACCTTGAACTGAACGAGAACAGAATTAGAACTGAACTAGAACTGAACTAGAACAGAACTAGAACCGAACTAGAACTGAACTAGAACTGAACTAAAACTGAACTAGAACAGAACTAGAACTGAACTAGAACTGAACTAGAATGAACTAGAACTGAACTAGAACTGAACTAGAACTGAACTAGAACTGAACTAGAACTGAACTAGAACTGAACTAGAACTGAACTAGAACTGAACTAGAACTCAACTAGAACAGAAATAGAACTGACCTTGAACTGAACTAGAACTGAACTGAATTAGAACTGAACTAGAACTAAACTAGAACTGAACTAGAACTGTACTAGAACTGAACTAGAACTGAACTAGAACTGAAATAGAACTGAACTAGAACTGAAACAGAACTGAACTAGAACTAAACTAGAACTGAACTAGAACTGAACTAGAACTGAACTAGAACTAAACTAGAACTGAACTAGAACTGTACTAGAACTGAACTAGAACTGAACTAGAACTGAACTAGAACTGAACTAGAACTGAATTAGAACAGAACTAGAACAGAACTAGAGCAGAACTAGAACAGAACTAGAACAGAACTAGAACAGAACTAGAACAGAACTAGAACTGAACTAGAACAGAAATAGAACTGACCTTGAACTGAACTAGAACTGAATTAGAACTGAACTAGAACTAAACTAGAACTGAACTACAACTGAACTAGAACTGAACTAGAACCAAACTAGAACTGAACTAGAACTGAACTAGAACTGAATTAGAACTGAACTAGAACTGAACTAGAACTGAACTAGAACTGAACTAGAACTGAACTAGAACTGAACTAGAACTGAATTAGAACAGAACTAGAGCAGAACTAGAGCAGAACTAGAACAGAACTAGAACAGAACTAGAACTGAACTAGAACTGAACTAGAACTGAACTAGAACTGAACTAGAACAGAACTAGAACAGAACTAGAATAGAGCTGAACTGACCATGAACTGAACTAGAACTGACCTTGAACTGAACTAGAACTGACCTTGAACTGACCTTGAACTGACCTAGAACTGAACTAGGACTGAACTAGAACTAGAACTGTACTAGAACTAAACTAGAACTGAAATAGAACTGAACTAGAACAGAACTAGAACAGAACTAGAGCAGAACTAGAACTAGAACAGAACTGGAACAGAACTAGAGCAGAACTAGAACAGAACTGGAACAGAACTAGAACAGAACTAGAACAGAACTGGAACAGAACTATAACTGAAATAGAACTGATTTATAAAGAATATTTTGAATTTTTTTAAATTTCTTTTTAAATTATTAAAACTTCAGTAATTTGTTTCCTTTCTTTTTTAAATTTGTCTTTTGTTTAACTTATTTTTGCAGTCATATTAACAAATTTTATTTTAATTGCTCTTTTCAACAGTTATTTTAACAGTTTTTTATTTAAATTTGTGTATTTTCTTTATAATAAATGGCTTTTTTAAATGTTTTATATAATTATTTCTTTCTTTTTTTCTTGTTACGAGGTATATAATTCTTTTTTTTTAATATTTGTTAATGATTTGTTGTTTATTTTTATTTGTTATGTTTTAAGAGAGTTTTTCTATTATTTACTTAAGGCTGTAATGAAGTTATTTTCTTTTTTGTGAGTTTGTTTTGTATAAAAAAAAATCTTATAAAATTATAAAAAATTAAAAAAATTAACTTATTTATAAAACTTATAAACTAAATGGCAATACAAGTCTTTTCGTTAAAAAAAATAGTAAAAATAATATAAATATTAAGAGAAGAGTTGTTTGTTTGGTTTAGAGGGGGAGAAGGGTGAGTAGGTTGAGAAGGAGTTTTTAGATTTGTGTAACACAAATTGTACTTGAATTTAAAAAAAATAATAATAAATTAGTAATAAAATTAAAAATAAAACAAAGTAATAACTTTGTTAAGTTTTAAATTAAAATAAAAATAAATTAAGTTTTGTTTTATAGTTTAAATTTAAAAAAATGTTAAATAAATTAATAATTAATAAATGCAGAATTGGTAAAAATTGTTGCAACAAAAAGTTGTTTTTTGTTAAATAAAACAAATTTTATAAAAATTGAAATAATTTAAAAATTTAAAAAAAATATATATATAATTTTTCCTTTTTGCATTGTTTATTTGTACAGTTTTTGTTTCAGAAATAATATTTATGTTTATTTTTAATTTAATTTTTAATTTTACTTAAAAATTATTGATTGTTTTTTTCATGTTATTTTTTTGTAAAAAATATAGTTTTTTTTTTCTGTTTTGTCTTTTTTTTTTTAAATAAAAAAACAAATCTTATTTTAAATAAATATATTACGAAGCAGCATTTTTTTTTTGTATATTTTTGTTGTATTTTTTTATGTTTTATTAATAAAGTTAATTAATTAATGACTTAAGCTTCACCTCATCATAATGATTTAGAGTGTAAGTAAGTGTGTTAAATAGGAAACCTATGAAAACTGAAGCATTTAATAAGGATTTTAAGCGAAAAAAAGTGAGGAAAATTTTGTTTAGAAAAGAATTCATTGAAAAGACGCTAAAAAGTCCCACTGTGAAAAGTATTTTCTTTAAAAAATCGACAGGCCAAAACATTTGGTTACATATTTTCTTTATAAAATTACAGTCCCAAAGTTTGTGTTACATCTATTTTAAAGTCTATTCTATAGTTTAGTCTGGTCTAGTCTGTAGTCGAGTATATAGACTAGTCTATAGTAGAGTAAATAGACAAGTCTGTAGTCGAGTATATAGACTAGGGTCTATTCGAGCATACAGACTAGTTTGTAGTCGAGTATATAGAATATTCTGTAGTCTAGTCTGCAGACTAGCCTGTAGTCGAGTATGTAATCTAGTCAATAGGCTAGTCTGTAGTCCATTCTATAGACAAGTCTGTAGTCTATATTCTATAGACTAGTCGGTAGTCTAGTCTATAGACTAGTCAGAAGTCTAGTCTATAGACTAGTCAGAAGTCTAGTCTATGGACTAGTCAGTAGTCTAGTCTATAGACTAGTCAGTAGTCTAGTCTATAGACTAATCAGCAGTCTAGTATATAGACTAGTCAGCAGTCTAGTATATAGACTAGTCAGCAGTCTAGTATATAGACTAGTCTGTAGACCAGTCAGTATTCTAGTCTGTAGACCAGTCAGTATTCTAGTCTATAGACTAGTCAGTAGTCTAGTCTATAGACTAGTCTGTAGTCTAGTCCGTAGACTAGTCTCTGGTCTGGTCTATAGACTAGTCTATAGACTACTCTGTAGTCTATTCTATAGACTAGACGGTTTTCTAGTCTGAAGTCTAGTTTACAGAGCAGTCTATAGTCTAGTCTATTGTCTAATATATAGTCTTGTCTATAGTCTAGTCTATAGTCTAGTCTATAGTATAGTCTATAGTCTAGTCTATAGTCTAGTCTATAGTATAGTCTATAGTCTAGTCTATAGTCTAGTCTATAGTATAGTCTATAGTCTAGTCTATAGTATAGTCTATAGTCTAGTCTATAGTCTAGTCTATAGTCTAGTCTATAGTATAGTCTAGTCTATAGTCTAGTCTATAGTCTAGTCTATAGCCTAGTCTATAGTGTAATCTATAGTCTAGTCTATAGTCTAGTCTATAGTCTAGTCTATAGTCTAGTCTATAGTCTAGTCTAGTCTATAGTCTAGTCTATAGTCTAGTCTAGTCTAGTCTATAGTCTAGTCTATAGTCTAGTCTATAGTCTAGTCTAGTCTATAGTCTAGTCTATAGTCTAGTCTATAGTCTAGTCTATAGTCTAGTCTATAGTCTAGTCTAGTCTATAGTCTAGTCTATAGTATAGTATAGTCTAGTCTATAGTCTAGTCTATAGTCTAGTTTATAGCCTAGTCTATAGTCTAGTCTATAGTCTAGTTTATAGTCTAGTCTATAGTCTAGTCTATAGTCTAGTCTATAGTCTAGTCTATAGTCTAGTCTATAGTCTGGTCTATAGTCTAGTCTATAGTCTGGTCTATAGTCTAGTCTATAGTCTAGTCCATAGTCTAGTCTATAGTCTAGTCTATAGCCTAGTCTATAGCCAAGTTTATAGTCTAGTCTATAGTCTAGTCTATAGTCTAGTCTATAGTCTAGTCTATAGCCTAGTCTATAGCCTAGTCTATAGCCTAGTTCATAGTCTAGTCTATAGTTTAGTCTAGTCAACAGTTTAGTCTAGTCTACAGTTTAGTTTAGTCTATAGTCTAGTCTATAGCCTAGTCTATAGTGTAATCTATAGTCTAGTCTATAGTAAAGTCTAGTCTAGTCTATAGTATAGTCTAGTTTATAGTCTAGGCTATAGTCTAGTCTATAGTCTAGTCTTTAGTCTAGTCTATAGTCTAGTCTATAGTCTACTCTATAGTCTAGTCTATAGTGTAATCTATAGTCTAGTATATAGTCTAGTCTATAGTCTAGTCCATATTCTAGTCTATAGTCTAGTCCATATTCTAGTCTATAGTCTAGTCTTTAGTCTAGTCTATAGTCTAGTCTATAGTTTAATCTAGTCTATAGTCTAGTCTGTAGTCTAGTCTATAGTCTAGTCTATAGTCTAGTCTATAGTCTAGTCTATAGTCTAGTCTATAGTCTAGTCTATAGTCTAGTCTATAGTCTAGTCTATAGTCTAGTCTATAGTCTAGTCTATAGTCTAGTCTATAGTCTAGTCTATAGTCTAGTCTATAGTCTAGTCTATAGTCTAGTCTATAGTCTAGTCTATAGTCTAGTCTATAGTCTAGTCTATAGTCTAGTCTATAGTCTAGTCTATAGTCTAGTCTATAGTCTAGTCTATAGTCTAGTCTATAGTCTAGTCTATAGTCTAGTCTATAGTCTAGTCTATAGTCTAGTCTATAGTCTAGTCTATAGTCTAGTCTATAGTCTAGTCTATAGTCTAGTCTATAGTCTAGTCTATAGTCTAGTCTATAGTCTAGTCTATAGTCTAGTCTATAGTCTAGTCTATAGTCTAGTCTATAGTCTAGTCTATAGTCTAGTCTATAGTCTAGTCTATAGTCTAGTCTATAGTCTAGTCTATAGTCTAGTCTATAGTCTAGTCTATAGTCTAGTCTATAGTCTAGTCTATAGTCTAGTCTATAGTCTAGTCTATAGTCTAGTCTATAGTCTAGTCTATAGTCTAGTCTATAGTCTAGTCTAGTCTAGTCTATAGTCTAGTCTATAGTCTAGTCTATAGTCTAGTCTAGTCTAGTCTATAGTCTAGTCTATAGTCTAGTCTATATTCTAGTCTATAGTCTAGTCTATAGTCTAGTCCATAGTGTAGTCTATAGTCTAGTCCATAGTGTAGTCTATAGTCTAGTCCATAGTGCAGCCTTTAGTCTAGTCCATAGTGTAGCCTTTAGTCTAGTGTATAGTCTAGTCTATAGTTGTGTACATAGTCTAGCCTTTAGTCTATTATATAGTCTAGTCTATTGTCTACTTATTTTTAAAGAAAATTCTCTTCCCTTTTACATTCATCTCTTATTTTTCACTACTTTTTCAATATTTTCTTAAAGAAAATTTTAAAAGTAGTTTAATACCTTTAAAGCTTTTAAAAAAAGCTCTTTTCTTAAACAAATTTTCACCAATTCTAACGCTTAAAATTATATTATTAGATATTTAATTAAGTGTTCATTTGTATAAAATGTGTATTTAAATACTAAATATACTGACTGGCTTAATAATAATAAATATGTATATAAAAATTAAATTAAAAAATTAAATTAAAAAAGAAATTAAATAAAATAAAAATTAAATTAAAAAAAAGCTTAATGTTAAGCCTAGTAAAATATATAATTATATTAAAGAAAAGCTTAGAAGGAGTTTAATTTACAAAAAGTTTGAGTAAAAATAATGAGCTTATCGTATTAAGAGAGTTAGAGAGTAACTTATTTTTGTGGCAATTTTTTTCTTTCTTCTTAATTACTAAATATTTATAATACATCTGTTAGAGAGCTTTTATTATTTATACATTCTTACAATTTTGTAGCTTTTCTTTTGCTTAATAATATAAAAAAAAGCTAAAAGCTTATAATTTGTTATAGATTCTGTTTGTTTTTTATTAAAGATATTTTTTTTTTTCGTTTTTTCTTGAATATTTGTGTTCTGTTTTTAATGTAAAGTTCGTTTAATGTCTAAAAAAAAGGAAATACAAATATTTTATAAATTATTTTTATATTAATACTTATCGATTTTGTTAAAAGAAAAGCTTTCTAAAGTTAATAAGGATCATACATTGCGAAAAAGAAAAGTTTGATAAAGCTTTGATTCGATTTTTGAAATCACTTTTCTTAGGAAAAGTTTACCGGATTCTGAGAAACTTTTAATTAGAAAAGTTTTTCCAGCTCTGAGCAACTTTTTGCTAGAAAAGTTGTTCAAAATCTCAGCAACTTCTTACTAGAAAAGATGTTCAGATTTTAAGCAACTTTTTACATGAAAAGTGATTCACACTTTTACTAGAAAAGTTGTTTGGACCCTGAGCAACTATATACTACAAAAGTTGTTCAGATTTTGAGCAACTTTTTACTAGAAAAGTTGTTCAGATTCCGAGCATTTTTTTACTAAAAAAGTTGTTTAGACTCCAAGCAACTTTTTACATGAAAAGTTCTTTAGATTATAGGCAACTTTCTTGCTACAAATGATGACCAGACTCTGAGCAATATTTTACCAGAAAAGTTGTTTACACTCTGAGCAACTTTTTACTAGAAGAGTTGTTCTTATTTTGAGCAACTTCCACATTCAGAGCAACTTTTTACTAGAAAACTTTTTAGAAAAGTTCAGGTTCAGAGAAACTCTTTACTTAAGGTTCTGAAAAAGAGCTTTAAAAGCTTTAGCAAAGATCCTTTTTGAAAAAATATTAATTCGTTGACTGTATGCAGTCGCAAATGATCACTCCCGCCTTAAGACTTTGGAGATAGCTTGAGTCTTAGGAGCATTTTTCTTAAATAATTCTTCTGTATCAAATAAAACTTTTTTAAGTCTTATGTTTAAGCTTATCTAAGCTTTATAAATTAACTTTTTTTGTTTCATAAATTTTATGAAAATTGAAAAAAAAAAATCATAATTAAATATAATTAATAAGTATTGGCTTGTTCTTGTAACTACATTAGTAAATAATTATTATGTTTTAGTTTTAAAAACTCACAACTTTAGTTTTAGCGGCCTATAAGAGAGGAGAGACCCCTTTTCTCCTTAATATTTCCTTAAACCAAATGCGCGGTACCAGGTTCCATTTTATAGCCCATTAAATGATAAGGAGCCTCACCAAATTGCGCTGCACTAGGACTATCGGCACGTTTAATTTGAGCCAAAGCTTGAGACATAACAGCGGCTGCATTGGCGGCGGCTGCTGCTCCAGACATATTTAAACCAGACATAGCACCTCCGGTATTGGAAGCACCCCGGCCACGTTTACGTTTGGGTAAAATGCCTTTGCGTGCCATATAGAAACGTATTGTGGAAACGGGTATATTAAACATATTACTAACCGTTTGGAAGGTCTGACCTTTGGACACACATTTGGCCGCCTGTTCTAAAGACTCTTCCGAACGGCGTATGCGCCTAAGGGAGCAGTTATTATCCATAGATTGTAGCATAGAGTTATTGGCGGTGGAATCATGTTCTGAATCAGCCATGGCACCACCAAAACTATCATCCTCATCATGGGCCACGTAGTTATGATCTTCTTCGACAGTGGAATCCATATGATGAGGCATTAAGTGGCCGGTGGGTGGTGCTGACGTGGCTGTATTGGCATTTTGACTATTTTCATAGTGTTCATAGGCATTTGAAGTGGATTCATCGCCAGAGTCATTAGGGGCAAATGTAGAAGCAGCCACGGCCGCCAAAGCCAAAGGATTTCTCATTATGGTTTTAAGATTAGCAGGATTTAAAACTTGTAGATTTTGTGAAAGTGTTGAGTGATTTGAAGAGTGTGATGGTGTGCTGGTGGGTTCCTTTTTAATAACAATTTGCTGTTGTTGCTGCTGTTGCAGTTGTTGTTGTTGCTGTTGTGCTGCATTTGTCTGTATAGTACTGGCGGCTGTGGCGGTTGTAGTTGTTGTAGAATTAGTGGCTGTATCCTCCTCATCTTCATTACTATCCGCCGTTGTATTGGAGGCCATATTGTTGTTATTATTATTGTTATTAGAACTTGCCACATTAACCTTGCCACTCATGGCTTTCAGCTGATTAAGATTTAGAGCAGCATCCGAACCATACAATCCTCTGATGCGCAACTGTTCGGCACATCTTAGCAGTTGCGGCAAACCTGCCTGGGTAACATTTACCTCACCTTTATACATAAAATCCACCAAGGCCTGTATCTCCCATAACTTAATTTCTGAGGGTAAAATAATGACAGGATGTTTACAGGGATTTTCCGCCAAAATACTTTCAAAATAGGAAGAACAGGCAGCCAAAACTAAACGATGACAATGCACCTGATGTCCTTCACAAGCTAATGTGACATCTACAAAACGTTGACCGGCTAAAAGCTGGGGAAATGCTGCTCCTATACTGCCCAAATGACTGTTCCAGCGTACACAAAACTCCTGGCGATGTGAAGGTGTCATTTTGCTCGCGACCACAATGTGCTGGAGTTTTCCTTGTTATTCGTAAAGAAATTAAAAGTTTATATCGTTTTAAAATAGAAGACTAGTTTTGGAAGATTTGTTGTTTCGTTTTTTCTCGTTTTTGTTGTTGTTGCTAATATTTGCTTAATTCAGTCCAGCAAACGGAAGTTTTTTAACAAAGTTTGAAAGAGTTTATATTAAATTACCTAAAATGAAAGAAAAAACAGAAGTATCAATATAAAACCCTTAAAATTTATAAAAACTAAAATTTTCAAACTAAATTTTTAAATTAAGAAATTATTTTAAAGGTTATGTTGAAAAATTTCGTTAATAAAACCAATAAAAGAGGAATTAAAACTGTCAAGGGTTGCAAAACTTATAAGCAATATAAAACAGTTTTCATTTTTTACATAAACCTTATAATAAAAAAACTAACTTTGAGGTTAGGTTGAAAAATTTTGTTAAATATTAAGATTTTTTTAAAAATTAAAGCTGTAAGCTGTTGCTTGATTAACAAGTAATAAAATTAAATAAAAATTTGCTTAAAAATTCTCTAAATTTTGAGGTTAGTTTTTCTAAAATTATAAAAATAATTAAATACGCCAAGTATTTACAACTGTCAAATTGTATCAAAATTGTTTAGATTTAAGTGAAGTTCTAATGTTTCAATTCTAATTAAAATAAACAAAAATAAATTTGAGGTTATGTTGAAAATTTGGCTTAAACATACGAATTTTTTAAAAATTAAAACTGTAGTTTAAATTTTTCATAAAAAGGAGTGGACAATGTTTAAAAATTTTAAATTTAAAGCTAAATTTCAGAAATTAAATTTGAGGTTAGTTTGATTTTTTTTTTTTTTTTTTGATTTCTCAAGGAATTGTTAATAAAATATTAAGTGAAGTTAAAAGCTATAGGTACCTAGGTATAAGGGAAAAGTTTAGTTTAAAAGTGTCTATTAATTTAGAAATAATATATTTTTTTTAAAGTTTGGAGGGAATTTGAAAATCTTAGCAACGGAAACAAGAAAAATATTATATTTTATGAAAGAAGTGGGTTTTATGTGCCTATTTTAATTAAAATTATGCTAAAGTTTTAAAATTTTTAGTTAGGTTTTATTTTTGTAAGGTTTTTTAAAATAGTTTTGAAGTCTTTTAAGAACAAAGAAACTTATTTGCATTTGTTTTGAATTAAACGTTTAATTTTCAAGAAAATTTTCTATTAGTTACATAAAAAACCTTGATAAATATTAAACCCCTAAGGATCATTAATGAGTTTTGTTATAAAAATGATTCATTATTCGTATAAATAGTAAAATTTTGTAATAAAACCAAATTAATCTTACACATACACAAGTTTATTATAGAACAACTTCAGAAAAAAGGAATAGTAAAGAAAATCTATAATAAATATACTTTTTAGACACACTCTACTTTATTTTATTAACAATAATTATTATACTCCGTCTTGTATTTTAAACAAATGACGCCAGGAAGACACAAAGACAAATACTAAAAGGTAATATTGAAAATTTACAGCAGTCGCAGCAGCAGCAACAACAAAAAATAAAATAATAATAAAAAGAATAATAACAACAACAACAAAATATACCACATAAAAATACTGCAGAAAAATAGCTTAAAAGAACAATTTTTGAACACTGTACTTAATATACAATATAAAAAAAGAATTATTATAAAAAAAAAAACAAACAAAAACAAGGAGAAGCAGCAAAAAAAAAAACTAAAAATTTACACTTATACATTTAACATAACCTACACACGGATTTTGCTCAAACATACACACACACACTTAGGCACAAACATATAAATAAACTAAAAACAAAAACTAAAAAAAAAGTTAATAACAAAAAAACAAGAAATCCTCAGGAAAATATAATAAAAAAAAAAAACATTAAGAACAACAACAACATAAAATGTTGTTGCTGTTTGGTATAAACATTTTAAGAGCCTTTAAAAAAAAAAGTATCAACGAATAAGAAGGAGAGATGCTTAAAATGACAGAACACAGGAGTGAGTGAGAGGTTAAATAAAATAAAAACATAAAAATTTAACAAACAAAAAAAGGAGCTTGCTTGTGTTTTTATACAACAACAACGTGAAAAAATTAAACATTTATTATAATATTCCTTGTTGTTTTTCTTTTTTTTTCTGCACAATAGCAAAATATATAAAATACAACAACAAAAATAATAACAGAGAGCGAGAGCAGCTAGCAAGAAGAGCAAGAAAATAAACAAACAAGGCAAAAAAAAAACAAAACAAGATTCTTAACAGTGTTACCATAAGGTTAAAAATATAGGAATATAAAAGGAAATAAACTAAGCGCAAGTTTGTGTTTAGAAAAATTTCTCAGTAACGTTTTTATTTAGATTCTGAGCAACTTTATGTTGGAAAACGTCGATTCAAAGAAGAAACTTATTAAACAAGAAACAAATGTATGTTTTTTGAAAAGTTGGTAAATTTCTAAGCAACTTTTAGTTAGAAAAGTTGATCAAATTCTGAGCAACTTTTTGTTAGAAAAGTTTATCACCATTTGAGCCAATTTCTATTAGAAAAATCGATCACCATCTGAGCAAATTTCTATTAGAAAAATTGATCACAATCTGAGCAAATTTTGATTAGAAAAATTAAACAGATTTTATTAGAAAACATTATCAAATTTTAACAGCTTTTTGTTAAACAACTTCATCAGATTCTTCGCACCTTTTTGTTAGAAATGTTGATCAGATTTCAAGTAACATTTTGCTGCAGAAGTTAATCGGATTCTGAGCAACTTTATGTTAGAAATCTTCGTCGCTTTTAAGAAGAAATTGAAAATATTCTCAATAACTTTAAAATTCTAAACAACATTTTGTTAGAGAAGATGATCACAATCTGAGTAACTTATTTTTAGAAAACTTGAGCAGATTCTGAGCAAATTTTTACTAGAAAAGTTGATCAGATTCTGTGTAACTTTTTGTCAGAAAATTGTATCATATTTTAAACAATTCTCAACATAAACATTGACCAGTTCAAGACTAGGGTAACACTGCAATTTACACTACTATTAACTGAGAGTGTATCCGGAAAGTGTGGTATACAAAATGGAATTGAACCAGCAAAGTAGTGTATTAATAGAGAATAGCTAACCTTTGATTACAATTACGAACGCCAGCGACAAACGTTAAACTACAGGACATGATTTTAGATTTAATATAAACAATACAAAAAGCTAAATTATTTTAAGAATTTTATTATTTAAGATTTTTTTACTCAATAATACTCCACTTTAATAAAATGTTAAAGAAAAAAAGTTGTGGAAATATTATATACTTTTTTATAAATCCCTTAAAAGGTTTAACTTTTTACTTTAACACTAAAATTTATTAAATCGTTTTGTCGTCTGTATCGCCAATTGTAAACTAATTATATATATTGCGAAAAAAAATTCTAAAGTCTACTTGTGCGACCGCATGTAGACAGGAAATAAGCAAGAAAACGTAAGAAATAAAGAACAATTTTTTTTTTTCGCTTAAAATATATATTTTTTTCTGTGCTAATATTACTGCTGGTATATGGTATTTATACATATACAACTTGCCCAGGAGAGTGGAGGTTTAAAACAAATTTTTATTGTCATATACAATTTTCAAGATATTTTTTTGTTGCAAAATTTTTAGTACATTTATTTGGCTCTTCAAAGTTTTTAAACTTTAATTAGAAATTAATTAGTTGGGTGGGGTATTTAATATAATGCAGATACTTTTTTTCCACAAAGAGCGAAAGTTGGGGGATTTTTTCTATATTAAAGTAATTAATGCAGTTTGTTGTTGATGAGGGTTTGAGAATAAAATATGGACACAAAGAAATTATGGACAAATTTCTTTGTTTCATTAAAATAAAGTTCGTGGGGATGCTTTTCTTCTTCATATCATGGCAAAAATAACGTAATGTTAAGATTTTTTTTTGCATATTTGACTAAAACAGATAAATCATAACAAAAATTGCTTCAAAATGAATGTATTTTTAAGATTTAAGAAGATAAATTAAAAAAACAATAATTTTTTTAATAATATGTTAAATTTTAAAAAATTATAAAAATAATTTCGAAAAAATGTCTATTTATAGGAATTAACTAAAAATTAAAACTGACAAAATTTGCTAATAAAATGTAGTACCCAAAGCAATTTTAATTTTTCATTTTAATCTTTAATAGCAAATTTCAACTTTAAGGTTAGGTCGAAAAAAATCCTTAAACATTAACATTTTATTAAAATGAAAACTGTTTTAAGGCGAAATGTTAAATTTTTAATTAAATTTGAGGTTATGTTTTAAAAAAATTGCCTAATAATTTATATTTCATAAAATTTAAAACTGTAAGTTAGGTCTTTTAAGGTGAGAAACATAAAGCCATTCGAATTTTGAATTTATACTTTAAATTTCAAAAACTTAACTTGAGTTTTGTTAAAAAATCAATTTAATCAATTTAAAATTAGTTTAATACTTTAAATTTAAAGAAAATAAAAACTGTCAAATGTTTGTAACTTTAGGGAGGGCATCATGGTATTTTTATTTTCAAATTTAATTCAAAATTATAATATCAAACTTTGAGGTTAGGTTGAAAAAGTTGCTTAAAAATTAATATTTTTAGGAAATATTTATTGACAATAGCACTCGTAGTTTAATAACTATTAACTACCACAAAAATTTCATATAAAAAACAAAAAAATCAAAAATTAACTTTGAGGTTAAGTTTAGAAAAATTTTAAAAATTAAAATACCTATTTCTTTACTTGAAGTTTCTTAACATTTTTGTATATTTTAGATTTGTTAGAAAGTTTTTTTTATGAAATTTTCTTATTTTTGTAATAAATATGTAGTTATTTATTTTTAAACACACCCATACCCATAAATTATAATAATTAGATTTTTTCCTTACGTTTTTTTTTTGTGGTACTGCGCGCGTCCTTTATAATTTTAGTTTGTTTATGTGTGTGTGTAGTAGTAAATTTTATTTCTTTGTTTAATTGAAAATCGTTAAAATATAACAAAAAAAAAAAAGAAACATTTGTAAATAACAAAAAAAAAAACATACTTCAAGTTAAACATAAAGAGCGGGGAAATAATATTATAGAAAAAAATAACACACTTGCCAAAAAAATATAAAAGAGATGCCACATAAACGAAATAAACAAGATAAAAATTGGGGAAAAGGACTTGACAGTTACTATAGGAGAAAAAATCAACATATATGAAAGAAATTTTAACAAAAAGGATTAATTACTGATAGAATTTTACTTAAATTACTTTCAAATTTCATAAAAAATAACAAATTTTAGCTTTAAGTTTGTTAAGTTTAGGTTAATGAGTAAATTTTTTTTAAATTCTGGGAGTTGGGCTGTGTTTTAGAGGAATTTTCTTTAACACTAAAGTAATTAGTAATTTTTAACAATGTGGCAGCCTGATTTATAACATTGCCACTCATTCGCTCATTTCAACTCAATGTTTGGTACTCACTCTCCCTCTCTGCCATTGCCATTATTCGCTGAAACGCTATGAAATTACTGGAACATAACATCGCGCAAAAAAAAAAGAAAAACAAAACGAAGAAGCAGCAAAAAACAAACAAAACAAAAACTCTAATAAAAACAAAAGGAGTATTTGTTGTTTTTTTTTCAATGTATTTGTGAGAACTACTACTATTTTAATAAATTGCTTGCTGTTAATGAAGAGCACAGAAAAAGATATGCAAAATCTAACAACAAAAACCAACTGAAAAAGAAGCAAGACAATAACAACATCAAGGCAGGAGACAAAAAAAGAAGTATCTTTTTGTTTGAGTTTTATTTTCCTACTTAAATGGGGGGTCATTACTAAAAATGGATGCTAAAAATGGTTTATTAAACAGGAAAATATTAAGTAATGGATAGCCTAACAAAGCTTACAATTAAAAAGATTTGTATAAAAAAACTTTTTAATTTGTAAAAGATTTTTGCCTTGGTTTTAACTTACCCTTTTGTCTTTTAATTTTGTTAATAATTATAAAATGTTTGACTTTTGTGTTTTTCTGATAATTTTGTCACTTTTCTAATGTTTTCTCTTATATAAACTTAAAATTTCTTTTATTTTTTAAATTTAAGGTTTTATTTTGTAAAATTTCCTTTTTTAACTCAAATTTTAAAACAAATCACTATAAAATTATTGATTTTTCTCTTAATATAGTTTCTTTCTTTATGTATTACCAGTATATTATTTAATTACACACGCGGTCTTTCGAGTCGTTCGCTCCTTTTTCGCGTCGCACTATTGTTAAAATGTTTAACAAAAAATCTTCTTCATTTTCACAACGTTTACTTAAATTTTTTGTTTGTTTTTTGTTGTTGTTGGCTGCTTGGCGTTTTCTTGTTGTTTCTTTTTCTTTTGCACAATTTTTCATACCAACAACAGCAACAACAAGCAGCAGCTCTCTTGCATTTTGTTTATACTTCTAGTTCAATTTGTTCCTTTATTTACCGCAAGCGCGTTCTATTCTAGTTTGTTTCCAACGAAAATAGTGTTATCAATATACAAAACAAGAAACTCGCTACAATTTTTGAAAATAACGTTAAAATATCAAAATAAAACCCCAAATTGGCCACACTGCTATAAACAGTCAATCACAAAGTTGCCAAAAATTGCTAAACTGCATTATTATAGAGATGCCATATTATGTGCTATAAAAATCGCTTAATTTTAATAATATCTAGGGTTTTTTGGAAAAATTTGAGAATGTATATTAAAAAAGATTTAATTAAGGAAAACAGATTTAATTAAAGAAAAAAATTTCGTAATTCAAAAACTTTTTTTTGCTGAAGACTACTACACATTGTCATTAATAGAAAATTTAACCAAAAGTATTCAAAATTGTTGGTTTTAAGTTAAAAAATTTCGTTTAAAATTAAATAAAAATTGTTATAGAAATAAAGAATAAACAAAACAAATTATAAAAAATTAAAACTGAACCCTAGGGCGTTCGTTAAAAAAAAAAACTCATTTAGCTTTAAATTGCATTTATTTTTAGGCGAAAAACTTAAATTCTTTGTAAAACTAGCAGAAAACTACAATAAATTACTTAATTTTTTATAAAATATACAAATTAAAATTGTCTCTCTCAGTTTGTGGAATGTTTCATCATCTGCCCAACTTGACGGGTTTTATATTGGCCTCACCATGATCCGGTAGTAATCTCTTAAATGTACCCACACAAGTATTTTTCAAAATTTGTTGTTTGGAGCGTTTCACACACTCATCATAGTAGCATTTCTCTACATTATGTAAAAATTCTATTAATAATTTATTGTCTCCCCCATTGGGACCCACATAGAGGTCACATTCCAAGCTGGAAGCTTTTAAATCGCGCACACAGCAGTTGAGGAAATCCGGATTGGCAGAAAACCATGTATTCAAACGTTGCAAAGGAATGGCTAAAGGTTCACGTAGTATGCCAGTCACCCAGGTATCGTCTATCCAGAATATAGGGGATTTGGTTGCTTGTTCCACTAATCTTAAGGCTGTTTGGGGATTAGTGATGTACAACCAACCGGACAAATAATCGGGATAAACATTGCCCGCATATTCTTGCTGGGAAACATACCATTTATTGGCCTGCAAACGTATGACCGGTTTAGAGTCTAATATATAGCCTGCCAATAGTTCGGAGGAGGTGGTCAGTTTGGGATTTTCCAATTCCAAAGCATCTAAATAACGTTTTACTTGGAATATATCGTAGACAATATCATCATCTATTTTTATAATAAATCTAGCTTTTCGGCATTCGGTGGCCGACCACTTTAGACCCATTATATGTTTGTAGCTCAGATTTCTATAGGCCTCCTTAAAATTGCCCTGCAATAGATCACCAAACCTTTGTTGCTCATTTTGTAATTGCGACTGCGTTATAAAATGTTCTCTCTCCGGTACAGAAGCCAAGAGAAATACTCTTTGTATACCCAAATCGGAAAGTTTTGCCTGGGAAATGGCTTGACGATGGGCGGAACGCAGTTCATCATGACCCGCATAAGAGGTAACTATTAAAATAGCTAAAACCACCATAAATTCCTTATTATTTAAATATTTTACTTTAATATTTTATTAAACTCACCCAATAATTCCTTTTTATACGAATGGCACAAACGATTTTCTATTAAATACTTAAAATTTGTTAAATTCAGCAATTTGGGGGCAATTTCTGTTGGTGGCTGCGTCAGTTCTTGTGAATTTTCTTTAATTATTGTTATAAATTCGTCGGCAGCAGGTTGTTTTGCTAAAGTATATAAAAATATAATTAAAATTACGATTGAGGCCCCCAAAAGGGTTAAGAGTTTATTAAAAACTTTAAAGCGCAGGCGCATTTTGTTTTAATTTTCCCTTTTTACAAAAATAAAATTTTCTGATAACAAAAAACGTAAACAAAGGCAATTTACTATTAACCCCTAAATGGTCAAAAACTATTGATGTAAGTAAAACTAGTTTATTAAAATTAAGTTAAACAAAATTTAGATTTTCAACAAAATAGCTAAAATATTTGATATTCATCCCTATTTCTTGTTAAAAAAATGATTGAATTTGTTGTTATTATAAAAAAATAGTTTTATTAAAAACGACACACCGTTTAAAGGTTAATTAACTAAGCTAACCTGCCTGTTTTAACAAATCAAAACAATAACAATAAAAAGAAGCATAAATGACACACGAACAAAATGTAAACATAACATAGAGTTACCGGAGGTTAATCAAAATGTGTAGCAAAATAGCAGTTTTTTAAATTTAAAATTTTTAAAGATATTTACTCAAAAAAATTTCATAAATTAACAAAACTCTAATAAAAATTAACAGCAATATTATGTTAAGATTTATTTAAACAAAAATTCTTAAATAAAATATTTATGAAAAAATCGCTTAAAAAACTACAATTAGTTTTTATAAATAAATAAGAAATTACTGCAGCTTAGCTGAAATTGCTAATGGTAATCAATAGTTTATAAAAATACGAATAAATTTATACGTAGTTATTTTTTTAGAAAACCACATTTATCCACAATATCGCTGTAAACTTGGATACAGAAAAAAACGCCAAAAATGAACTATACTTTTTTATAACAAAAACATAAAATTGAGCAAATTTTTATTCCGTTTATGGAATCAGCTCTAATCTATTGTAGGGCATTCAAAACTCTTTGCAATTGACTAATATTGTTCACCTTTCCACCCTTTAAAACAAAATATTATTAAATTTTTTTTAGCAAATCACTAAAAGCTAATAACCCAGTTTTTTCGTCAGCACCTAAACCAACAGCTGTTTTAAACAACTCTGTCTTCTTTACTGCCATATGTGTTTTTAGTGGCTGTAGTTTTAAGTAATTTTTATGCAACTATTTTTACAAGCATTTCTTTTGTAAAAATTCTTAATTTATCAAATAAAAAACATGAGTTTCCTTAACAAAGAAGAACGAGCCAAATGCTGGGGACATCGTGATGAATACTGGAAATGTTTAAGTGAAAATGCACCACAACATAGTTCGACATCGGGTGAAAAAGTACCGGATGCCTGTAAAAAATTGCGCAAACTTTTCGAGACCAGTTGTCCGTCGACCTGGGTAAAACATTTCGATCGTAAACGTACCTATGAACAATTTAAGGAGAAAATCCAACAGGGCTATGATCCTTTAGATGAAAAGGCACAAAAGACGGGACAATAAGTCCAAAAATTATTGTATAAGAAAAGCTATTGTTAATATGTTGATGTTTTCTAATAATTTAATAAAAAATCTATATTATACATAATAAGATTTGTTTATTATTATTTCTTAAGCAGCATACACTTCCTCCTTGGGCATATCCACTGATACGGAGACTATATGTTTGCCGGGTATCATAACATTACCTAAAATACGAGCATCTTTACCATCCTCTAGAAATTCTACACACATGGATAGTACTATATTGGCATCTTTGTCGGTACAATTAAAGAAACCCACCAGAACACGACCATCGGTTATTACCACACGAAAAGGTTTGCCTAACCATCTTCGAAGATTACGGCGTCCCGGGGACAGATTTTTTTCATTTACATTGCGGGCATTGGTGATGACATTATTGAGTAAATGATTCTACAAATATTTAACAATTAATAAAGATTTTTTTGGATTTTAAGAACTCACTTCATAGGGCTTATTGGTGTTGTCGGTATCACTCATAATTTTCCAGGTCTTTTGTTTAAATTTTTAAGAAAATTAAAAACTTTTTTGTGTATTTATCAGGTGTAGTTATTTTTGTAAACATTGGATCAAAAACAGAGTTGTCATTTAGAATAATAACAATACATTCACTGGGAATGATGAGCTTAAAAGTTAACATTGGAGCCAAAAGTTGTTTACCTAATTTTTTTCTTTTATATATTTTATACAAATTATTTAAAATTGTAAAGTTTAATTCATATTTTTTTACGAAAATTGTGTATTTTTATAAATTTGAACAATTTTTTAACAAATTTTTTACGTTGTTCACCCTTTATATTTAACAGAGCGCGGTAAATGTTATTTACAGTAATGACAACTCTTTGTTAATGTAAACCCGCTGATTAGGAAAGATTTATAAAAATTATAGCTTTTAAAGAAAATTTTTAGTTTAAATCTATTAATTAATTCAATTTTTCTTTGAAAAAGTGTTAGAGATACAAAATTTAAATAAATTAGTAATTTTTATATATAAAAACAAGAATATTTATTAAGTGCTTAAAAATCGCTTGTTATTTATAACACTAATTAAATTGTTAACACTGCCGTTACTTATCATTTGTTTATTTTTTATTACCCCCCAACAAAAGTGGCCGGTTTCTTAATACCTCTTCAAATAATTGTGCAATTTTGTAAGTTAATTGTTCTAGAAATAGAAAAAAATGTCTGAAATTGTATTTGCTGTTATAACAGGTAAGATTTTTAATTAAAAACATTATTTTCAATGTAACAAAGCGACTTAAATGATCAATTCTTTAGTAAGTGACACTTGTCATCAAGATGCCACCAAAGATCGCAGTGGCCCGCGTTTAGTTCAATTGCTAACAGAAAATTTTGATAATTGTCGCGTTTTAAAGGAAATTTTGCCCGATGAGCAAGATTTAATAACACAAAAACTAAAACAATTAGTTGCTTTGGAAGCTCAGGTTTCTTGTATTCTTACTACTGGAGGTACGGGCTTTGCTCCCAGAGATGTTACTCCGGAGGCTACTAAGGCAGTCATAGATAAAGAATGTCCTCAGCTTGCTATGGCTTTGGCCATACATTCCTTGCAAAAGACTAAATTTGCCGCCTTGTCACGTAGCGTGTGTGGCATTGCCGGCAAAACTTTGATTTTGAATTTTCCCGGCAGTGAGAAGGCGGTAGTGGAATGTTTTGATTATGTTAAGGATTTACTGCCACATGCTTTGCATTTACTTAACAATGAATTGGCCTTAGTGAAAAAAACGCATGAACAAATACAAAACCAAACGCAGCAGGCAGTCATTCCTCCTGCCCCCTCAAAAGGTCACATTTGTCCCCACAAAACTGGCAAAGGAGATGACAACGATCGTAATTCTCCCTTTCCCATGTTACCCGTTAATGAAACCTTGAATATTATACTGCAAACCATAAAACCTCAAGCTACTTTGCCACAACTGCTCAAAGATTTTAAATCGCCGGTGGATATACCACCTTTTAGAGCTTCCATAAAAGATGGATATGTCATGAAATCTTCGGGTTTCTCAGGCTCTAAAAAGGTTTTGGGTTATATAGCTGCCGGGGATTCGGTTATAGAAACTGATTTCCAAGAAGATGAATGCTATAAAATTAATACCGGAGCCCCAGTACCTTTAAAGGCAGACTGTGTTATACAAGTGGAAGACACTAAACTACTAAAAACCAAGAAAAATGGTTTGGAAGATTTGGTTGAAATATTAGTGGAGCCCAAAAAGGATTTGGATATCAGGTATGGAAGCAAACAAAAACAGTTTTAAAAAATTTGATAAAAATTCTTGCTTTCCAGACCTATCGGCTGTGATTTGGCCAAAGGTTCTAGCCTATTCCCTAGTGTTGATCTATCACCAGTGGTGGTTAAGTCCCTAATGGCTTCTGTGGGTCATGCAGTGCCTTTGCATAAACCTTTAGTGGCTGTAATTTCAACGGGCAGTGAGTTATTGGATCCTCAAGATTATCCTATAGAAGGAAAAATCTATGATTCCAATACCACTATGCTGAAGCAGCTATTACAATATTTTGGTTTTGATTGTGTGGTCACTAAAGTGTTAACGGACAAGTAAGTATGATAAGATAAGTAAAAGAATGACTAGGCAAAATTTTGATTAGATTAAAAATAGGAAACAAAGGAAAGATTTATGATGATTGTTGTAGAAACAAGAATTTGAAAAATTTTAATTTCTTTAAAAAGATCTTGATTAGATTAAAAAAAGAAAACAAAGCATAAATTATTGAAGAATTTCTATTAAATTTTTGTTATTTTTCCAAAAAATTTTTATGTTAAATTTTTTCATATTAATTTTTAACAATTTTCTCTTTTAAAATATCCTATAGTTTCGATGAAGTCTACGAAACTTTAACCTCCATCTATGATGAAGTTGATTTTGTTATCTGCAGTGGTGGTGTATCCATGGGAGATAAAGATTACATTAAGCCTGTATTGCAAAAATTAGGCTTTAATCTGCAAGTTGGAAGAGTTAACATGAAACCGGGGTAAGTTTGAAAAAAAACCTACTTCAATCTACTTAACTTTTTTACTCATAAAATCTCTTCTTAATTTTCAGTAAACCCATGACTTTTGCTTCCAAAGACGATAAATATTTCTTTGGTCTACCCGGTAATCCTGTTTCGGCCTTTGTTTGTTTCCATATGTTTTCATTGCCCGCCATACGCTGGGCTAGTGGCTGGACTTATGAAAAGTGTATGCTGCCAGTTGTACAAGTAACGGTAAGTACAAATTTTTCCTAAGTTTACATCTCATTACAATCAAATATCATTACGTATTTTCAAACATACCTATTAAAACGCAATTAAATTTTGAGCTCAATAATTTGTAAGGTACTACACTTCTACACAATCTTGATACATTTAGTGTAGAAAACACTAAAAATCTCCAGAACCGTAATCGCGGTTTTGAAAATCGATAAGTTTTTATGTTTAGTGTAATTCGTTGACGGAAAGTAAGAGTTAATTACTCTGCTGTATTGTGGGACAAGGATTATTTGCCGGCAAATAATTCATCCATAGGTGGCCAACGTAGGGGCATTTCCAAGGAACCCAAATGTACCTTATAATGGCTGTGGTTACATCATGCCACATAAAAATCCACTTGGAAGTAATTCTAAGGCTGTACAAACTTCCAAGAACGAAAAACTCAAACATAGCACACCATTAGAATCCTGAAAGCCTCGGATTATTAGATTGATACTAATCTATAGGAATAAGATGGAATATGGGTCCGAGAGTTTTAATTAATTGAAAACGGAAACCCCGCTAAAGAAGGACTTTTACCAGGAATCTCTGGAATACTTTTAGTCTGAAGTAACTATAGTTTTATCTTCGAGTAAAAATAATTGGAATTGACAGGACTTAAATTAGCAGAGTGCGTATGAGCAGACTATCCTCGAGGCAATTGGGTTGAATTCAACACTGTTAGTCATGTCTCTAAAATCGACAAATAGGAAAGAAGGCGACAGAAGTTCTCGGAGTTGAAAGAGGATTCCTATCGACACTGCAATTTAAATTCTACTTCCTGAACCACCTGCATATGTTCATATGTTAAATTTTGCTTTTCTAAACTTCCTGAAACATTTTTGATACTATCCTAGACGGAGTTGACAGCTCTGTCTGAAGAACAAACTTGTCCAAACTGGTTCAAATTAGATGGTTTAGCTATATATTTTGATGCCTATATATGTCAAACTCACTGTTAAGCTTAAGTGGTGATAACTTCAGTGAAACCAGGCCTCTATATGATGTCCCTATGTCAATTAGCGGTTCTGGAGTGATCGCTACTATAGTCATAACGAAAAGGAAAAGGAGACTGTGTCTCATCTACACTACTACTGTCGACATTTACTGAGAGTAGGGAAGATTTCTTGGGTACTTCTTTTCTCTTAAATATGGAGGAACTATGCGGGATAATTCTCATCGTTATAATTGGAACTTAAATTAACCTTTAACAGCGAAATCAGAGTTTAGAGAGAGCTCTAGAGCAATAACACTAGTAAAGCAGAGATTCAGTTGGGAAATGTATTTTTATATCTTGCTGTTAACAAGAGATTCAATATCTGAAACTGTTGTCAGTTTTGGGCGTTTTTTTCTATTTTATAGGCAATTTTAATATTGTTCTCAATAAAAAAGTTAACTGTATGATTTCCTAAGTTATACAGTGCTTTTTTTGTTCCTGAGTTATACAGTGTTCTTGTGAAATTATGTTCTAAATCAAACAATTAACCATAACCAAATATTTCATTGGCAATTTTAATTTGTTCTTAATAAAGAAAATAAGTTATTTCAAGACATTATTTCTTATGATCTTAGTGATCAAGAAATTAACTGTGTGATTTGTGAAAGTTCCTTAGTTATACAGTGTTCTTGTGAAACTAAGTTCTAAAACAAACATCTAACCATAACCAAATATTTCATTGGCAATTTTCATTTGTTCTCAATAAAAGAAAATTAGTGATTCAAGGCATTATTTCTTGTGCTTTTAGTGATACAGTGACCTTGTGGAAGCCAGGGATTTGAAGTTTTATCTTCAACAACCTATAAATACACATTTCATGGGCAATTTTAATTTGTTCTCAATAAATATATAAAAGACTAAAACTTCAAGCAACATTTCTGTTCAACACATAACCTGTGTCATCTCTCTATAGTATAACATACAAATTGCATTAATTCATTCACCTTAATGTGCAACCAGTTTCATCCATTTATTCTTGACTTTGAAGCAAAACAAAAAAAAAAAAAACTTGCTACTCAACTTTTGTATGTTTTTCTATTTCTTTTCTTGTTGGTTGCGTACGCAGTTACAAAATCCTAATGTTGCATTGGATCCTAGACCGGAATATATGCGTGCTACTATAACCAGTAAAAATGGTCAACTATATGCTACAATAACAGGCAATCAGGTGGGTTTTCATAGCACCAAAAACTTTTTCGCCCTCCACTTTCAACAAATACTTCCATTTCATTGTATTTAATTAACCACAAACTATACTTTAATGTACTTAAACAATTAACAATACTTTCGCCTTTATTTATTACACTTGAATAGATGAGCAGTCGCTTGCAAAGTATTGTAGGAGCCGATGTACTGGTACATTTACCAGCACGCACCGCCACTAAAACAGAGGCCCATGCGGGTGATATACTGCCAGCCAGTGTATTGCGTTATGATTTCATAACGAAATACGAATGAAAGTTTGTTAAATTTTAAATAGTCTGCAGCTAATAACGTTTTTTTTTGGTTATGGGTATACAAATAGTTCGAATAATTTAATTTAAAATGTTCAAAACATTACCTTAGTTTTTTTTAATGAAAAAAAAAATATAATTGAAGTTGTAAAATTATTTTTTATTATTATTACAAGAAATTTATAAATTTCTTTTAAAAAAATTTAATATTAGAGTTTTATATAAAAAATAAACTTATATTTACAGTTCTTTTTTTTTTTTGCTTAAATTTTGTGGCCAATATTTGTTTTGTTCTTTCTTTGAGTAGTTTATAAAATAAAACGTTTAATATTAAACAAATTGGTAAAGTGTTAAAAAAAAAATAATAAAATATAATTTTTGATTATTTACAAAATTTCTTTGAAAAAAAAAAAAAAAATATTTATATAAACAAAGATTTTGTTAAACAAAATGATTAAACAAATTTTACACTACTTTCTCTCTCAATCTCTTTAAACTAATAAATTTCGAATTTTGCTATAGATTTTCGTGAAAATTTGAATTTTCTTTTAACAAAATCTTTGAGCAGAAAAAAAAAATATAAAAAGAAATTTCCAACCATGTTTCTTCTTTCGCTTAGACCCACACAAAACCCATGATTTTGCGGTTTAAAGTTATTTGTGTGTGTGTATGTGTGTTGCTGATGCGAATAGGCTGTATTCAAACACGTTGTACTTCTCCCTTGTTATGATGTTCCATTGGTTTCTTGACATTGGTGTTGTTAACATCAGAGCTCTTGTTTGTCAAACGTATCGAAGAACGACATGGCAACGCGAATTGATATTTATTAGAGGCCAACAATGAATAACGTTCATGAGGTGCTTGATCCCATAAAGCTCTCTCAACCACATGCAATGCACTGGGACTTAAAACATTGGCCGTATAGGTTGTGGGGGCACCGCTGGAGACTGGAGTTTTTTTTTTTTTGGTGACATAAAAAAAGGAAAAAGAGAAAAAAAAGCAGAGAAAAAAAAACATACAAATAGAAAAAAGTAAAATGAAATCAAAAGAAAAAATTGTTAATTTAAAGTTTTTCCTCTTCACTGAGTTTTTCATGGCATTTTCCATGTCTATATATGTTTATATATATATATAGCAAATCTCACTTACTTTGGGCGGTTGGTGGTTTATAGAGCGTCTCTGCATGCAAACCACAAGTATCTAAACATACAACACTAACACCAAACGGCTGCAACTCGCGGCGTAATTCTTGTACACATTTATCGGTGGCCACACGTGATACATTATAGGCTATTAGACCATCACCCTGACCTCCACTGGCGGCACCCAAATAAATCAAACGTCCGCGTGTAGGTCTTAAAAAGTCCACAAAAGCCTTGGCAATACGTAAAGAACCCAAGATATTGGTCTTAAACATTTGTTCCATTTGATACAATTCCTGCGATTCTATGCGTCCACGATAGAAAGTGCCACTGGTGTTAATAACAGCCGCTATACCCTGTTCGCCCACACTCAAATGTGAGCCCATGGTTTCGGTGGCCTCACGCAATACATCATCTTTGGTAACATCCAAAAGCATGGGTATAATAGTGCCCGAAACGGGTGCCTCGGTAAATTCACGCATTTTCAACCAACCTACTAAAAGTTTGGCGGGCAAACTGTCTACACCCTCACGCATACCAGCCACTACACGGCAGCCTTTACTGGCCAAATGGGTGCAGAGTTGTAGACCCAAGGCGGTATCGGCACTGGTCACTAGTACCGTATTCGATTTGACTTGTTCGGCTTTTTCGACATTGTCCTCGCGTACCTTGCAGATGAGATAGATGATAAGAGCTCCAGCAATGGAGAAGAGGGCCAAAAGTTGAAAGGCCAAGACTAGGGCAGTCATGGGTTCCATTATGACATCGCTGTAACAAGAAATAGGGGAGGGAAATTAAAGATTAGTTTTAGTAGTTCATAAGATTGCAAACATTTTTATAGTTTTACGATTTTTTTTTAAATTTTGATCTAACTATAGAGTTTAGTTTAAAGTAGATTTATATTTTTTTTTATTGCAGATTTGATTGAAAGACATCCAAAAATTGATAAATATAGTGAACATTTTGGAAAATTAGTGGATATTTGTGGAGAGATATTGTTGATAAAATTTGGCTGTATGATTGTAATAGAATGGGGTAAGTTTAAAATCTTTTTTAAACATTTTAATTCTAAGTTGAAAATACCGATAACTTAAGCTACAAATATTCCTTAATACGAGGAGCTCTAATAAGAAGTATTGACCCCTTGACCCCTTATATAAACCCTTTTAGTCCTGTAAATTTCAGTTGAAATCGATTCATACGTTTAGTAGTTTCGAAAATGTAAATTGGCAATTGCCCGGCACTTAACTTAGGGACCTTTTGTCTCAGCAGATCGTTAGATAGATAGATAGATAGATAGATAGATAGATAGATAGATAGATAGATAGATAGATAGATAGATAGATAGCTAGATAGATAGATAGATAGCTAGATAGATAGATAGATAGATAGATAGATAGATAGATAGATAGATAAGATAGATAGATAGATAGATAGATAGATAGATAGATAGATAGATAGATAGATAGATAGATAGATAGATAGATAGATAGATAGATAGATAGATAGATAGATAGATAGATAGATAGATAGATAGATAGATAGATAGATAGATAGATAGATAGATAGATAGATAGATAGATAGATAGATAGATAGATAGATAGATAGATAGATAGATAGATAGATAGATAGATAGATAGATAGATAGATAGATAGATAGATAGATAGATAGATAGATAGATAGATAGATAGATAGATAGATAGATAGATAGATAGATAGATAGATAGATAGATAGATAGATAGATAGATAGATAGATAGATAGATAGATAGATAGATAGATAGATAGATAGATAGATTAGATAGATAGATAGATAGATAGATAGATAGATAGATAGATAGATAGATAGATAGATAGATAGATAGATAGATAGATAGATAGATAGATAGATAGATAGATAGATAGATAGATAGATAGATAGATAGATAGATAGATAGATAGATAGATAGATAGATAGATAGATAGATAGATAGATAGATAGATAGATAGATAGATAGATAGATAGATAGATAGATAGATAGATAGATAGATAGATAGATAGATAGATAGATAGATAGATAGATAGATAGATAGATAGATAGATAGATAGATAGATAGATAGATAGATAGATAGATAGATAGATAGATAGATAGATAGATAGATAGATAGATAGATAGATAGATAGATAGATAGATAGATAGATAGATAGATAGATAGATAGATAGATAGATAGATAGATAGATAGATAGATAGATAGATAGATAGATAGATAGATAGATAGATAGATAGATAGATAGATAGATAGATAGATAGATAGATAGATAGATAGATAGATAGATAGATAGATAGATAGATAGATAGATAGATAGATAGATAGATAGATAGATAGATAGATAGATAGATAGATAGATAGATAGATAGATAGATAGATAGATAGATAGATAGATAGATAGATAGATAGATAGATAGATAGATAGATAGATAGATAGATAGATAGATAGATAGATAGATAGATAGATAGATAGATAGATAGATAGATAGATAGATAGATAGATAGATAGATAGATAGATAGATAGATAGATAGATAGATAGATAGATAGATAGATAGATAGATAGATAGATAGATAGATAGATAGATAGATAGATAGATAGATAGATAGATAGATAGATAGATAGATAGATAGATAGATAGATAGATAGATAGATAGATAGATAGATAGATAGATAGATAGATAGATAGATAGATAGATAGATAGATAGATAGATAGATAGATAGATAGATAGATAGATAGATAGATAGATAGATAGATAGATAGATAGATAGATAGATAGATAGATAGATAGATAGATAGATAGATAGATAGATAGATAGATAGATAGATAGATAGATAGATAGATAGATAGATAGATAGATAGATAGATAGATAGATAGATAGATAGATAGATAGATAGATAGATAGATAGATAGATAGATAGATAGATAGATAGATAGATAGATAGATAGATAGATAGATAGATAGATAGATAGATAGATAGATAGATAGATAGATAGATAGATAGATAGATAGATAGATAGATAGATAGATAGATAGATAGATAGATAGATAGATAGATAGATAGATAGATAGATAGATAGATAGATAGATAGATAGATAGATAGATAGATAGATAGATAGATAGATAGATAGATAGATTATGAAGTTTCAAGCGAATTTTGATTTAAACAGCTGTAAGGTTTCACTGTCACAGTGATGAATGTACCGTTACAGTTAAACAGTGCTGCCAATTATGCTTTTTCCTATGATAGATTCTGGAGTTTCCAGCGATTTTTGATTTAAGCAGCTGTAAGTTTTCACTGTCATAGTGATGAATGTACCGTTAAAGTTTAACAGTGCTGCCAATTATGCGTTTTCCTATGTTAAACTGAACAGCGATGCGACTTTTATAAAGGAAAAACTATTTTCATTAATTTAGAAGAATTTTTTACTGTGTATCTTAAATTTTTTTAATACATACATATATGTATGTATATATTTAACTAAAGCTTAAACTATTTTTATATTCAACTTGAACTAGGTTCATTTAAACAAATACTTAACTGATTAACACGTTTTAATTAAGCCTAGACTTGATTTAAAGGTTTTTAAACTTGTTTAGTTTTATTGGCTTAAAATATTTATTATTAGAAAAATATATTTAAAAATATGTATAAATTAAGCTAAAGCTTTAAAACAACAAAAACAAACAAGGCTTAAAACAAATGAAGCGCATAAACTAAAGAAAAAAATCAATTTGAAAGTGAAATTTTTTTTGTATAAAATATAAATTACAAATAACAATAAATTACAGACATTAAAAACACAAAGCTAAATAAGCATAATTTTCAAGACAATAAACTAATGAGGCTTATTACTGATAGATAAAGTATTTAAAAACAATTTGAACAAATGTCTTAACATTTTAAAAGCCTTATAAGGAGTATAATGTATGATTAACGTAAAAGACTTGTTGTCTAATATGAAAAAGACTCTGAAACAAGCTTAAATACCTGCCACTTTTTTCCCCAAATGTTTGTCACCACAAAACGGAAGCTTTATATTGGTTGTTTTGTATGCCGTTGGTTATTTTCAAAAGTCTATAGTACGGGCCTTATATGTTTGTTTTTACTAGTTGGTATAAAAATTTTAGCCTTTAACCATACTTTATGGTTATGTATACCATATTTTTGCTTTAAAATAACAACAATTTTGTTTGCTTTCGAGCGTTGAGGTCTGAAGTAAGGAGAAACTGCAACAACAAATTTGTTAAAAACAAAAACTAACATAAAACTACGCATTGAATTCCAATTGGTAATAAATATTTCGTAATAACTGCAATTGAATTTTAAATAAAATACACAATTGAAATTGAAACCAATTGCTTAAGTATTAGTTTAAACAAAGAAAAAGTTGTGTTAAGAAAAAACTTAATTAAATAATGAACAAAAAAAAAAAAAAAAAAAACAAGAATTTTCGTGAATATTTAACAATTATCATAAAGTTGTCAACAACATTCTAGTGAGCTCTTTATATTATACAAAAAACGCTAATATTGGCAACACTTCTAATAGCCTTAAAGAACCGTTATGTAGCCAGCTGTTAAAAGCAAAAATGCCAGATGTTTGCAAGAAAACTTTATTTCATTAAAAAGTCCTAAAACCCGTAATTAATATTAAATTAATAACAACAAATTCTTAGTAATTGCTTTTCCCTTATATTCTTTAAACTAATTTTTAAAATTCTTAGGTTTTCTTAAATTTTTTCAACTTCTTTGTGTAAAGATATAGGTCATTATTTAATTTTTAATATTACCAAAAAACACGCACTAAAATATTGCGTTTCATTTTTTTACTAATATTAACATTAACACGGAAGACAAATTAGCATAACATATTTTGTTTTAAACAAAACAATGCTTTAAGCTAAAAATTAAAAAAAACGTGTTAAAGTTAGAGAAGAATCAAAATATTTGTTTAAAACCTCACATACTACCTATTAACGGTTTTTTTGTGAGGAAGATTCATTAACACTTGTTTTTCAAAACCAAACAAGACATGTCTCTTATATGAGAAAATAAACAATAAATTTCATTATTTAAGAATGACAAAAAACTAAAGTCTATAGACTACAGTAAAGTATGTACTATAAACTAAAGTCCTATAACCTAGAATAAAGTCCACACTATAGACTAGAGTAAAGTCTATGCTATAGACTAGAGTAAAATCTAGGCTATAGACTAGAGTAAAGTCTAGGCTATAGACTAGACTAAAGTCTAGGCTATAGACTAGAGTAAAGTCTAGGCTAAGTAAGTCTAGGCTATAGACTAGAGTAAAGTCTAGGCTATAGACTAGAGTAAAGTCTAGGCTATAGACTAGAGTAAAGTCTAGGCTATAGACTAGAGTAAAGTCTAGGCTATAGACTAGAGTAAAGTCTAGGCTATAGACTAGAGTAAAGTCTAGGCTATAGACTAGAGTAAAGTCTAGGCTATAGACTAGAGTAAAGTCTAGGCTATAGACTAGAGTAAAGTCTAGGCTATAGACTAGAGTAAAGTCTAGGCTATAGACTAGAGTAAAGTCTAGGCTATAGACTAGAGTAAAGTCTAGGCTATAGACTAGAGTAAAGTCTAGGCTATAGACTAGAGTAAAGTCTAGGCTATAGACTAGAGTAAAGTCTAGGCTATAGACTAGAGTAAAGTCTAGGCTATAGACTAGAGTAAAGTCTAGGCTATAGACTAGAGTAAAGTCTAGGCTATAGACTAGAGTAAAGTCTAGGCTATAGACTAGAGTAAAGTCTAGGCTATAGACTAGAGTAAAGTCTAGGCTATAGACTAGAGTAAAGTCTAGGCTATAGACTAGAGTAAAGTCTAGGCTAGAGTAAAGTCTAGTCTATAGGCTAGAGTAAAGTCTAGTCTATATGCTAGAGTAAAGTCTAGTCTATAGGCTAGAGTAAAGTCTAGTCTATAGGCTAGAGTAAAGTCTAGTCTATAGGCTATAGACTAGAGTAAAGTCTAGGCTATAGACTAAAGTAAAGTCTAGGCTATAGACTAGAGTAAAGTCTAGGCTATAGGCTAGAGTAAAGTCTAGGTTATAGGCTAGAGTAAAGTCTAGGTTATAGGCTAGAGTAAAGTCTAGGCTATAGGCTAGAGTAAAGTCTAGGCTATAGGCTAGAGTAAAGTCTAGGCTATAGGCTAGAGTAAAGTCTAGGCTATAGGCTAGAGTAAAGTCTAGGCTATAGGCTAGAGTAAAGTCTAGGCTATAGGCTAGAGTAAAGTCTAGGCTATAGGATAGAGTAAAGTCTAGGCTATAGGCTAGAGTAAAGTCTAGGCTATAGGCTAGAGTAAAGTCTAGGCTATAGGCCAGAGTAAAGTCTAGGCTATAGGCTAGAGTAAAGTCTAGGCTATAGGCCAGAGTAAAGTCTAGGCTATAGGCTAGAGTAAAGTCTAGGCTATAGGCCAGAGTAAAGTCTAGGCTATAGGCTAGAGTAAAGTCTAGGCTATAGGCCAGAGTAAAGTCTAGGCTATAGGCTAGAGTAAAGTCTAGGCTATAGGCTAGAGTAAAGTCTAGGCTATAGGCTAGAGTAAAGTCTAGGCTAGAGTAAAGTCTAGTCTTTAGTATATAGACTAGGTTGAAGTCTAGTCTATAGAGACTAGATAAAAGTCTAGTCTATAGAGACTAGATTAAAGTCTAGCCTATAGAGACTAAAGTAAAGTCTAGTCTAGAGCAAAGTTTAGCCTTTAGAGCAAAGTCTAGTTTATATATTAAAGTTTTGATTTTAGTCTAGTTTTAAGACTAGACCATCTGTTAAGTAAAAGTGTTGCCAATTTGTTGTTATTTTAGCTGTTTTGGGTGCAAAAGGGAAATAACGTTTATTTTTTCATATAATTTCATGATTTTTTTTAAATCTTTTTTTATGCAAACTTATAATGAAAGTTGTAAATATAAACCCAGAAACTTTTTGTTTTAGTTTTTCTTGATTAATAATAGTTTATTACAAAGAAAAATTAACAATGTGCAACGAACCAATTGAGGGGACTTGGCAAACTGAGTTTGTATTTCGCTTCTTTTTTTTAAATAGCAAGTTAGTGTCCATATGATATGTAAGCTAAAGGCATGAAGGCATGCAACTTTAACTACTACGCATTAGGTTTAAGAAAAAAAGTGAAAAAATTGTTAAGAAAATTTAACAAAAATAAAACACTTTCGAAATGAAAAACTGCATTTCAAGAAAAAAAAACTTTCTTTGGAAGTGTTTTTTTTCAAACTCCCGGAAATAGCTTTTTAAAGAAAATTGTAATTTTCTTGTTAAAACATAAAGTCAAGGAAATATTTTATTATGTTTTTTTAGATTTATTTAGAAATTTTAGTTTTTACACTTGTTACAAACATAAAAAAACTAAACAACATAAAAAATTGTTTGCAATTTAAAATTGCAGTTTTTTTTTGGTTTTACTTTATTTTAACTTTCGTTTTTTATAATTTTTTGGTTTTACACCTAAAAATGTTAGATTATATAAACAACAACAATAAAAAAATTACAAAAAATTAAAAATATATATACATTTGTTATTGTTACTTTAGCTTAAGCTAAAACAAACACATATTTGGTTTTAAAGAAAAATATACAAAAAAACGGCCACTACCAATTAAGCAATGCAACCAAGCATAGCGTTAAATATTAATTAGTTAAAAAAACAACAACAAAAACAAAACTAAAAAAAAATTATTATAAATAAATTAAAACTGATAAAACTTGCACATATTAATACGTTCATGAAGGTATCGCCTTTTTTTCTGTTTTTGAGACAAAAGTTTATAGAACGTGACTATAATTATTTGTTTTTTTTTTCCATAAAATATAAATTATATTAAATATTTATTAAATTTAATTTAATAATTTATAAAATAATCTATAAGATTAACATTTTATTTTTATAATTATTAATATTCTTATAAAGTATTTATAAAAGAAAAAGCTGAAGGTTTTTTTTAACATACAAATAAAAAGGGGAAGTTGTCAAGTTTACCACACTGTTTAAAAATGACAATTTCTATTTTCAGCTTAATGTTTACATTTCCTTTTCTTGTATACTTAGCCACTCTTTTTCTCTTGCTTTGTTTACCTTTTTGGGTTTCTATACACCGTTAAGTGTAACAACAAATAATAACATTGCCATAACCGTTATTGGTAAATACACAGTATTTTGTTGACAATTGCAGTTAAATTTGACAGAAATGCAAGTAGTGTTGCCAGATATATGTTTAGAAAGCGCATTCCAATGTATAGACTAGAATAAACTTAACAGTAATCTAAACAAGAACACATACTAGACTGTAAAATAGACTTTACTCTTGTCTCTATAGACTAGACTTTACTGTAGTCTATAGATAACACTTTACTCTAGTCTCTATAGACTAGACTTTACTCTAATCCGTATAGACTAGACTTTACTCTAATCAGTATAGACTAGACTTTACTCTAGTCTCTATAGACTAGACTTTACTCTAGTCTCTATAGACTAGACTTTACTCTAGTCTCTATAGACTAGACTTTACTCTAGTCTCTATAGACTAGACTTTACTCTAGTCTCTATAGACTAGACTTTAGTCTCTATAGACTAGACTTTACTCTAGTCTCTATAGACTAGACTTTTCTCTAGTCTCTATAGACTAGACTTTACTCTAGTCTCTATAGACTAGACTTTTCTCTAGTCTCTATAGACTAGACTTTACTCTAGTCTCTATGGACTAGACTTTATTCTAGTCTCTATAGACTAGACTTTACTCTAGTCTCTATAGACTAGACTTTACTCTAGTCTCTATAGACTAGACTTTACTCTAGTCTCTATAGGCTAGACTTTACTCTAGTCTCTATAGACTAGACTTTACTCTAGTCTCTATAGACTAGACTTTACGCTAGTCTCTATAGGCTAGACTTTACTCTAATCTCTATAGACTAGACTTTACTCTAGTCTCTATAGACTAGACTTTATTCTAGTCTCTATAGACTAATCCTTATTCTAGTCTATAGTCTTAACTCTAGTCTATAGTATAAACTTTACTCTAGTCTATAAGCTAGACTCTAGTCTAGACAAGTTTCTGCTCTTGATTTTAGCTTTGTTTGTGCTCTTTTTTTTCAAATTCCCCAAATAAAAGTTGTATAACTTTGGTTTTTCTTTTAGTTTTTGTTAAAGTTAATTAAAAATTAATTAACTTTTAACTTGCCTTAACACCTTAATATATAAAATACTTTCAAATTTGTACAAAAAAACTTCAAAAAAAGCCACAAAACAACCCATTCATGTTTGCCACTTCCACAAGATGAAAAAAAAAAACAACTTAATTATCTAGTGCATGTTGCTAACGATCAGTTTTTTTTTATATATCTTACAAAATCGATCTTAATTTCATAGACTCTAGAAGTTATTAAAAAAAAGTTGAAGAAAAAAAAAAACGTTTAATTGAGTTGGTAGTTTGCGCAAAGTGATGTTTGTTGGTTTTGTAAATAATTTAAGAAGGTTTACACTAGATTCTATATTAATTAGATAAAACTAAGGTTTGGCTAGAAACACATTCAATAGGAATGTGTAAAGAAATTTAAATTTTTATTAAATTTAGTTTTTCCAACTAAAATTTTCAATTTGCAGTAAGAATTTTGATGAAATTTAGTTTTTCTTGGTCTAGTTTTAAATGGTGTCTTTAATTTGTTTATTTTGCTTGTTATTGTGTTAAAATTTGAATTATTTATATAAAATTTCCTTTAATTTCTTTAAATTTAGCTTTTACATTCCTTTTCTAGTTAAAATTTAGTTTTAGCAGTCTTTTTATTTACATTACAAAGTCGCTGTAATTGTTAACACTGTTATTACTGTAACCTTAATGCTGCCACTTGGTTTGTTTACATTTTTCCAATTATCCTTTATGCTTGATAATTAATACCAGATGGTTTGTATTAGAACAGTGTTGTTTCTTTAGTTTAACATTAAAATTATTGGATTTAGTTAAAAGTTTATAGTTTTTTTAGAGTTTTCTTTATTTAAATTGATTTTTTTTTATAATTTCTTTATAAATTGAATTTGTTTTGTACATTTTACCATGATTGTTATTTAAAATTTAATGCATTCATGACCTAAAAACCTAAAATTTGCCAAGTTTTCTCTTTAACTCTTAAAGAAATTTGTTGCTGCTGCTGTTGATTTTTCTTTTGTTTCTTTAAATTTAAAGAAAGAATTATATATAGCAATGACCATAGCTTCTTTTTAAGGCTATTTATGTCTGCTTGAAAACTAAATTAAAAAAATATATAATAGCAATAAATCTGTTAAAAGAAAAGCGTACCATGTTATTTGATGTCTTAGTTTATAGCTGACAGTTAAGACATTCTTTAAAAGCACGTTTACAAAATGTATTGTTTTTTTAATTCAACTTGCATCCAGTTTATATGTTGTGTCTCTTTATAGCTATCTACCATATGTATTGCAATCAACTAACGTTCCACAAAAGGTGTGTTCTTGCAATTGTTGCTATTTTTTTATTATTATTATTTCTATTGCAATTTGTTGGCATTTGTTTCTGCCATTTTGAAAATAAGGTTAGTGGGTTAGTTGGAAAACAATTTTTACGCATGACTTTATGGAAAAGTTGTTTAGTTGTGAAGAGAAGAGGATGTAAAAGTAATTTGTTAAAATTGCTTAAGAAATAGTTTAAATTATTAAGAATTAATAGGAATTATATAAAAATAAACCATTTAAAAGCTCCGTTTTCTTTACTATACAACTAAAACTACAAAATTTTTCGAAAAATAAAAAAGCCCAAAAAAGCGTTAAATTTTCAGTTTATACACATTAAGAGACTAAATTTACAAAATTTTAGCAAATATACCAAAATAGCACCATTTTAAAATAGTAGTAGAAAAAGTACTTTTTGAAATTTTGTTAAAATGTCTGTAAAAACTTAAATTTAAAGTTCTTCTGCATTTAAAAACGTAAAAATACTAAAAATTTCAAATAGTAGTAGAAAAATACTTTTTTGAAATTTCAGTAAAAGCTTAAAAAAACATTAAATTTTCAGTTTATACACATTAAGAGACTAAATTTACAAAATTTTTCCAAAAATTTTAGCAAAAATACCAAAAAAGTACCTTTTTAAAATAGTAGTAGAAAAAGTACTTTTTGAAAATTTATTAAAATTTTTCTAAAAACTCAAATTTTAAGTTCTTCATTAAAAAAAGTAAAAATACTAAAATTTTCAAATAGTAGTAGAAAAAGTACATTTTCAAATTTCATTGGATAATGGTCAACCAACAAATTCTCCTATAAATCTCCTTAATACCACCAAAATTTAAAGATCTTTCAAACCGTCCGTCTCCCTGGTTTCTTTTTTGTTTATAAAAATTAAAATTTAATTAAATATTTTAATTAATTAAAAAAATTATTACTACCGTCATATAAAAAAAAAGATGTTAAAAATATCTGTTTATGCAGTTTTTTAGCGATTTTTTTGTAGACATTTCTTTTGTTAAACAAAAATATATAAATTAATTTACATTTATTACAGGTTTGTTGACTTTTTGTTGTTGGTTGTCTTTGTTAACTAGTCACAACAACAACAATTGTTTATAATATTTATAATAATTATGTAATTTAATAAAAAATATGTATATAAACACCAAATGCACAGTGGGAGGCATAATTGCAAAACAAATTTTTAAAGAAACTAAAAATAACAAAATTTTCAAATAGTAGTAGAAAAAGTACTTTTATAAAGTTTCAAGAAAATTTTCCCAAAACATATAATTTAGGAATTTTTTACTATAAAAAAAAAACAAAAAACTTAAAAAAGTACTTTTTGAAAATAGTAGTAGAAAAAGTACTTTTTTTGGAATTCCGTCCAAAATTTCTTTTAAACAGTAAATTTTGAGTTTTTCTTTATTAAAAAGGTGGAAATACAAAAATTTTCAAATAGTAGTAGAAAAGTACTTTTTTAAAATCCCAAAAAAACTTTTCAAACCAATAAATTATGATATTTTCTTCATTAAAGAACTAAAATTACAAAATTTTTTCAAAAATCTAATCATATATACTAAAAAGGAACTTTTTAAAATAGTAGAAGAAAAAGTACTTTTTAGAAATTTCGTAAAATATTGCAAAATTTCGCTAAAATTTCTCTAAACAATCAATTTTGAGGTTTTCTTTATACAGAATGTAAAAATACTAAAATGTTCAAATAGTAGTAGAAAAAGCACATTTTGAAATTTCAGGAAAATCTTTCTAAATTTATAAATTATGAGATTTTCTTTATTAAAGAACTAAAATTACAAAATTTTTCAAAAAATCTAATCATATTTACTAAAAAAAGGAACTTTTTAAAATAGTAGTAGAAAAAGTACTTTTTAGATATTTCGCAAAATGTTGCAAAATTTCGCTAAAATTTCTATAAACAACAAATTTGGAGGTTTTCTTTATACAGAATGTAAAAATACTAAAATTTTCAAATAGTAGTAGAAAAAGTACTTTTTGAAATTTCAGGAAAATCTTTCTAAATCTATAAATTATGAGATTTTCTTGATTAAAGAATTAAAACTACAAAATTTTTCCAAAAATCTAATCATATTTACTAAAAAAAGGAACTTTTTAAAATAGTAGTAGTAAAAGTACTTTTTTGAAATTTCTCTGAAATCTTTAATATATTGATAAAATCTCCCTGAAATATTAAATTTTGAGCTTCTCTATATTAAAAAACCGATAATATGAAAATTTTCAAATAGTAGTAGAAAAAGTACTTTTTGAAATTTCAGGAAAAACCTAACAAATCAATAAATTATGAGATTTTCCTCATTAAAGAACTAAAACTACTAAATTTTTCCAAAAATCTAATCATATATACTAAAAAAGGAAGTTTTTAAAATAGTAGTAGAAAAAGTACTTTTTAAAATTTCGAAAAATCTTGAAAATTTTAATAAAATGTCCCTAAAACTTTAAATTTTGAGCTTCTCTTCATTAAAAAACCGTATATATGACAATTTTTAAATAGTAGTAGAAAAAGTACTTTTTGAAATTTCAGGAAAAACTTAAAAAAACATTTAATTTACAGTTTTTACACATTAAGAAACTAAATATATAGAAAAGTACTAAAAAAGTACTTTTTGAAAATAGTAGTAGAAAAAGTACTTTTTTTAAATTTTATCAAAATTTCTCTAAAACCTCAAATTTTAAGATTATTTTCATTATAAAACGTAAAAATACCAAAGTTTTCAAATAGTAGTAGAAAAAGTACTTTTTTGAAAATTCATAAAAAAATATAATTTTTCTTATTTAGTTTTTGCCATTTACCCCATAGTGTTTTGCTGTTAAGTTATATCATAATTTTTAGGTCTTTTTCGCTTATTTTTTTCACTATTTTCTTTACTATGTTTTTTTTTGTTTCTCTTTTAATACGAATGATTAATTAGTTAAACAAACCTATTTAGCATAAATAATTTTGAAATTATTTAAATATAATATGAAAATTTTTTCTTTTTAATCAATTGTTAATTAAGTCATTAGTTAAAAACAATTCAAAAACAAAAGTCAGTCAGTCTTCCCTATATAAGCTACCAATCTTTATTATTTTTTTAATTTCTTTCTTCAATAAAACGTTTAAAAATGCAAAAAAGAAACAACAAATTGTTTAAATATTGGCATATTTTTTTTTTTTTTTTTTTCAAAGCCATGATTAGTAGTCTAACCATGGATGATCAACATTGAGCTTTACAAAACCAACTAAAGCACCAGTATAGCCTAAGCAGCAACCAACCACATTTACTCTAGAAAAAGGTCATTGAAATGTATTGTGAATTTTAGTTTGGAATGTTCAATAAATAGTAGGAAAAAAGTAAGATTAAGGAGGCTCATAGATGGCTAAAAAGATTATAGACCTAAAACTAATCAATCTATATTAAAAAGTGATAAAAAGCTACTTTTTTAAAATAGTAGTAGAAAAAGGACTTTTTTAAAATTTTATTAAAAATTCGCTAAAACATCAAATTTTGAGCTTCTCTTTATTAAAAACGAAAAAATACCAAAATTTTCAAATAGTAGTAGAAAGGTACTTTTTTAAAATTCCTAGTAAATCTTAAAAACATAAAATTCTGGAGATTTTCTTCATTAACATGCTACAAATAATGAAATATGCGAAAAAATTTACTTTTTTAAAATAGTAGTAGAAAAAATACTTTTTTAAAATATCATAAAAAATCGCTAAAACATAAAATTTTAGCATTTTCTTCATTAAAAAACCAAACTAATCAAAAAATTTTAACAAATAGACCTTAAAAGTACTTTTTAAAAATAGTAGTAGAGAAAGTACTTTTTGAACTTTTAAATAAATTTCGCTAAAACATAAAATTTTTAGATTTTTTTCGTTAAAGAAGAAAAACTACAAAATTTTTTCGAAAAATTTACTTTTTAAAATAGTAGTATTTAAAATACTTTTTTGAAATGTCTCAAAAAACTGTAAAAATTTTATAAAAAGTCCCTTAAACATTAAATTTTGAGCTTCTCTTCATTAAAAAACTAAAAATACGAAAATTTTCAAATAGTAGTAGAAAAAGTACTTTTTTTAAATTTCAGAAAAAACGTCATAAACCATTAAATTTTGATTTTATACACATTATGAAACTAAATATACAAAGTTTTTTCAAAAATTTAAACAAATATAAAAGTACTTATTTAAAATAGTAGTAGAAGTACTTTTTGGAAATTTCGCAAAAAACTGTAAAATTTTGTTCAAGTTTCTCTAAAACATTACAGTTTTAGATTATCTTCATTAAATACGTTAAAATACTAAAAGTTTAAAATAGTAGTAGAAAAGTACTTTTTTGTAATTGCAGGAAAAACGTCAAAATCCATTAAATTTTGAAATTAAGATTTAAGAAATTAAATTAAAAACATTAAGAAACTAAATATACAAAGATTTTTTCAAAAATTGAAGCAAATATACTAAAAAAGTACTTATTTGAAATAGTAGTAGAAAAAGTACTTTTTTGAAATTGCAGGAAAAACGTCAAAAAATATTAAATTTTCAATTTATACAAATTAAGAAACTAAATGTGGAAGGTTATTAAAAAAATTTTAGAAATATACTAAAAAAGTACACTTTAAAAATAGTAGTAAAAAAGAGTACTTTTTGAAATTTTTTGTTAAAATTTCAAAAAACCTGAAATTCTTAATAGTTTACACGTAAAACAGTTTGAATATAACAAAAAGTACTTTTTCAAAATAGTAGTAGAAAAAGTACTTTTTGAAATTTTGTTTAATCTACTCTAAAACATTAAAATTTATGATTTCCTTCATCAAAAAACCGAAAATACTAAAATTTTCAAATAGTAGTACAAAAGTACTTTTTTATAAATCAAACTCTGAGTATCCCTTATGTCATTTTTCTATATTTTGTTGTTTTTGAAAAAGTGAGTTTTATTTTTTATTAGCAATTTCTTTATTAACCACATTTTTGTTATATGTTTTTACTTGTTTTTTTTTGGTTTTGGTCTTTGGCAAAATTGAAAACAAATTATGTTGTTTTCTTCGTTATTACTAACTATTTGTGGTTTTGTGTTTATTTAAGTTTTTAGCAAAATTTTCAAGAAAGCGGGGAGGGAGTGTAGTAGCAAAGTGTGAAAAAGAAATTTCTCTCTTTATTTGTTTAAACAATATTTTGTCAACTTTGTGGCCTAAAATGGTTTGTTTTTGTCATTTTTATGGCTTTGTGTAGGGTGGTGTTAAAAAAAAAATAAATTAAAATATTTGTTAATATTTCTCTAATAAGGCTTGGTTTAGATCATTAACTCTTGTTTTAGTTATAAGTGAATTTGTGGTCTTTCCTAATTTGTTTAGAAAAATTGCAAAAGATCAATGACTCTATTTGGGAAAAAGGTAATAAATTTAAAAATATAGTTTTAAATTAAATTTTAGCAACATTTTATAAGAAAAAAAACTTCAAAATACACATTAAGCACATAAAACTGATCAAATATACCAAAATAGTACTTTTTTAAAAAAGTAGTAGAAAAAGTACTTTTTAAAATTTTGTTAAAATTCTGCTAAAACATCAAATTTTGAGATTTCTTTCATTAAAAAACGGAAAATACAAAAAAATTAAAAATAGTAGTAGAAAAAGTACTTTTTTGTAAAATCAGAAAAAACTTTCCAAACCCATAAATTATGAGATTTTCTTCATTAAATAATCAAAACTACTAAATTTTTCCAAAAATTTAATCAAATTAGTTATTTTTAAAATATACTAATTAAAAATAGTAGTAGAAAAAGTACTTTTTTGGAAATTCGAAAAAAACTGTAAAATTTTAATAATATTTCTCTAGAACATTACATTTTGTGCTTCTCTTCATTAAGAACCCCAAAAATACTAATTTTTTCAAATAGTAGTAGAAAAAGTACTTTTAGAAATTTCAGGAAAACTTTCGAAATTAATAAATTATGAGATTTTTCGGATTAAAGAACTAAAACTAATAAATTTTTCCAAAAATTTAATAAAAAATACTAAAAAAGTAAGTTTTTAAAGTAGTAGTAGAAACAGTACTTTTTGGAAATTTCGCAAAAAATTATAGAATTTTAATAAAATGTCGCTGAAACATAAATTTTGAGCTTCTCTTCATTAAAAACCCAAAAATACTAAAATTTAAATAGTAGTAGAAAAAGTACTTTTTTGAAATTTCAGGAAAAACTTACCATATCAATAAATTGTGAGATTTCCTTCATTAAAGAACTAAAACTACTACATTTTTGCAAAAATTTAATCAAACATACTAAAAAAGTAACTTTTTAAAATAGTAGTAGAAAAAGTAATTTTTTAAATTATGATAAAATTTTGCGAAATTATTAAATTTTGAGTTTTTCTTCATTAAGAAACTAAATCAACCAAGTTTTTTCCATAAAATTTGAACAAATAAACCAAAAATTTTCTCTTTTAAAATAGTAGTAGAAAAGTTACTTTTTAAAATTTCGATAAAATTTCGCGAAATTATTAAATTTTGAGTTTTTCTTCGTTAAGAAACTAAACTAAACTAAAAAATTTTACAAATGTATCAAAAAAGTCCTTTTTTTTTAAATAGTAGTAGAAATAGTACTTTTTGAAATTTTGCTAAAACAAACATAAAATTTTGAGTTTTTCTTCATTAAGAAACTAAACTATAATTTATATAATTAAAAATAATTAAAGAAATCTACCAAAAAAGTACTTTTTCAAAATAGTAGTAGAAATAGTGATTTTTTTAAATTTTAATAAAATTCCGCCAAAACATCACATTATGAGTATTTCTGCATTAAAATACCGAAAATAATAAAATTTTCAAATAGTAGTAGAAAAGAACTTTTTTGTAATTTCAAGCAAAACCAACAACAACAGAGTTTTTTAAATAGAATCTTATTTTGTCTAAGAATTTTAAGATTTTTTTTCAAATTATCTTTTAATTAGCCGCCATAAATATCAATTTAAAATTGTATGTGTTTATCATAATAACAGCAGCAAGTGTTGCAATATATTTAATTGCTATTGTTGACATGAGATTTTTTTTCTGTTTGTCATTTTTAATTTATGTTGTATGAACACTTGGTTGCATGTTAAACATGCCACATTATGTTGTTTTTCTTACTTTATCACTTCTTTGCCATTTTTCTTTAAAATTTTCAGTTTAAAAACTGAAGTAAATGAAGTTTATTAACCTTTTTGTTTTTGCTGGATGTTGTAGATGCCACCAGAGTTGTGTGGCAGCTAAACAATTCAAGGTGAAGAAAACTATTCAAAACAAAGAGCAAAAACGCATTGTTTCTTTTTCCAACTAAAGAGATGAAAATTTTGTTTAACGCAGTCCGTTAAAACAATTTTCAAGATCATTTTGAAGATCAAACTATGAACAAAAAATTTGCATATTTTAATCAAACACGCATCCATTATGAAATAATTAAAACGGAAATGCACTCAAATTAACATAAACAAATGGATTTCAAAGATTTTTTTAAATTAAAGGAAATGAAAAGAAAATGTTTGAACAAATTATTAAAGAAAATTTAAACTCTTCATTAGATTATGCTAAAACATCTTAATTTAGAACAAATTTTCCAAAAAATTCATCAAATATCCAAAAAAAGTACTTTTTGAAAATAGTAGTAGAAAAGGTAGTTTTTTAAAATTTGATAAAATTTCGCTAAAACATTAAATTTTAACATTTTCTTCATTAAAAAAACTAAATTTTGAAATTTTGTAAAAAGTAGTAGAAAAGTACTTTTTTGAAATTTCAAGAAAACCTTTCCAAACCTATAAATTATGAAATTTTCTTATATAAAGCACTTAAACTACTAAATTTTTGCAAAAAATCTGATCAAAAATACCAAACATGTGCTTTTTAAAATAGTAGTAGAAAAAGTACTTTTTGAAATTTTGCAAAAACTCATAAAAAACCCGCTAAAATCTTAAATTTTAAGATTTACTTTAATAAAAAATCCAAAATTAAAATTTTTTTAAATAGTAGTAGAAAAAGTACTTTTTTAAAAATTTATTAAAATGTCTATAAACCACTAAATTTTGAGATATTTTTCTTTAAGAAACTAAAAATACAACATTTTTCAAATATGAATAGAAAACAGTACCTTTTTTAAATAGTAGTAGAAAAAGTACTATTTTAAATTTTTATAAAATTTTCCTAAAACATTCAATTTTGACATTTTAACCTAAAAAATAAATCAATTTCTTAACAGTAGTAGAAAAAATACCTTTCTACAAATAGTAGTAGAAAATAACGTTTTTTAATCTTACGAAATTTTAAATGTTTATATTTTTCTTTTTAAAAATCTTGTTTATGACCAAAAGAAGATTTTTTTTTGGTTTTTCTAAACAATTAGCAATTAAGTTTTTTATTTCATAAATAAACTTGTGTTTATATTTCGTATAAAGTTAATAAACAATTTGGGTCAGAACTGCATAGGTAATATAAATTTTATTGTTTTTGTTTTTTTTATTTACCATCAACAACAAACAGAAAAATTAAAATAATAATAATAATAAATGACTCAAAAAAAAAACACAAACAGCTGCGTTTGAGAATTTCAATTGGCAAAAATGTAAAATAATAAGACCTTAAAATACCACAGAGTAAAATATTAATAAATTGGAACCATGTCAACGAAATAAAAACAGAAAAAAATTATAAAATATTTGAAAAATTCTTTAAATAAAATAGAAAATAAAAGTGTTTTTGAGAAAAAGAACGAAGTTGGTTTTTCAACTAGAACAGAACTAGAACAGAACTAGAACAGAACTAGGACAGAACTAGAACAGAACTAGAACTAGAACTAGAACAGAACTAGAACAGAACTAGAACTAGAACAGAACTAGAACAGAACTAGAACAGAACTAGAACAGAACTAGAACAGAACTAGAACAGAACTAGAACAGAACTAGAACAGAACTAGAACAGAACTAGAGCAGAACTAGAACAGAACTAGGACAGAACTAGAACTGAACTAAAACAGAACTATGGACTAAACTAGACTACAGTCCAGACTATAGACTAGATTATAGTCCAGACTATAGACTAGATCATAGTCCAGACTATAGACTAGATTATAGTCCAGACTATAGACTAGATTATAGTCCAGACTATAGACTAAACTATAGACCAGACTATATACTACTCTATAGTCCAGACTATATACTAGACTATAGTCCAGACTATAGACTAGATTATAGTCCAGACTATAGATTAGACTAAGTCCAGACTATAGCCTAGACTATAGTCCAGACTATAGTCCAGACTATAGACTAGATTATAGTCCAGACTATAGACTAGACTATAGACTAGACTATAGTCCAGACTATAGACTAGACTATAGTCCAGACTATAGACTAGACTATAGTCCAGACTATATTCTAGACTATTATAGTCCAGACTACAGACTAGACTATAGTCCAGACTATATTCTAGACTATTATAGTCCAGACTATAGACTAGACTATAGTCCAGACTATAGACTAGACTATAGTCCAGACTATTTTCTAGACTATTATAGTCCAGACTACAGACTAGACTATAGTCCAGACTACAGACTAGACTATAGACTAGACTATAGACTATACTATAGTCCAGACTATAGGCTAAACTATAGTTCAGACTATAGACTAGACTATAGTCTAGACTATAGACTAGACTATAGACTAGACTATAGACTAGACTATAGTCCAGACTATAGACTAGACTATAGTCCAGACTATAGACTAGACTATAGTCCAGACTATAGACTAGACTATAGTCCAGACTATAGACTAGACTATAGTCCAAACTATAGACTAGACTATAGTCCAGACTATAGACTAGCCTATAGTCCAGACTATAGACTAGACTATAGTCCAGACTATAGACTAGACTATAGTCCAGACTATAGACTAGACTATAGTCCAGACTATAGACTAGACTATAGTCCAGACTATAGACTAGACTATAGTCCAGACTATAGACTAGACTATAGTCCAGACTATAGACTAGACTATAGTCCAGACTATAGACTAGACTATAGTCCTGACTATAGACTAGACTATAGTGCAGACTATAGACTAGACTATAGTCCAGACTATAGACTAGACTATAGTCCAGATTATAGACTAGACTATAGTCCAGACTATAGACTAGACTATAGTCCAGACTATAGACTAGACTATAGTCCAGACTATAGACTAGACTATAGTCCAGACTATAGACTAGACTATAGTCCAGACTATAGACTAGACTATAGTCCAGACTATAGACTAGACTATAGTCCAGACTATAGACTAGACTATAGTCCAGACTATAGACTAGACTATAGTCCAGACTATATACTAGACTATAGTCCAGACTATAGACTAGACTATAGTCCAGACTATATTCTAGACTATTATAGTCCAGACTACAGACTAGACTATAGTCCAGACTATATTCTAGACTATTATAGTCCAGACTATAGACTAGACTATAGTCCAGACTATTTTCTAGACTATTATAGTCCAGACTACAGACTAGACTATAGACTAGACTATAGACTATACTATAGTCCAGACTATAGGCTAAACTATAGTTCAGACTATAGACTAGACTATAGTCTAGACTATAGACTAGACTATAGACTAGACTATAGACTAGACTATAGTCCAGACTATAGACTAGACTATAGTCCAGACTATAGTCCAAACTATAGACTAGACTATAGTCCAGACTATAGACTAGCCTATAGTCCAGACTATAGACTAGACTATAGTCCAGACTATAGACTAGACTATAGTCCAGACTATAGACTAGACTATAGTCCAGACTATAGACTAGACTATAGTCCAGACTATAGACTAGACTATAGTCCAGACTATAGACTAGACTATAGTCCAGACTATAGACTAGACTATAGTCCAGACTATAGACTAGACTATAGTCCTGACTATAGACTAGACTAGTCCTGACTATAGACTAGACTATAGTCCAGACTATAGACTAGACTATAGTCCAGACTATAGACTAGACTATAGTCCAGACTATAGACTAGACTATAGTCCAGACTATAGACTAGACTATAGTCCAGACTATAGACTAGACTATAGTCCAGACTATAGACTAGACTATAGTCCAGACTATAGACTAGACTATAGTCCAGACTATAGACTAGACTATAGTCCAGACTATAGACTAGACTATAGTCCAGACTATAGACTAGACTATAGTCCAGACTATAGACTAGACTATAGTCCAGACTATAGACTAGACTATAGTCCAGACTATAGACTAGACTATAGTCCAGACTATAGACTAGACTATAGTCCAGACTATAGACTAGACTATAGTCCAGACTATAGACTAGACTATAGTCCAGACTATAGACTAGACTATAGTCCAGACTATAGACTAGACTATAGTCCAGACTATAGACTAGACTATAGTCCAGACTATAGACTAGACTATAGTCCAGACTATAGACTAGACTATAGTCCAGACTATAGACTAGACTATAGTCCAGACTATAGACTAGGCTATAGTGCAGACTATAGACTAGGCTATAGTGCAGACTATAGACTAGGCTATAGTCCTGTAAGTCTAGTTTATAGTCTGGCCTTAAGTGTGGTTTATTGTCTAGTCTAAAGTCTAGTCTGGAACTATTGTCCAGTCTACAGTCTGGCCTAAAGTGTAGTCTTTAGTCTGGAAAATTGTCTAGTCTAAAGTCTAGTCTATTGTCTATTTTAATAATAGTAGTAAAAAAGTACGTTTTTACAATTTTTTTTCCTAAATTTTGCCAAATATTTTATTTTTAGCATTGAGTTTTAATTTAATATAACTTTAAAGTTATTTTTTGACAAACTTGACATTTAATCTTTAAAAAACAGTAGTTAATAATAATAAAATTAGTCATAACATATTTTATTAACTATTATAATGTAAATTATAACATTTTTCTTTTGTAGATATTTTTTTTCTAAAGTGAACATATGTTTTGCTATTTTTAAATTTCTTTATTAAACTATTTTGTTATTGTTATTATTGTTATTAGTTAACAACTCGATGATAAATGTTTAAACTTAATTGTTTAATAGAGTTGTCAATGAACTTGTCATTTTGTAAAATATTAGATTACAAAAAAATGATAAATACTTAATTGTTATAAACACAACCATTTAAATAAAACATTTTTCTTTTATAAAAAAGCACCCAAATATTATTACTAAATAATAACAAAAACTATTATAAAGTTTATGAACCGGTTAATTGAATTTTTTCTTAATACAACAAAGGAAACGGAAATTTTGTAAAGAAATGAAAAAAAAAAACGTAAGAAATAACTGAATGAATGCACAAAATATGAATAATTGCTTAATATTTATTGTTATTTTAACAATTTTTCATTAATTTTAATAAAAACAACAAAATTTTAATGAAGTGTACTTTTCTACTACTTTTTTATAAATTGAAAATTTTTAGTTTTTTTATAAAGAAAATCTCAAAATTCAAATCTCTATTCACATTTTATCAAAATTTAAAAAAGTACTTTTTCTACTACTATTTGTAAAAAGGTACTTTTCTACTTCTATTTGAAAAATTTTGTATTAGTTTCTTAATGGAGTAATTTCTCAAAATTTAAAGTTTTATTCAAATTTGATCAACTTAAAAAAAAGTACTTTTTCTACTACTATTTAATAAAAGGTTCTACTACTATTTAATAAAAGGTGCATTTTTCATATTTATAGTTTCTTAATGTAGAATATCTCAAAATTTAGTATTTTATAGATATTTTAATTAATTTTAAAAAACGTACTTTTTAGCTACTATTTAAAAAAGGTACTTTTTTCTACTAATATTTAACAAATTTTGTAATTTTAGTTTCCTAATGAAGATTATCTCAAAATTTAGTGTTTTATAGACATTTTAATAAATTTTTATAAAAGTACTTTTTCTACTACTATTGCAAAAAGGTACTTTTTTCTACTAAAATTTTAAAAATTTGGTATTTTTAGTTTATTAAAGAAGTAAATTCACAAAATTTAAAGTTTTATACGAATTTAATCAACATTTAAAAAACTACTTTTTCTACTACTATTTAAAAAAAGGTACTACTATATGAAAAATGTTGTATTTATAGTTTCTTAATGTAGAATATCTCAAAATTTAGTATTTTATAGATATTTTAATAAATTTCTAAAAACGTACTTTTTTGCTACTATTTTAAAAAGGTACTTTTTTCTACTAATATTTGATAAATGTTGTATTTTTAGTTTCTTAATGAAGAATATATAATAATTTAGTGTTTTATAAACATTTTAATAAATATTTAAAAAAGTACTTTTTCTACTACTATTTCAAAAAGGTACTTTTTTCTACTAAAATTTGAAAATTTAGTATTTTTAGTTTCTTGATGAAGAATATCTCAAAATTTAGTGTTTTATAGACATTTTAATAAATTTGTAAAAAAGTACTTTTTCTACTACTATTTTATAAAAGTTAATTTTCTACTAATAGTTGAAAAATTTTATACTTTTAGTTTCTTAATGAAGATTATCTCAAAATTTTGTGTTTTATTCAAATTTGATCAACTTTTAAAAAAGTACTTTTTCTACTACTATTTAAATAAGGTACTTTTTTTTACTAATATTTGAAAAATGTTGTAATTTTAGTTTCTTAAAGAAGTAAATTCACAAAATTTAAAGTTTTGTTCAAATTTTATCAAAATTTAAAAAAGTACTTTTTCTACTACTCTTTTAAATAAGGTAATTTTGTACTAATATTTGAAAAATTTTGTGTTTTTAGTTTCTTAATGAAACAAATACTCAAAAATTAAGGTTTTATTTAAAATTTAAAAAAGTACTTTTTCTACTACTATTTTAAATAGGTAATTTTTTCTACTAATATTTGAAAATGTTGTAATTTTTGTTTATAATGAAGTAAATTCTCAAAATATAAGTTTTTATTTAAATTTTATAAAAATTTTAAAAAGTACTTTTTCTACTACTATTTTAAAAATAGGCAATTTTCTACTAATATTTCAAAATTGTTGCATTTTAAGTTTCTTAATCAAGAAAATCTTTGAAATTTGAATGTTTTAATGAAATTTTATCAAAATTTAAAAAAAGTAATTTTTCTACTACTATTTTAAAAAGTTCCGTTTTTAGTGAATTTGATTAAATTTTATGAAAAAAATGTGTAAACTTAGTTTCTTAATAAGGAAAATCTTTAAAATTTAATGTTTAGTTATATGTTAACAAAATTCTATAAAGTACTTTGTCTACTACTATTTTAAAAAGTTACTTTTTCAGTATATTTAATCAGATTATTTGACACATTTTGTAGTTTTATGATGTGAAAAATCTCCTTATTTAAAGTTTTTTTTTTTTTTTTTCAAAATTTAAAAAGTACTTTTTCTACTACTATTTTAAAAACATACTTTTTCAGTATATTTGTTTACATTGTTTAATCAAGCGTACTTAAAGTAATAACTTTTTTATAATTTAATTAAAACAGTCTACGTTTTGGTCTATTAAACACAATTTTTTTTTTCAAATTTTGAAAGTATTGTCTTCAAAACAAAGACGACGACTTCTTTTTTTAAAGTTGAGAACTTTATTTTTTGTTCCACTATTAAACAATAAAATTGCATAAGAATGAGTTTAAGTTTGTTAGTTTAACTTTAATAAGGTTAAACGGAAATATAAAAAGGAAGTTAAATAAAAATTAAAAAAAAAACAAGTCAATAACAAAATAAATATTACTTAAGTAATGGAAAGAAAATGGGTGAAGTTTTTGTTTTAAACAAAGACTTTGGCTGTAAAGCTTTAATAACTTTCAATTTGTATGGGAGTGTTATAAATATAATTTGTTGTAAAAATGGGTTACTCCAACAAAAAAAGTACTTTTACCGCTACTTATTAAAATTAGTTATTGATTACTTTATATAAACATCATAGTCATTGTTATTTTGATTTAAAAGCTTTAATTTAAAAGTTTAAGATATTTTTACTTAATTAATTTTTAAAAGATTTTCTTTTCAAATATAAAAGTATGAAAAAACGTTGTTAAAATAATTACAATTTCTTTAATAAAAAATATTTAATAAACATTCAATACATTTTTTTCGTGTAATTTGACACACGCCATTGCTGCACTTAATTGCTGGCAGCAGTTTTTTAAAGTATTTTTTCTTGCTTTGCAAAGCAACTTATAGTTTTGTAACAATACTATGCTATAGACTAGAGACCAGAATATAAACTACACTATAGACTACACTAGGGACTAGACTGCAGATTGTACTATAGACTAGACTAAAGACTAGACTATAGAATAGCTAGTGACTAGACTAGAGTTTATAAAATAGAATAGATTATGGACTACTCTATAGACTAAACTATATACTACATTAGAAACTAGACTATAAACTAGACTAGAGACTAGAATATAGACTAGGCTATAAACTAGACTATGGAATACTCTATAGAATAGATTATAAAATGGACTATGGACTAGACTATAGACTAGACTAGACTAGACTATAGACTAGACTATAGACTAGACTATAGACTAGACTATAGACTAGACTATAGACTAGACTATAGACTAGACTATAGACTAGACTATAGACTAGACTATAGACTAGACTATAGACTAGACTATAGACTAGACTATAGACTAGACTATAGACTAGACTATAGACTAGACTATAGACTAGACTATAGACTAGACTATAGACTAGACTATAGACTAGACTATAGACTAGACTATAGACTAGACTATAGACTAGACTATAGACTAGACTATAGACTAGACTATACTAGACTATAGACTACTATAGACTAGACTATAGACTAGACTATAGACTAGACTATAGACTAGACTATAGACTATAGCCTACTATAGACTAGACTATAGACTAGACTATAGACTAGACTATAGACTAGACTATGAGACTAGACTATAGACTCGACTATAGACTAGACTATAGACTAGACTATAGACTAGACATAGAGACTAGACTATAGACTAGACTATAGACTAGACTATAGACTAGGACTATAGACTAGACTAATAGACTAGACTATAGACTAGACTATAGACTAGACTATAGACTAGACTATAGGACTAGACTATAGACTAGACTATAGACTAGACTATAGACTAGACTATAGACTAGGACTATAGACTAGACTATAGACTAGACTATAGACTAGGACTAGACTAGACTATAGACTAGACTATAGACTAGACCTATAGACTAGTGACTATAGACTAGACTATAGACTAGACTATAGACTAGACTATAGATTACACTATAGACTGAGACTATAGACTAGACTATAGACTACACTATAGACTAGACTATAGCATACACTATAGACTGGACTATAGACTAGACTATAGACTGGACTATAGACTAGACTATAGACTGGACTATAGACTAGACTATAGACTAGACTATAGACTAGACTATAGACTAGACTATAGACTAGACTATAGACTAGACGATAGACTAGACTATAGACTAGACTATAGACTAGACTATAGACTGGACTATAGACTAGACTGGACTATAGACTAGACTATAGACTAGACTATAGACTAGCCTATAGACTAGACTATAGACTAGACTATAGACTAGACTATAGACTAGACTATAGACTAGACAATAGACTAGACTATAGACTAGACTATAGACTAGATTATAGACTAGACCTATTGACTAGACTATAGACTAGACTATAGAATAGACTATAGACTAGACTAGACTATAGACTAGACCATAGACTAGACCATAGACTAGACTATAGTCTAGACTATAGACTAACTAGACTAGACTATAGACTAGATATAGACTAGACTATAGACTAGACTATAGACTAGACTATAGACTAGACTAGACTAGACTAGACTAGACTATAGATTAGACCATAGACTAGACTATGGACTAGACTATAGACTGGGTAATAGACTAGACTATAGACTAGAATATAGACTAGAATATATTCTAGGCTATAGACTAGATTATAGACTGGACTATAGACTGGACTATGGACTTGACTATAGACTACACTATATAGACTAGACTATTGACTAGACAATAGACCAGACGATAGACTAGACTATAGACTAGACTATAAACTATAGACTAAACCTCTCGTTTTTTTATATTTATTTATAAGAAAAGCTTTTTTTGCTTAAATAACCATTTATATGTAAATTTATTTATTAAATTTAATTGAAACAAGTAATTTACGAAGCTAATTTATGTTTAAAACCACTATTACACTTTAATGCAGAGACTGCATGGAATATTTAATTGGAATTAAAATGTCTTAATAGACAACAAGTCAGAAAATTAATTTCGATAAATAATGACCCAATAAAATTATTAAAAAACGAGCATAAGATAGATAAAGCTGGACAGCAAAAGGAGGAGGAAAACGAAAGTTTTCGTTCACTCTAATGAGAAAATATATAGAGGGGAAATTTGAAAGACTTGATTCACAAAGACAATTTGTTAAAAGTAAGAAAATGCAAACAATTTTAGACAATTTTGATATTTTTTAAACTAATTTCTAAAATATTTTTAAAAAAATTATTAAAGTCTCTTTTTTGGGGTTTTCTTTCAATACAATTCTGTGTTAATTGAAATATTTGAAGTTTTAACTAAATAAATATGAACACATGGATGGACGGACGTTGGGTCCGTCTGTTCATGTCTTGCTTGCGACTAGTAGGCAGCTACCATCAATCCAACATTTTTTTGTTATAAACAAAGAAAGCGTGAAAGTTATTGTTAAATGGTAAGAGTTATTTATTTATGTTTTTTCTTTAAACGTGATGATTGCACACAAGTGCAGCAGCCAAAAACTCTTTAAAGAAAACAATGCTTTTGAAAAAAAAAAAAAATGCATTTAACCATAAACTCTAACATACAAACTTCTTCTCTTCTTTTATTTTACCCTTCTTTACACGGAACATTTAAAGTGTAAACAAAATAGAAAACAAATTGTTTTTGTTTAATGATTAATTAAATTAATAAAGAAAAATATTAAACTTAAAAATTTAAGATGAAATTTAGTTCATAAAGTTTTAGAGCAGCCTTGAACAAAACTTTAAACAAGTAAAAGTTTTTAAAAGTTTTCTTTGAGAGAAATGTAACAAAAATTATTAAGTGGGTTTTAAGGCTAAGAAAATTCCAATAAAACAATTAATTTTGATAAATTAAACTATTTTTAATAATCTAATAATGAAAATAATCAAATGTTGTAACAAGCCCCCAAACTAGACTAAATTATAGACGACTAGACTATAGACTAGGCGATGGAATAGACAATTTGATGGAATATACGATAGACTAGACGAGAAACACGATTATAGACTAGACTATAGAGTAGACTATGGACTAAACTAAAGACTACTCTAGACTATACACTAGGCGATGTAGTAGACTATAGACTAGTCGATAGACTAGAATATAGACTAGGCGATAGACTAGGCGATAGACTAGGCGATAGACTAGGCGATAGACTAGACTTTAGACTAGACTATAGACTAGACTATAGACTAGACTATAGACTAGACTATAGACTTGACTATAGACTTGACTATAGACTAGACTATAGACTTGACTATAGACTAGACTATAGACTAGACTATAGACTTGACTATAGACTTGACTATAGACTAGACTATAGACTAGACTATAGACTTGACTATAGACTAGACTATAGACTAGACTATAGACTAGACTATAGACTAGACTATAGACTAGACTATAGACTAGACTATAGACTAGACTATAGACTAGATTATAGACTAGACTATAGACTAGACTATAGACTAGACTATAGACTAGACTATAGACTAGACTATAGACTAGACTATAGACTAGACTATAGACTAGACTATAGACTAGACTATAGACTAGACTATAGACTAGACTATAGACTAGACTATAGACTAGACTATAGACTAGACTATAGACTAGACTATAGACTAGACTATAGACTAGACTATAGACTAGACTATAGACTAGACTATAGACTAGACTATAGACTAGACTATAGACTAGACTATAGACTAGACTATAGACTAGACTATAGACTAGACTATAGACTAGACTATAGACTAGACTATAGACTAGACTATAGACTAGACTATAGACTAGACTATAGACTAGACTATAGACTAGACTATAGACTAGACTATAGACTAGACTATAGACTAGACATAGACTAGACTATAGACTAGACTATAGACTAGACTATAGACTAGACTATAGACTAGACTATAGACTAGACTATACTAGACTATAGACTAGACTATAGACTAGACTATAGACTAGACTATAGACTAGACTATACTAGACTATAGACTAGACTATAGACTAGCCTATAGACTAGACTATATACTAGACTATAGACTAGACTATAGACTAGACTATAGACTAGACTATAGACTAGACTATAGACTAGACTATAGACTAGACTATAGACTAGACTATAGACTAGACTATAGACTAGACTACAGACTAGACTATAGACTAGACTATAGACTAGACTATAGACTAGACTATAGACTAGACTATAGACTAGACTATAGACTAGACTATAGACTAGACTATAGACTAGACTATAGACTAGACTATAGACTAGACTATAGACTAGACTAGACTAGACTATAGACTAGACTATAGACTAGACTATAGACTAGACTATAGACTAGACTATAGACTAGACTATAGACTAGACTATAGACTAGACTATAGACCAGACTATAGACTAGACTATAGACTAGACTATAGACTAGACTATAGACTAGACTATAGACTAGACTATAGACTAGACTATAGACTAGACTATAGACTAGACTATAGATAGACTGACTAGACTATAGACTAGACTATAGACTAGACTATAGACTAGACTATAGACTAGACTATAGACTAGACTATAGACTAGACTATAGACTAGACTATAGACTAGACTATAGAGTAGACTATAGACTAGACTATAGACTAGACTATAGAGTAGACTATAGAGTAGACTATAGACTAGACTATAGAGTAGACTATAGAATAGACTATAGAGTAGACTATAGACTAGACTATAGACTAGACTATAGACTAGACTATAGACTAAACTATAGAGTAGACTATAGACTAGACTATAGAGTAGACTATAGACTAGACTATAGACTAGACTATAGACTAGACTATAGACTAGACTATAGACTAGACTATAGACTAGACTATAGACTAGACTACAGACTAGACTATAGACTAGACTATAGACTAGACTATAGACTAGACTATAGACTAGACTATAGACTAGACTATAGACTAGACTATAGACTAGACTATAGACTAGACTATAGACTAGACTATAGACTAGACTATAGACTACACTATAGACTAGACTATAGACTATAGTCAAAATTAGCAATTTTATTGAATAAATCAAGAAATTTTGCAAATTTTTATTTTATTACTGGAATTTACTTAAAAAATACAATTAAAATCTCTAAATATGTAATTAAATTGTACAAGCTATTAAAAAGTCTAATAAAAATCTATGTTAATGTTTTTAAAATTCTTTAAAAGAAATTTTTATTACCCGAATTTTTGCAAATTCCTAAAAATATTATTTCAAAAGCAATTATTTTTTTGATAGACATTAACATAAATGAAATTTTTTACGTTTTTTTTTCAATCAAAACATTCATTTGAAATTATTGCCTTTAACAACTAATAATAATTATGCGAAATTATTTCATTTGAAAAAAAAAAAACAAACAAACACTCACACATGGCTCACATACTACAATATAAATATACATTTCCTTCCAGTTTCCCGGCAAAATATGAAGTCATACGAGAGTAATTTATTTACAATCCAACACACAAACTTGAAAACAATTTAAATTTTTTAAATTAAAAAAAACACTTGTTACAAGCTGATTGTTTGATATTTTTGTTGTTTTAGCTGCAATTTAAGTGTTACAAGAACAATGAGAAAAACTCTAAATTTGAAAAAAACACTTTTTTGATGACATACTCTTAAGATTTGAAAAATTAAAAATAAATCAACAAAAAACAACAACAACAAAGCTTAAGAACACAACAATTATTTAAAGCAAAACGTGTGGGGAATTATTTATGTAGAAGAACATATTTAGAAAATTCTAATGATTTTTTTAAAACTGAATAAAAAAAGGGGTAATCACAGACCCTCGTTTATAGAGACTAGACTTTACTCCTGTCTAGTTTACAAAAACTAGACTTTAGTCTATAAGGACTCGACTTTACTTCAGTCTAGTCTATAAAGATTAGACTTTACTTCAGTCTAGTCTATAAAGATTAGACTTTACTTAAGTCTAGTCTATAAAGACTAGACTTCACTTCTGTCTAATCTATAGAGACCAGACTTTTAGTCTATAGTCTAGTCTATAGTCTATAGTCTAGTCTATAGTCTAGTCTATAGTCTAATCTATAGTCTAATCTATAGTCTAGTCTATAGTCTAATCTATAGTCTAATCTATAGTCTAATCTATAGTCTAGTCTATAGTCTAGTCTATACTCTAGTCTATACTCTAGTCTATACTCTAGTCTATACTCTAGTCTATACTCTAGTCTATACTCTAGTCTATACTCTAGTCTATACTCTAGTCTATACTCTAGTCTATACTCTAGTCTATACTCTAGTCTATATCTATAGTCTAGTCTATAGTCTAGTCTATAGTCTAGTCTATAGTCTAGTCTATAGTCTAGTCTATAGTCTAGTCTATAGTCTAGTCTATAGTCTAGTCTATAGTCTAGTCTATAGTCTAGTCTATAGTCTAGTCTATAGTCTAGTATAGTCTAGTCTATAGTCTAGTCTATAGTCTAGTCTATAGTCTAGTCTATAGTCTAGTCTATAGTCTAGTCTATAGTCTAGTCTATAGTCTAGTCTATAGTCTAGTCTATAGTCTAGTCTATAGTCTAGTCTATATCTAGTCTATAGTCTAGTCTATAGTCTAGTCTATAGTCTAGTCTATAGTCTAGTCTATAGTCTAGTCTATAGTCTAGTCTATAGTCTAGTCTATAGTCTAGTCTATAGTCTAGTCTATAGTCTAGTCTATAGTCTAGTCTATAGTCTAGTCTATAGTCTAGTCTATAGTCTAGTCTATAGTCTAGTCTATAGTCTAGTCTATAGTCTAGTCTATAGTCTAGTCTATAGTCTAGTCTATAGTCTAGTCTATAGTCTAGTCTATAGTCTAGTCTATAGTCTAGTCTATAGTCTAGTCTATAGTCTAGTCTATAGTCTAGTCTATAGTCTAGTCTATAGTCTAGTCTATAGTCTAGTCTATAGTCTAGTCTATAGTCTAGTCTATAGTCTAGTCTATAGTCTAGTCTATAGTCTAGTCTATAGTCTAGTCTATAGTCTAGTCTATAGTCTAGTCTATAGTCTAGTCTATAGTCTAGTCTATAGTCTAGTCTATAGTCTAGTCTATAGTCTAGTCTATCTAGTCTTAGTCTAGTCTATAGTCTAGTCTATAGTCTAGTCTATAGTCTAGTCTATAGTCTAGTCTATAGTCTAGTCTATAGTCTAGTCTATAGTCTAGTCTATAGTCTAGTCTATAGTCTAGTCTATAGTCTAGTCTATAGTCTAGTCTATAGTCTAGTCTATAGTCTAGTCTATAGTCTAGTCTATAGTCTAGTCTATAGTCTAGTCTATAGTCTAGTCTATAGTCTAGTCTATAGTCTAGTCTATAGTCTAGTCTATAGTCTAGTCTATAGTCTAGTCTATAGTCTAGTCTATAGTCTAGTCTATAGTCTAGTCTATAGTCTAGTCTATAGTCTAGTCTATAGTCTAGTCTATAGTCTAGTCTATAGTCTAGTCTATAGTCTAGTCTATAGTCTAGTCTATAGTCTAGTCTATAGTCTAGTCTATAGTCTAGTCTATAGTCTAGTCTATAGTCTAGTCTATAGTCTAGTCTATATCTAGTCTGTCTAGTCTATAGTCTAGTCTATAGTCTAGTCTATAGTCTAGTCTATAGTCTAGTCTATAGTCTAGTCTATAGTCTAGTCTATAGTCTAGTCTATAGTCTAGTCTATAGTCTAGTCTATAGTCTAGTCTGTAGTCTAGTCTATAGTCTAGTCTATAGTCTAGTCTATAGTCTAGTCTGTAGTCTAGTCTATAGTCTAGTCTATAGTCTAGTCTATAGTCTAGTCTATAGTCTAGTCTATAGTCTAGTCTATAGTCTAGTCTATAGTCTAGTCTATAGTCTAGTCTATAGTCTAGTCTATAGTCTAGTCTATAGTCTAGTCTATAGTCTAGTCTATAGTCTAGTCTAGTCTAGTCTATAGTCTAGTCTATAGTCTAGTCTATAGTCTAGTCTATAGTCTAGTCTATAGTCTAGTCTATAGTCTAGTCTATAGTCTAGTCTATAGTCTAGTCTATAGTCTAGTCTATAGTCTAGTCTATAGTCTAGTCTATAGTCTAGTCTATAGTCTAGTCTATAGTCTAGTCTAGTCTAGTCTATAGTCTAGTCTATAGTCTAGTCTATAGTCTAGTCTATAGTCTAGTCTATAGTCTAGTCTATAGTCTAGTCTATAGTCTAGTCTATAGTCTAGTCTATAGTCTAGTCTATAGTCTAGTCTATAGTCTAGTCTATAGTCTAGTCTATAGTCTAGTCTATAGTCTAGTCTATAGTCTAGTCTATAGTCTAGTCTATAGTCTAGTCTATAGTCTAGTCTATAGTCTAAAGTCTAGTCTATAGTCTAAAGTCTAGTCTATAGTCTAAAGTCTAGTCTATAGTCTAAAGTCTAGTCTATAGTCTAGTCTATAGTCTAAAGTCTAGTCTATAGTCTAGTCTATAGTCTAGTCTATAGTCTAGTCTATAGTCTAGTCTATAGTCTAGTCTATAGTCTAGTCTATAGTCTAGTCTATAGTCTAGTCTATAGTCTAGTCTATAGTCTAGTCTATAGTCTAGTCTATAGTCTAGTCTATAGTCTAGTCTAGTCTATAGTCTAGTCTATAGTCTAGTCTATAGTCTAGTCTATAGTCTAGTCTATAGTCTAGTCTATAGTCTAGTCTATAGTCTAGTCTATAGTCTAGTCTATAGTCTAGTCTATAGTCTAGTCTATAGTCTAGTCTATAGTCTAGTCTATAGTCTAGTCTATAGTCTAGTCTATAGTCTAGTCTATAGTCTAGTCTATAGTCTAGTCTATAGTCTAGTCTATAGTCTAGTCTATGGTCTAACTTCTAAAGTCTAGTCTATCGTATTATGTATTCTATTTTATAGTTTATTCTGTAGTCTAGTGTGTATTCTGTTCTATAGTCTTTATATAAACTGTGTTTATCCCTATTGT